>NC_132853.1:30677500-31022500 GCF_048164855.1 Canis lupus baileyi
CCTCCAGGTTGGCTACTCTTCCTGAGAAACCACCTGCTATCGACTGGGCTTACTACAAGGCCAATGTGGCAAAGGCTGACTTGGTAGATGACTTTGAGAAGAAGTTTAATGCCCTGAAGTTTCCTGTGCCAGAGGATAAATACACTGTCTAGTTGGATGCTGAGGAAAAAAGAAGATGTGAAAAGCTGTGCTGAGTTTTTGTCTCTCTCAAAGGCCGGGATTGAAGAATATGAAAAAAAGCTGGAGAAGATGAAGAACATAATTCCATTTGATCAGATGACCATTGAGCACCTGAATAAAGTCTTCCAAGAAACCAGATTAGACAAGAAGTATCCCTATTGGTCTCACAAGCCAATAGAAAATTTATAAACTTGAGTTGGGGAGAAAGCCCTGGCCCTCATATTATAAATGTTGGACATTAAAAATAATGAAATGATTAAAAAAAATACCATAAGATCCTTCATAATTAAAATGTATCCAACCAGAATTTTTTGTTTTTGTTTTTTGTTTTTTACAATTTACAAAGTTTTATTGTAGAAAAAGGAATAGGAAACTTGCTTAACTTGCTTAAAGTCTTAGGAAATTGTTGGCAGGCAATAGACATGCTACAGTTTTTTAAAAATATTTTATTTATTTATTTGACAGACAGAAAGCACAAGCAGGGGTGGACAGCAGATGGAGAGGGAGAAGCTGGCTTCCCGCTGAGCAGGGAGTCTGACAGGAGGGTTCCATTCCAGGATTCTGGGATCATGACCTGAGCCGAAGGCAGATGCTTAACTGACTGACCCACTCAGGTGCCTCTTTGCTGCAGTTTAAAATGGATTTTACTTTTTCATGAACGTATCTCTAAAAACTTGTCATCACTGTCTTTTGTTAAGATGAAGTTGGCAATCTATGAGGCACGAAATACACAGATTTATTTATTTATTTATTTATTTTTTTACACAGATTTAAATTATTCTAGAATTTATACTATATGTTAGCTCTTAGCTTGACCTCCTTCATTTAATCCCAAACAAAGATTTCTCAGCTTCTGAATAGGTCAGGGTACTATATTGATTTAATTATACCTCTAGTACAGCAGATCTCTGCTGGGTCTGGGGAAGAGTATATGTCCTATTTTTGTTTCTCTTTTGCTCATTAGATTTCTATTTTTAAGTGGTACTGAATTGTGAGTTTAACGTAATGTTCACAGAAGCAGTCATGGATGAAATTGTATTCCTCTTTGAGTTTTCAGAGTTTGGCTTTCTACAAAGAACCCTTCCATCCTTCTCATATTTGTTCCTTTCTCCCCACCCCTATTGACTTGGCCTCAGTTCTGTCCTTCATCACCTCTTGCCTGGATCATTCTAACCCTGTTTTAACTGGTCACTCTACTTCTAGTTTTATTCAGTGTCTGCTAGGATAACCTGCATGTGACAGAAGCACACAATTACAGTGGTATAAATAAGATGGAAATTCATCCTTCTTGCACTCAGAATTCTGACTAGCATGGTAGCTCTGGACCAACACCACTGGGGCCCAGGCTCTTATTTTTATTGCTCTGCTATGCCTCATAATCCAAATGCCTCTCTTTCTTATCCACAGTGTACCTTTATTTTATTTTATTTTATTTTAATTTATTTATGATAGTCATACAGAGAGAGAGAGAGGCAGAGACACAGGCAGAGGGAGAAGCAGGCTCCATGCACCAGGAGCCTGACGTGGGATTCGATCCCGGGTCTCCAGGATCGCGCCCTGGGCCAAAGGCAGGCGCCAAACCGCTGCGCCACCCAGGGATCCCCACAGTGTACCTTTAAATGTGTAACCCAGACATTGTACTTCAACTCACATCCCATTGCCCAGAACTTAGTCATAGGGCCCATACTTTGCTATAAGGCAAGCTAGAAAATGCAGTCTTTACTCTGGATAGCCATCTGCCCACTTATAAGTTGGGGTTTCTGTTAATACAGATAAAAAGGAGAAGAATAATCAGATGGTAGAAGCTATATTTGTGGTGAGCACAGCATAATATATAGAGTTGCTGAATCACTATGTTGTACACCTGAAACTAATGCAATATTGTGTGTCACCTATACTACAATAAAAAATTATTCTAAAATAAATAACAAAATCTTATATAGAAAGAAGAATATATAGTGGCACTATCCAATATGGTAGCCACTAGCCAAATGTGGTTATTTACATTTAAATAAATTAACATGAAATGAGAGTAGAAATGCAGTTCCTTGGAAGCACTGGCTACATTTCAAGTTCTTGACAACATAAGTAGCTAGCTGTTAAGGCACTGGGCAGCACAGGAATAGAACACGTCATTGAAAGCTCAATGAAAGCATCATTGAAAGCTCTACTAGATAGAGCTGATATAGACAACCAACCTTCTCATCCATACTACTCCAAACAAAGTTTATCAGCGAGATCTTCCTAAAATATAAAACTGATTACCTCGTTTGTGTGTGTAAAGCTTTTCAATGGGTCTCTATTGCTTGCAGTATAAACTCCAAATCTCTTTGGCTTAGTGCCTCAGTACTTCATTTAATATGAATCATTCTTACCCCTCCACCTCCATCTATGACACTTCTCCACAAATGCCTTTCACTTGTATCATGTGGATTTGCAGGTCTTCCAACATGTATTGCCTTTGCATATGCTGTGCTCTCTTTCCTTTGAATATCAACATCCTTATTGCTTAGCTTACTTACTCTTTCTTATCTAATCACTGGGTACTAAGTCTTAGTGTCATCTACTCTTTAAAATCCCCTTCTCCTACTCAGCTTCAATATCATTAGAGATTTTTATCATGTGCCCTTAAAGAATCACGAACAGTACTCCATCGTGGCACTTAACACAATGATTTAAGATCAATTATTTTTCTTTCCCACCACCTAGAAGTTCTTTGAGGCTAGGGCATCTCATACAATTTTGTGTATTTATTGACTTTCAATAAACGTGTGATAAATAATAATTTACTTGTTATTTTCAAGTCTTTCCCTTTCCATATCTTTTAAAGAAGGTAGATCTCCATGAAGACCCTTTGTTTTGCTCCAGAATGACTGGTGGGGTTGTCAGTGACATAAGCCAAAGAGAAAGAACTTTGCATGAGAAAATGTACAAAAAAAAAAAAAAAAAAAGAGAAAATGTACAGACAGACCTTCCGGGGGTGGAGGGTTTTCCCCACTGGTGTCGGAAAAAATATGTTGGATGCGAAAATGGGGATGTTTAGGAGAAAAAGAAATGGCAGCTCCCCTAGGACGTAGGGCACTGGAGAAACAGAAGTTTAAGAGTGGTACACAATGTAATTCCCTTTTCCAGATTCACAAAAACTTTAATAACAATTGCCATTACCTGTCTGTGCTTTTAGAGAATCATTCAGGTTTATGTTTCTTCCAAGTACAAGAAATTTATACAGCAGGTGCAAGGGCATGTCCAAAAAGGCCCCGTTGCTTTTGGTTTACAAATAAATTAATGACGCTAGGTCTGGACACGCTCCAACAGCAGGTGAAGTTTCAGAGCATCATCATTTGGCATGTGCAAGTTTAGAAATGTTCATGGGTATTCGTACCAGCATATTCTGCTTTTCTCTCTCCAAGAGAAGTCATGTTTCATCCTCATCAGCACTTTCCATTTGTCACGAACAAATAGAATACTGTGATGAGGCATGGAGGGAAAAGGAACCATATGTGGGGTCAGAAAAACCGGGCTCAAATCGTGACTTTCTCACTTACATTTGCAAAATTAAGTAGCTCACAAAGCCGCTGTAGGCTTTCACTGCTTTATAAAATAGATAGGACATTGTCTCCCTCACAGGATGGTCTAAAGGGTAAAATGAGCCAGAATCTGTAAAAGTTCTAGGGTAAAATGAGCCAGAATCTGTAAAAGTTCTAGGACCACTCCTAGAAAGTTAAATCTGCATAACCATTGTACACTCACTTTCCGCGTGGTCCAATCTCTGAAAGAAATCACTGTCCAATAAATATAACTGAACATCTGAGAATAAAAAAGGGATTCTAAACTTTACTTATTAGAAAATATTAGAGTATCCAACTCATACTTTTAGGAAAACTTCTCACGATCTCTTTCCTGTTCATCTCATATCCTACAATTCTCTCAACCTTCTCATTTAGCTAAATCCCTCCCTACCTCACAAAATACCTTTACCAATATTCTGCAGACTAGGGAGTGTTTTTTCCTCACTCAGCTTCATCATGTAAATCAATATAGCGTTTACCTAAGTTCTTTCTTCCTCTTGGATTTCTCTTTCGTCCCTTTGTTTTCTTCATGAAAGTCCAGGAGATGGGCATGAAAGGGATAGGTACTCCTCAAAGGTCAGGTGTCTGTCAATTCAGGCTGCTACAAAATATCATAGACTGGGTAGTTTATAAACAACAAAAAACCTTTTTTCCCCCCAGTTCTGGAGGCTACAAGTCCAAGATCAGAATTGCTAGCACGTTTGAGTTCTGGTGAAAGCTCTCTTCCAGGTTGCAGACTGCTAACTTCTCCCTGTGTCCTCAAATGCTGGATGGGGCCAGGGAACTCCCTCAGGCCTCTTTTAAGAGAGCCTTTATCTCATTCCTGAGGATGTTGGTTAACCTCATCACTCCAAATACCATCACATGGAGCATTAGGATTTCAAAATATCAATTTGGGGGTGGGGGTGGAGGGCACAAATATTCAGACCATTCCCATCAGGGAATGTGGGCAAAAGACTTATTAGGAAAAGACAGCATTCCTCTCTTTGGAAAAGGCTGGGAGCATTTACATTTTAGTAATTGCTTTATTTTGTCATATTGGTAAAGAGACAGATTGAAAGCCAGTCACAAAATAAGATCTGCAACCAGAAGTTCAGCAACCCTCCTGAGCATCTGCTGAAATCACAGTCTTGAGCAGAGTTACTACATTCTGGTTGGGCGACGGCAGCCAGAGGACTGGGTTCCAGGTGCTTCCTAGTATGGTCAGCATGCTATCCAGAAATTCTGTCTCTTTCAGCAAGCCAGGCAGGTGTTCTCCCAAGAGGTTCCTCTGTAGTTGGCATCTGGTCCATCACAAAATCTCTCTTCGAGGCACAGGCCATGCCCATGCAAATGCAGGCCCACCATTTTGCAGAAAGAACTATGTCTCTGACAGAACACGAGAGACTCCTAACTCTGGGAAACGAACTAGGGGTGATGGAAGGAGAGGTGGGCGGGGGGTGGGGGTGACTGGGTGATGGGCACTGAGGGGGGCACTTAATGGGATGAGCACTGGGTGTTACTCAATATGTTGGCAAATTGAACACCAATAAAAAATAAATTTATAAAAAAAAAAGAACTATGTCTCTGAGCTCAACAAAAATGTCACATCCTGTTAATGCAGAAAAACTTCCCATTTTCTTCCCCTCCCATAACACTAATTTCTAAGTCAAATTTAGTACCTCTTTTCTGCAACCATATTTGGGATTTGTCCTCAGAAACAGAGCCAAATGGACACCTCACTAAAAAAAAGGTGTGGCAGGTGTTTACATAATTAATTCAAAGCTGGTTCTTGTGTTTTATTTTTATCTTTTGAGGATTGCTTTTACATTTAGGGAAGAGTTTTACCAACAATGAGGCTGATTTAAATTTGTGATCGTATTGTTTAAATAAGCCACTTTCAGTGAATGCTCCAGCATTTCTGTGGAAGTGACCACTATAGGTCAAGGAATTTTTATTCTATTCATTTAATCTGATTTTTATCTCACTCATTTTTGTTCTTTTGGGTAAATACCACTCATATTGGTGTTTCCAAATCCAGGTGGCCTCTCACCAATTTTCCCCATATTAACCACTTCCCATCTTTGTTCAAGCCATTCTCCCCTTTTAAAAGGCTGTGCCAAGTCATGCCCATCATATCTTTCAAAATCCATCTCCAGACTTCCTTTTCTGCTGTACTCTTTTCCCTAATTAGCCCCACCACATTCTAAATACCCTCTTTTCTCTGTACGTTCTCAAGTCACAGATAGAATATGACCTGGCATCTGTTGATTCATTGTTTTTTTAAACCTTATGTTATTTCATATTATTTTTCAATCTATTTTTATTAGTTATTTCCTTTGTAATCTTTCCCCCTGCCACTCATTTATTAGCCTAGTGGCCAGACAGAACAGATTAGTAAATTTTCAATCCATGCTCATATTTCTCACATGGTATAGAAAAGGATTTTTTTGTTTTTTTGTTTGTTTGTTTTAAAGAGATATACTACTTACAAACCCTAGAGAGAGGCAGTGTGGTGTGCCAAAGGGATCTGAGGCTTTTCTATTAGGCAAAGCTGGATACAAATCCTGGATTTGCCTTTGGCAAGTTTCTAAACTTCCCAGCTTGCTTATCTGTGAAATGAGTAAGATAATGCCTATCTCCTGGAGTTTCTGGGAAAATTAATGAAATAACCATGGAAAGTACCTGCCAGTTGGAAGATGTTCAAGGAAAAGTTGCTAGAATTCTGGTTGAAAGAAATTCCAGCTTTTCAATGCTCCACTGCATGCAGAGTAAAGAGTCCTAACAAGCAGGCCTAAAAGCCCCTCTAGAGTCACCAGTTTGGGATGTGGGAGTTTGGGTGTGGACAGGCACCCTGGAGGGGTGCACACCTAAACTCCCGGAGTGATAAGGGAAAAAGGATCAAGAAGCCACCCATCATTCATTTTCCTTTGAACATCTCTTCCAGCAAGCCCTCAGGGTTTAGGTTTAGCAACAGGACCCTGATTCACCTGTACTATTTGGTTTATTTGGAAGCTGCCTAGATTTTAAAAAAAGAAGCACTGAGGGGACAGCAATACAAAGGTCCCTGTGGAGGATACCCCCATTTGTGATTCTCACTGAATCTCAGGGTTTCTTAGTGATACCGACTTCTCCCATGGCAGACAAGGAAAGGTGTTTAAATCCGCCCTGGAGCCTCGCTCAGTAGCCTGGGGAGCGCAGGCCCCAAGGTGGTGAAGGATACATGAACAGAGCTACGAAGAAATGAACGGTGAAGACCGAATGAATGCCACAGAGCCAGGGCTGGAGCGCAGACAGGAGCCCCGGTTTGCTGCTACCTGCTCCACCACTGCTTTCTAGAGTCTTGGCCTACCTCCTCCCGCGCAATTTCTCTCCCCCTGGCCTGGGCCTCGCGGGTTGGCCCAACTCCGCCCCTTCCAGGAGGGCCCCGCCTCCCCAGGCCGCCTCCTCTCCTGGCCCCGCCCCTCCGCCGCGAGGCCCCGCCCCTCCGCCGCGAGGCCCCGCCCCCTCGCCCGGACTCCGCGGGATGAATGGCAGCTTTGCCGCCGCGCCGCTCGGGGCGCTGATTGGCCGCCCGGCGTGGTGACGCGCCGGCGGCCGCGGGCGGACGCAGGTGGGCGGAGCTGGCAGGGGTGGAGCCGGGCCCGGGGCGGGCGGGGCGGGGCGCGGGCGCCCGGGGGCGGAGGAGCCGGGAGGCGGGAGGCGGGAGGCGGGAGGCGGGAGGCGCCGGGGCCGTTTAAGCGGCCTCCCTCCCGCCCCCAGCCGCCCGGTCTGGCCCCGGCCCTGCCCCGACCCCCGGCCCGGCCCACGCCGCCCTGCCCGGCCAAGCGGTCCGCGGGGCACGCGGGCGGCCTCCGGAGCAGTCCAGGCCGATGCGGGCCGCGCGCCCTGCCGCCGGCGCCGACCAGACGGAGCTCCGGGGCCCCGAGAAGGAGCGGAGGATCAATGCGGTTCAAGAACCGATTCCAGCGGTGAGAGAGGGATGGCGCCCCTGCCCCGCCGCTGCCGCCAGCGGGTCCCAGATCCCGCCTCGTCCGGCGCGGGTCCGGGCTCCCTACCTGGAGGCATCATCCCCCGCGGAGCCCGCACCTTGCGGGGGGTGGGGGGGCAGCTCCGGGGGGGGGGTCCCCACCGTGCGGCCCCTGGGCGATCCCCCTCCTCCGAGGACCGCGATCTCGTGCGTGGCCCGGGTTCCGGACCCCGAGCCGCGAGCCCCGAGCCCGCCCTCCTTCCAGGCGATCGCGTTGCTCACCCCACCGCATCCTGCCCGACCCGACCCCATCCCGCCAGGGCTCGCGCCCTTCTCTGCAGACCGGAACCCCAGCCGCAGACGCCGACCCCGGATCCTCCGGCCCTGGCTCTGGCCTCCACCCCTCATTCCCTGCTTTGGGGGCGCGCGAACAGGGGCCGGGCAGCCGCTGCGCCCTGCGGCGGGGTTTGTCAACCCGGGTGCCGGGTGTTCTGGTGCGTTGTCTGCGATCGGCCCTAGCCACGGGGAAACTGAGGCAGGCTCCGGTGCTGCAGCCTTGCGGGCCGGGGCCGGGCCTTGCCAGTGCTGTTCGCTTGCAGGGTTAGCGTCCGAGGGCGGTGCTGTGTCGGGCACTGCGAAGGGGCAGGTTAGCCTTCGGGTGGCGAGAGCTGCTGTTGAGGCAGGCGCCCGTGTAGGAAACGAGGAGGAGGAACCGAGGAGGCGCCACCGGAAGGTTGGCCGGCAGCTCCTTCACCGGAGGGCCGGGGGGGCGGGGGGGGGGGACGGGGACCCCAGCTCCGGGGGGCGCGGTGGCCTTAATCCGGACTCGGGTCTCTGACATTTAGCAACGGATGGAGGCTGGCCCATGGTTCTCAGAGGGAGCCCTGGGCCTTCTCCTTCCCCCCCTTCTAATGCTTCTTCGTTCTAAGTGGGTGAAAGTTCATCGCCCCTGTGTCTCACTCTCCATCCTTTGTCTGAATCTGTCAGCCGTGGCCCCATTCCCAGACCTTCGCTAGTGTGCAGTGATGGGGAATTTGAAGGAAGCCAAGAAACGCAGGAAAAATCTTCCAAGGAGGGTATTGTTAAGTGTTCCACACATTGTATTTCAGAATTTCAGACTGCGCTTTTTTCCCTTTCCAACTCCTTGATCCTTTGATGCCCACTCACCCCATTATGCTTCTTTCTTCTCATTCCTCCCTCAGTCCCAAAGGGTAAAGGAGCCAAAAATGCACATAGAAAGAGTTGAGGTGGGCTGTGCCATTAGAATAAGAGTGATGGGTTTGAAGACTTGGGTTAACTTCTGAATATTGCTCATCACTCAGGGTGTTAAATGCCTGGCACTATTCCCGTGGTGGGAACAGATCAGTGCCTGTATAGGCAAAAAGGACCCATGATGTCTGGCTTTAGAACATGAAGTCAGGAATGAGGTTGGAGGGGCTTTAAGGCAGAAAGTAACATGCATTCAGGCATGATTGGTAAAGCCCTGTGCATGTGGTTTGTTTGATTTGGTTTTACTTCTTTGAACATCTGTGCTCTTCCTGTTTTCAGAGAACAGTGGCAATATTCTGTGAAATTACCCTTCTTTATTTGATTGTGTTTCTTTCCTATCCTTTGAATAAAAGCCCCCCCTTCCACTTTACTTTGCACAAACATTAAAACAACGTTAAGAGAAATGGGGAAAAAAAAAAAACACAACAAAACACCTTCATTTCAGATCCTACCTTCTTAGCTGATTGAACTACTCTTGCTGGATGCTAACCTACCCAGTCTTTATTATCAGTGTAGTAATGTGATTTTGTGCTCTACTTCATTCATTTAAAAATGAAAAATAGAGGCATTTTATTTTGGTGTGGCATAGACGTTGTGTAATTTTCTCAGTAACTGCACGCTGTCAATGGATATTTAACATTTATTTTCTTGATGGCACCTACACCTACCCTGATTTTCTTTGGAGATTGAATGATAGCATAATTTCTTATTTTTCAGTTACAGACAAAATTGGAAAGCCGTTTCTCAAAGTAAATTTGATCTTGGACATAAAGCCTGCAAATACAAACTAACAAAAAAAGTACTGATTTTTATGGTGTACAACATTAAAATGCTGGGAGTACTATTCATCATCTCTTAGAGCCATGTTCCTTATATATCTTTTGAGCATCCAGAAAAGTTATAGGTAGGTAGATTACAGAGAAACTGGAGGGAGGGACATACTGTCTTTGAATGCATGTGCCACCCCTCCTGATAGATTCATCAGGACTCCCTTGAAGAGCATCTGATTGCAGCAAAAACAATTCATTAGGCCATAGTTTGTGGCTATGCCTAAGTGACAAGAAATGAACACCTTTCTGGTTTGTTCATCATGGAAATTTGGTGGTCATTGTGGCTTTGGATAAATTTCCAGAGTTCTGCCTTTTCTGCAGAGGAAGGCTGTGAGGAAATTTAGCCCACTGCCTTAAGTGGAGGGCTTTTAAGCATGCTTGGCTTCTCAAAAAGTTTAGGATGTGGAGAAATGCCACTGGGACACAGAGCGTATTTTCTCTTGCTTTACCCTTTCCACATCTGCGTCTCCCCACACCCTTCTCTCCCAGAGTCATTTTCTCTTATCACTGCATCCCTGGCTGATTAGAATAATTGCTTACATTTATTGAGTGCTTACTTGTGCCAGGCAGTGACTGGGTATTTGTGTGTTACTCATCTCATTCTCAACTCTAACCCTGGAAGACAGATTTTATACCCATTTAATAGACAAGCAAATAGGGTTGGAGAATAAAAGGGAACTTGCCACAGTCACATGGCTAAGAAAGGGCAGATCGGTTTCAATTCAGTTTCCTGTCTCTCTCCACCACCCATACTGCCAGTTCACCTTTTTCTGTCTCCCTGCTCACACAATATCATGTGTACAGCGCGGAGGCCCAGGACCCACAGAGCTTCTGTATGGTGCTGTTGGTGCATACTCATTTCTCCAGTCTTGGCCTCTGAAAATCCGAGGAAAAGTATGCTCCTTGCCTCAGTGCCAGCCTTGTGACCACTGGTTAGCTTTAAACTGATGATGTGATAAAGTACCTTATTCACAAGTGTTAGGGTCTCCCAGCACTGCCTGTTGCTTTTTTTAAAAAACACGTGTTTTCAAAACATTGAATTACAGGCATGGGGTAGTCTTCTTATACATATGCTTTCTCCCTTATTTAATTACTACGTTAAATGTCTTCCACCACTATCACCACCTCTGGCATTGGACACTTTTCCAGAACACCATGCTCACTCATAAACTGGCTAATATAATAAGATACTAAGCCAGTAGGAGTTGGCTTATGTTGCTCCATCAAGTCCTTTTGAAAGAACCTTGGAATATCCATGGTTTTAGCCTTTAAGAATTTTCTTTTCATGAGACTCAAGGTTCTTTTGGTCCTAAGACTGCCTATTTCTCTTTGTTACATACAGAACCTATTGGATCCCTAGTGAAAATAACTGGCAATGGGATATCTCTCCCTTAGATAAAATAGTTAACAACAGGCAGAATTTTTCTTTTTTTCTTTTTTATTTATTTATTTTTAGAACCTTCCTTCCTTCCTTCCTTCCTTTCTTTCTTTCTTTCTTTCTTTCTTTTTTTCTTTCTTTTTCTTTCTTCTTTCTTCTTTCTTTTCTTTCTTTCTTTTCTTTCTTTTCTTTCTTTCTTTCTTTCTTCTTTCTTTTCTTTCTTTCTTTTCTTTCTTTTTTTCTTTCTTTCTCTTTTTTCTTTCTTTTTTTCTTTCTTTCTTTCTTTTCTTTCTTTTTTCCTTCTTTCTTTCTTCTCTTTCTTTCTTTCTTTCATTCATTCATTCATTCATTCATTCAGCATTTACTTACTAAGTTCCAGCAAGAAGTTGGGTATTGTGCTTGGGATTGGAAATGAAATGGCAGACAAAAAGGCTATGGAATTCACATTACAGTGGGGAAAGATGAAAAAAAAAATGCTCAAGTTGAAAAAAACCAATTTTTACTAATTGTAATAAGGGCTCTGCTAGGTTGGGGAAGGCTGAAATGATACTTTAGGTAGGATGGTCAGGAAAGGCTTTGAGGGAGTGATATTTAAGCTGAGCTTGACAGGTAAGGAGAGTTGAACCTTCTGGAGAAGAATGTTCTAGGCAAAAATAAACAGCAAACACAAATGCCCTAAGCCAGACAAGACGTTGGTGGTTTGAGGAGCAGAAAGGATGTGGTGTAGCTGGAGGGTAGAGAGTGAGAGGAAGGTGGCTTCCTGAGGTTGCAGAAGCAGTGGGCCCAGCTTGTGGGCCACTTGGGGAAGCCAAAGGCAGGTTTTAAGCCAAAGTTGGGATGTGTGCTGTGATCTGGTTTTCATAGACTATTGTGACTGCTGAATCAAGAAAAGAGTCTATATGGGGACAAGCAAGGAGACTGGTTAAGAGATTCATGTTTGTATAGACTGGAAATGTAAATGTCTTGATGGGTAAGGTAGGGTCTGTGGAACTGTAGAGAGGTAGGCTGATCTGGAATATATTGGGAAGTAGTATTGACAATACTTGTATTTGGAAAAGGGGAATACATAGGAATCAAGGACAACTTCTGGGATTTGACCTTGGGCCTCACAGATCTGCTGGTCGGTCACAGATCTACATTCAGAAGGCACACTGCTTTGGGCTATCTGTTCTTTCCTTTTTATATATATATATATTATTTTATTTTATTTTATTTTATTTTATTATTTATTCATGAGAGACAGAGGGCGGGGGGCAGAGATAAAGGCAGAGAGAGAAGCAGGCTCCTCACATGGAGCCTGATGTGGGACTCGATCCCGGCATTCCAGGAACATGCCCTGAGCCAAAGGCAGACGCTCAACCACTGAGCCACCCAGGCATCCCTCTGTTCTTTCTCTCAAGGTTTTGAAATTTTGTCATGGGGGATTGGAGGCTTAAGAATGCTGGGTAAGGGGGAAGCAAGAGAGAGTGTTGAAAGACAGAGCTAGGAGAGGAGAAAACCAACCTGACTAAAAATAGTTTTATTAGGGGTGCCTGGGCATCTCCGTTAAGCATCAGTTTCTTGGTTTTGGCTCCGTCATGAACTCATGGTTCTGAGATTGAGCTCTGCTTCTGGCTCAGTGCTGTGCATGGAGCCTGCTTAAGAGTCTCCCTCTCCCGCTGTCCCTCCCTCCCTCAAAAATTAAATAATAGCTTTTTAAAAGTGTGTTTCCCATACCCAGGACTAAATCTTTTTAGATTTAAAACCCTGTAAAAATATTAGTGGATACCCTCTTCTAGCATCAGATAACTGGATAACCCTTAGGGTTACTCAGCCTTAGGTAGAGGCGGTTTCCATAAATGGGTGCTGTTTTCTATAACACTTGAGAACCTTTTTCATTCTTTTTTGGGGAAGAGAATAGAATAGGTTCAGTGAGTGGGAGTTAATTTGCATTTTACTTCTGCTTTTCCATTTAGCTTTTAGGAATGATTCCTTCAGGAGGCTCTGTTGGAGGCTTGATTGTACCCTGGCAGATGAGAGAAATGGGGAAATTGCATTGTAAATTTCTCAGCAGAACCCATTGTGGGGTGGTTTTCAGTGAGCTCCAGACGGTGATAGGCTCCTTGCAGACTTGCTCTTCTCTTGCCTTATTCCATGAATCTGGCTCTGGCCATAAGGGACTACCTTTAGTCACATGGGTGGGATATTTTTCTCTATAACTTATGAGTTTATTTTTATCCTGAGTGATTCCAGGTGGGCAGGGACTAAGCTGTCACAAACATGGCCACCCAGCTTCTTTGCTTTTAGGAGAAAATGTGAAAGTCTATCCCTGTTGCTGTGTAATGGCTTGACTATTTTTAGATTGGGCTGCCAGAGATATAAATTGCTATTTTAGTCTTCAGCCTGGTGGTGGGTAGACAAACCCTACTTACTGTGCCCTAAACAGAACACTCTCAATATAATCTAGTCTCTACCATCTTGGAGCCTTGCTCTTTACCCTTTAAAAATTCCTAATAGGGTATGCTACTTATAGCTCTGTTGTTATGTCTGGGGGTAATGATGAGGTACATCCTTGAATGCTTGGGATGCCTTTGAAGCATTCTTCTCAAGAGTGCAATTATTTTCCTTTTTACTAATAAGAGCTATGTAGCAACACTCTTGTCCCTTAGGAAATTAGTAAAATTACTTAAAGGATTAGCAGGGGAGAAAAGGCTTATTTTATCTATGTGCAAGAATAGCTTGGATAAATTATGGAGCTTTTAACTGTATGCTTCTCTTAATCAGTTTTCAAACCATCTGACAAATTTCATTCAATACCGTATATTCTGCACACTAGTTAGATAACTAACCCATTGGTGGTCCAAGAGAAATATCTTCATTGTCCCAGATTCATTCCGCAATGGATTTTCCACCTGAACTCTGTGTATTAGGTTAACAGGAACTGCCACTTTCTTATTTATTTGTTCTAAGGATAACAAGCCCTTTTATTTTTTTAAAAAAGATTTATTTATTTTATTTTTGTTTTTTAAAGATTTACTTATTAGAGAAAGCAGGAGCAGAAGGAAGAGGCAGAGGGAGAGGGAGAAACCAGCTCCCCATTGAGCAGGGAGCCCGATGTAGGGCTCCATCCCAGGACCCTGGGATCATGATCTGAGCCGAAGACGGACACTTAACCTACTGAGCCACCCAAGCACCCCTAACAAACAGGCCCTTTTAATTCAGGGAGAAAATGCTAGTCTTTTGTTCCTAAGCCAGGCACTGTTTAGGATGGCTTGACCATGTGCTTCAGACCTGGTTCTGCCATTTGGTTCAGCCTGGTACCATTTTTCATCATGGTAATTAAATAAGATATAACTAGTCAGAACTCAGTAGCATCAGGTGACTCTCCCCTTTTCCCCATCTTAAACTAGCTCATGCAAAAGGATAATTTATAATAGCTCAAAGCCTGTTGATGTCTTGCAGGCTCCAAGCACAGGAATGCAGCAGGGCCTCTGAGACCTGAGTGCTGTTGGATCTCTTCTACCTCTCTTTGTTTCTCTGCATCTGCTTCTTTTGGGCAGCTGCTTTTTTATCTTCCTGAATTTACATCTGCCTTTCCAGAGAACAAACAGACTAAGCCAGCATCCTTCATGAAACATGGCACGAGTGTGGGTTGGGTTTTAGAGGATCCGCATCTACACACTGAAGTGGAAGGATGCTGTTCATATCTTCAGGTCCCATGATAGTCACGGTTTTCACCTATTCATGCTATTTCCACAAAGTGGGCCCAAAGGGAATTATGGAATGTGGGTATGTGTCTATATGTGTAACAGATTTTGATATTTAGATCTATACATACATTTGTGTGTATGTATGAATTTTATAGCCAGAATATTAGGTACTAGTTAATATATTTGGATTTGAAAGCAAACTGTTTTTAACTCTGGGAGAATTCAGGTAAAAACATACCTCCAGTTTAGGTGACTTAGAGGCAGCCGGGCATCATTTATTTAAGCTGTCTGGTGCTGGAACAGGTAATATGATATAGGGAAACTAGTTGTATGGGCCTGCTGATCGTGAAACATAGGGTGTAAAGATTTATAAAAGCTTTATACATTTCGAGAGAGAAAATTGAAACCTTGCATTGTATCCCTTTCCTTTGAATGGCAGTTACTGGCATTTGTAAAGTTTAGAAAAATTCCCTTGCCTTCTTTACCTAGGATTTAAGATTTGGTTATGCCTTTTTTTAAATTGTTTGTTTTGGTTTGGTTTGGTTTGGTTTGGTTTGGTTTTGGTTTTGGTTTTAGCATGGGGGGTTATAAGTTGAAGGGGGGTAGATATGATTGATTTCTGTTTGTTTTTGGTCGGTAGAGGTTTTTCTTTTGAGCAAACTGAAAGAATACTTAATCCAATAAACTAGGGCATTTGCTTTCAGATCATGGCTGTTGGCTCAGTTTACACCTGTTTAGTGGCTTTGGTCTTATTCCTGTAACTAGGTATTTCCAGCAGTGCCTCTTCAATTAGAATAGACCAAACGATACTGGCAGCCTTCCCCATTGTTCTTTATACACTTAGAGCTTATTTCACGTGATGTCTTTTTGTTTGTCCAGGTTCATGAACCACCGGGCCCCAGCCAATGGCCGCTACAAACCAACCTGTTACGAACATGCTGCTAACTGTTACACACATGCAGTGAGTACACATTCTGCCCTTTGCATCCTTCCCAGAGGACTCTGGTGGGAGGAGGGGCAATTATCTCTAAGACCCTCCGCCCATAGCTGGATATACCTATCTATCTCTGGGACCTCACCTACCACAGCATGAGTGCTCTGACCTACTCCAGTTCTGTCCATCCTAAACTGATTTGCACTGACAATATCTTCTTTAAAATAATAAAAATAGTGAATTACCTTAGTTCTAGGAAAACCAATGAAAACTACTTAGGAGGACTACTGGCTCTGGAATGAAGAGAATCACCTTTTCAAGACAGTCAGCTGTGTTCATGTGGCAAGGAAGATGCACAGATTTGTTGAAAAAGATTCTTTTTCTTACTAAGTGATCCCTTGAAACAGGTAGCCGTACAGTCTCAACTTCCACAGCATCCACTTTTCAGAGCAGATGTTACTCCACATTGTTGAAGAAAAAGCTGATTCGATCCCTAAATTCTTAGTGAACTTTTTTCTTCCTAATAAAAGCAAAACATGCTCATTTTAAGAAACTTAGAAAATACTGAAGAATGTATAAAAAAAAAATAAACTGCCCAGAGATTGATTAATGCTTTGGTGCATTTCTTCTCTTTGTGTGTGGTGTTTATGAATATATTTTCTTAGTTTTCCTGTTAATGTGTTACTGACATTGTCGTGTCATTATAAATTTCCCTTTATCTATGGTTTCATTATTCTCTTTGAAAGTTGCATTTAGTGAGACTTTTTGAAGGAAAGGAGGTAGCTGCTATATAGTATGAAGATAAGAAAAAAAGGAGGCCAATCTAATCCTTTCATGAAGAGTGTTTAGAACAAGTTCATGTAATTATTTTAGATAGTGTTAGTACAACACATAGTTTGTGTACATATGTCATTAGAATAAAATTTGCTTGGATTCTAGTCGTGCCTTTTCATGTCTTTAATCTTCTTCCCCAAAGAATAATCATAAGGTTTTCTGTAAAGAAACAGTGATGCCAGGCAAACCCCAAATAAACTGGTTTCTAGTAGATTCCTTTATAATCTAATAGATCCATGCCACTGGTCATTCCTTAGCTAAATCAAATTTTATGAAGAATCTTTTATATATTATAGTAGTAGAATTCAGATAATACTTATTAATACTGAAACATCGTCCCAATTTATCACCGGATGTCCTTTTGCCTTAAGGACTAAAAAGACCTTTATTTAAATAATTAATATCCTGGAATCTTGCCAAAGAGGAAAAATTAATACCTGACTAGCCTGCCCTGAATTCTGTAAAAGAGCTACAGTAATGAAATTTGGAG
This sequence comes from Canis lupus baileyi, assembly GCF_048164855.1. Lineage (NCBI taxonomy): Eukaryota > Metazoa > Chordata > Mammalia > Carnivora > Canidae > Canis > Canis lupus. The sequence continues at coordinate 30,694,623 of NC_132853.1, forward strand.
TAACCTCTCTAATGTACAATCTCCCTGGACCCATAGCTTAGATTCTGGGGACAAGAAGGATTTGCTGGAATTCTTTAGACTTGATCTACTCCTGTCTTTGCCTTAGTGACACAGTTATGTGAAGTGAGCTTTGACCAGAAGATCAAAATGTTTAGAGTACCAACTTGGACTAAAGAATGCATTGGTCTAATTTATCTTCTATACCTGTCAGGATACCCATCTTTTTTTATTCTTGACCAAATGTTTGATGAATTTAACAGCTAAAAGTAAAATTATTTCCAAAGATAATTATCCACAGGCCCATAAGGAAAAGTTTTGTATTTGTATGTGTATGAGGAATGTAAAAGTTTGAATAATAATTTATTCAATATATATAATATATAATATGTAATATGTAATATGTATGATATATAATAAAAAAAGACTTCTTTTTCTTATTGTTCCAATATACATCCATTATTTTTTCTATTTATCAGCAAAGCACTGATGAAAGTTACAGGTACAGTGTACCATAATAGTTTCCATACCACTGACCAATAAAAGTAATCAATAAAGTGTTTGTTAATTAGCATTATATTGAGCACTTAAAATATAATATGGTTTGACTGTTGAGATGTACAGTTCACCTTTAGGAATATTTTTGCTGGAGAAGGATCTGAATGATCCCTTATGTCTTTTGGGTATGCTGTAAGTTAAGGAATACTAGTATAAAACAAAGTTAAGGAAAAACTGACAAAACCTCCATGTTAATTTTTTAGGACAGAAAATATCATCTTACTAAATTTACTAAACCGTATCTCTGAGTTTTGACTTTCATAGAGCAATAACATTTCTACAACAGACAAAACAAACTTCCATTGTCCTCATTTCATTAAAGAGAGAGGATACTTTAACATGAGAAAGTAGAAAGGACATAATCTCAAAATACATAAAGTTCTGTCTTAAGAAAAACTACTGTCTTTAATTTTCTCATACCATCTGGGCCAATGAAAACTTCAGCATTTGAAAATTCAATGCTGATCTTATCTAGAGGATGTGATATTTTGTTGCAAGAGGGCAGACGTAGGTGTTGGGGACAAAAAGATTGCTCAAGTTTGCATTCTTTGCCAGGTATGCTTATTCTAATATCTAATAAAAGTTTATTTTTCCTGAGGATGTCCATTATTATAAATGGACAATTTTACAGGAAACCAAAAACTAAAAAGATGAAGTCTTCAAAAAAAACTAATCATACTCCTACTCATATGATAGACACTGAAATTTGTGTTCATATGACTATAAACTTTGGCACAGAAAACAAAATTCTCTGTAAGATTCTCTCTTAAAATTACTTGAATAGGTATGAATGGATTAGTCTTGCTTACTTGAAAGGTGCTATTAAAAATGAAATAACCCCCTAATGCTTTCACTTTGCAGTAGTTCCCAGGTTGGTGGAATGTACAGATCCAAACTAAAAATCAGGACCTATGATTGCACAGTTGATTTTGTGTATGTGGTGTACATTTTAATACTTATGACCTCGATTCATTCACTTAACCCTTTGCTGAAATGTTGAGATTTCAGTAGATCATGGGGGAAATAGGAAAGAACATTTAAAAGTATGCCCTCCCTGAGAAATCTGGATACATGCTTGGCATTTGAATATTTTAAGTGCCTACTTTATTTTTATGTATTTACTTTATTTTTTTAAGATTTTATTTATTTATTCATGAGAGACACAGAGAGAGAGGCAGAGACATAGGCAGAGGGAGAAGCAGGCTCCCTGCAGGGAGCCCGATACGGAACTCAATCCTGGGACTCCAAGATCATGCCTTGGCCGAAGGTAGACGCTCACCGCTGAGCCACCCAGAGGTCCCAAAATGCCTACTCTAAATCACATTAGAGAATAGGATGAAATATATTCTTGTGTAATGAAATTAGGATAAAAAACAACTGCCTTGCAACAGTTGAGTAATGTTGCCTCCTTTACCTGCTTATTTGTGTACTGATTGGTGGGCACTGTTCCTGGGCCCTAAACAGCATTTGCTGTGCCCAGGGCAGCCACCAACCAGCCCATCTGGCTCTTGTTAGGATTACCCAGGAGAGGCAAGTGTTTAAAATGATCTTTCTAAAATTGTCCCTGGGAATCCTATGTAATTTTTAAAAAGATTTTATTACTTGACAGAGAGAGCGCGAGCACAAGCAGGGGGAGTGGCAGGCAGAGGGAAAGGGAGAAGCAGGCTTCCCACTGAGCTTTGAGCTGGATGCAGGGCTGGATCCCAGGACTCTGGGATCACGACCAAAGGCAGACACTTAACTGACTGAGCCAGCCAGGAGCCCTGAAACCTATGTATTTTTAACAAAGTTCTCAATATAGTAAAACCTAGGATATTTACTTTTCTTTGCCTTTCCCTCAGTTCCTCATTGTTCCAGCCATCGTGGGCAGTGCCCTCTTGCATCGGCTGTCAGACGATTGCTGGGAAAAGATCACCGCATGGATTTACGGGATGGGCCTCTGCGCCCTCTTCATCGTTTCCACAGTATTTCACATTGTGTCGTGGAAGAAGAGCCACTTAAGGTACCATTTGTGGCCTGCCCATTTGCCAGATCAGAATAGCTGACCCAGGCTAGCCTCCCATACCAGCATGTTTCAATCAGGTCAGAGCTACGGAGTGGATAGACCTTTTCTTACCTTGTGGATTATAATGCTGTGCTGTTATCCAGGAAGATTCCTATGGATTGGACAGACTTTGAGAACCCCCATATGTATCTAAGAAAGCAGGCATTACTCATAAGCCACCAACAAAATTGCACTGCTTCCCCGGGACTTAGAATGTAAAATCCTGAGACTTGTCCTTTAAGGTTGTCAGCTCACCAAGGACACCATAAGAGCACAGCAGCTGTGGGGTAGTGACTAAGTACACTGACCTCGGAGTGCGCCCAGCCCTGCCACTTAGCTCTGTCAGTTACCTGACCCCACAGAGCTGCCATCTCTTCATCACTAAAATGACAATAATGATGCCCGACTCCCAGGGTTTTGCGATGGGTGAATGAGACAGTGCATGCCAAAATGATTTGAAAATTACAAATAACCAGGGCTTGTAATGTAAGGAGGTTGGCTACAGTTTGGGTTTATTGTTTTGCAAAGTTCAGCTTTCAGAATTAGGTCCTGTGTATCTTACTCAAACAGAATTCACATGTTTTGCTACTATTAGCTGTCAAGTGCTTTGCAAGGCACACCAGGCCTGCTAGCCTCCTAATAAGAAGGACATGAATGCATTCCTCCTCTGAGTGAAGGATTAATTTGGGAGAATCCAAAGCGAGAAGCACACCATTTAGTTGCTTGTGGAATGGATTCTGTACAACCTGAAAGTGCAAAATTTTGTTTTGTAAAAGGAGGATTCAGAGCAGACTTAAGAGTGTTTTAAAATACTAGAATATAGCTTTTGGTTTTACAGAATGTCCAAAAACATCTCAAACTATTCAAACAATCTATTATTAAAAAGACATGCTTTATCTAAGAATAGGGTTTGGGATTCGTGAGGTGATTACTGGTCTCCTTATATGTAGAGTCATAGTGTCAGAGTGAGAAGGATCCTTAGGGGTCATCTAATCCAAACCCCTTATTTTTCACCTGAGGAATCTGAGTCTCAGAAGTGGCTTGCCTTGCTCCGGTCAGTAATACCAGCTGAGTCTGATTGTCCCAGACTTCTGACTCCCATACCCCTCTCAGTATTGCTTACAGTTCCCAGCCTGCCAGCTTTGCCTATAGGGTGACAGCTTCTTGGACCTAAAATAAAACCACAGCATTGGATCACAAGGGCTTGCTGGGGCATGCTCACAAGAGAGCCTCAAAAGTCTCTGTCTCCCTAGCACACAATGTCACAGGGACCAGAGGCCAGGGTATTTCATTATCTTCCTGGCACAATCCAACGCTTGTGGTTGCCTTGGCTGACTTGGCTTTGATATCTAGATTTCTGAATCAATAAAGAGTTGTAGATACCTACTTCACTATTTAGGGCCTCCCTCCCAGGCTCTGGAGAAGAAAGTGTAATAGAAACCAGGCTTTCTTGAACCTTGAATTAGCACTGCTAGAGTTATAAGTGTGAATTTTTGCTCTGCCCTAAATTTTTTATGTATCCAAATCTAGGCTTATTTAGAAGCAAAAGAATGGACCTTTATTGAGTACCTATTGTGTGCTAGATGCTGTCCTAATGAACACATGGTCTAGGTGATCACACATACTCCTCACACATACTCCTATGATAGAAATGTTGTCGTTTCTATTTACCCTGTGATATAAGTGAGGGTCAGAGAAGCTGGGATGAATCTTGAATAAAATTACAGGTCTGACTTTACCTGCTGTAACAAGTGCATAGCAGTCTAGAAAGCAGAATTAGAAAGGCCCTAGACATGATTAGGAATCACAATCATCCAAAGAGTTTAAAAAATAATAATAATAAAAGATTCTCTTCATCCCTCCATCCCCTATCCCATGTTCTAGCCATTTTAAAAATTACAATCTTCTGGACTAGAGTTTATGACTGTATTTTATAAGCTTCCCAGATGATTGTGATAGGCAGTCAAGCTTGAGAAGCATTAATCTAGTGTTTGCTTTTTTAGATCCAAGACCTAAATTATTTCCCCTTTACTAACATATGACTAACAATAGCCATGACTAAAACATCCTCAACTTGCTTTGGTCAACACCGTGTGTGTAGTGAGGCAAAATCTAAGGCCAGCACTCACCCAAGTTACAGGTATCACCCCTTGGACACTGAGAATGGATTCAAGACGATGCAGTGCATTCATACTTTTAAATCACCTTAGTAAAGGGCAGATTCTCTCTATAATCCACTGGTTGGCTAGACCTCAGTGAGCCAGATCTTTGTACACTTCCTGAATTTTCTGTTTTGGAAGGAAGAGCTCACTTAGAAATCCAGGTGGCTACCCATTTGCAGCAAATGTGCCCTTTTTGGTTTTGTTTTGTTACTGCTATTCCTAAATTAATTTTTGAATTTCCTTTATTATAACTTCTTGTGTACACTAAGATATTTGAAATGAGAGCTTCTTTGAAGATGTTCTAGAAAGACATGAACTCCTTCATGCCCTGCACTATGATAGGTGTTGAGAGATGGTCTGCCCTCAAGGAATTTCATTTTTCTGTTACATCAGATCTAAAAGAAATGTAAAACAGCAGCACAGACAGATTTTATTTATTTTAACCAGAATAAATTCAGAGCTGATTACTGTGGGGTCCTGCCCCCTGTATCTCATACATGGTGACTTTTGTATGTGCAAGCTTAAAATTAATATAAAGCTTTTACTTGTAGCTTTATATCATTAAAAATAGCTGTGGGACTTTGAGAGCCAAGTTATAACTGCCACAAGAAACTAGAACAGGAGTGGAAATTACAGCATAGTGGAATGATAACCCATGCTGCGAGTCTGAAAATTTTCTAAAAACTTTGCCTAACTTGTTTTTCCCCCCACTAGGACAGTGGAGCATTGTTTTCACATGTGTGATAGAATGGTTATTTATTTCTTCATTGCTGCTTCTTATGCTCCATGGTAAGATCCTGTCTTTCTATTTTTTAAGGTAGTGTTTTTGGGATAGAATGTCTGTCTTCCTTCCCTAACTTCCTCATGTCCCTGCCCCGTGTGTATGTGTAGGGTAGTGCCCCTACCGCACTCCCTCCCACACACACGCATAGATGCTTTTTTTAAAAAAAAAAACTTGGGTCAGATTGTAGATTTTAAGGAAAAAATGTCACTGCTGTTCAGAATATATATCTGGCACTGGATTGTTCAAGAGGAAGTGCTAGGAACTGTGTGCTAGGTAGCACGCTCACTTTCGAAATATGTCACCTTAGCCTTCCACGTTCTTTCTATATACTTCTGCTGCTGCTCAGAATACTTGGAGATCTAATCATTTAAGTGGAAATGCTATAAATATGTATGAGGCAAACAAGCTCACTTTCAAAATTTATCCCATTTGTCTTCAGTTCACAGCACAGTAGCTACTATATATGGAGTGCACTTCTCATTTCATTAGCTGTATGAGTAAGATAACTAATTAATTAGCTATTTAAAACACTTAGTATTCTGGCTCAGTAGGTGGAGGCTGCAGCTTGATTCAGGGGTTGTGAGTTTGAGCCCTGCGTTGGGCATAGAGATTACTTAAATAAAAATGAAGTACTAAAAACAATAAAATACCTCGCATTCTGCTCAATTTTTTAGTCTTTCTGCCCTTTTGGTATACATAAGATAGAATCTTTTGTTTCCTGGAAACCTACAATTAAAGGAACTTTAGATTCCTTCTATCAAGACATGGTTCAGTTTTAAACACTCAGAAATTCACTTTGCTATAGTCACTAGAAACAGCAGGCTTCTACATTCTGACTTACGTAGCATCCATCATTACAAAGAAACTTAATTATCTATTAGAGTAAAAAGTGTGTTCTCTCCCTAATTGTCACTGTATTATAGTTCTGCATCATATTGGAGCAAGAACACTTACAGGATTTGGGGAAGTATTCCACAACTTAAAATAAGGAAATAAAATTTTTAAAAGCTAAAGAATCAAATATTATAGTAAGCAACCTTTTCCCATGTAGTTTTCAATAGGCAGGTGGTGCCTTTTCTGTTTGGAAATAATAATTTTGTAGTCATAGTCAATCAGAATAACACTTGATTTTTTTCTCATAGCTATTCTTAATATGAAATGAATACAAATGAATTTGCAGCATGTTAAAATTCAGGCTTTACAAGAGCCCACAGTTAAATTCTGACAAAATGTCTTTCATAACATATGTTGAGTTAATTCTTCTCATGTTCCGCCTTGGCAGAGAGATGGTAATGGAGATACTTGGTCCATGTATTAGGTATCTGCTGTGGGTAGGTGATCCTGGTTGAGGATTCTGTTCAGGGTTCTTATTAAGCTTTGTAAGCAATCTGCTCCCAAATATATTATCAGAATTAAGCTGATTTGACAGCAGTCTGCCTAATAAGGAAAGTCGGGCATCACAGGTATGGTGGGACTCACTTCTGCATATCTCCTTTTAGCTGGTTCTATTTTTAAACCACGTTGGAACTAATTCTAAGTCTTAAAGGTCAACTAACAATTTTATCTTTGAATTATTAATTTTACCGAAATTGCCTAAATACCTCCATGACCTGTTGAATGCCTTTTCATCCTGGTTTTATGCCAGCACTTGCCCAGTTTTCAAGCCTAGAGGAAAACACAGGTCCTATGAATTCCCTTCATTTATCACTTCTGTTCTTTGTTGTCATGTTTACATTTTTTAGGTTAAATCTCCGTGAACTTGGACCCCTGGCATCTCATATGCGCTGGTTTATCTGGCTCATGGCAGCTGGAGGAACCATTTATGTATTTCTCTACCATGAAAAGTAAGAGAAAATAATCTACATTTGATAGTTTTAAAATTAACTGCCTAAATTTTATCTACATTACAACATAATTTGCTTTTTATATTTGTACTTCAGAATAGTAGAAATACATAAACAATATATACTGCTTTTAACAAATCTTCGAAACCATTTGGTATTCATTATTGGTAGATAATTGCTTTGGGAAGAACTGAATGGCACATGTGTGATAGGATGCATTTGAGGGACAAGATGGACTACTATTTTAGTTGGATGTTACTTCACATCCATAGGAGACTTGACCTTATCAGCAAACTAGCCTTATCCTCTGTGATTTTTACTTATCACATGAGAAAAATAACTGCTTCTCAAGCTTTCAGTGAAGATTGAAGTTAATAGATAAGCACCAGAACAACACTCACCTCCCTTTTGGGTTCATACCCAAAAGACTTCCAAACTAGGATTCTCTGAGGAAGGGAATATTTGGAAGAGCATCCAAACTCTTAATATTCTAACCATAGGGCACATTTTTTAACCTGTTATTTATAGTCCATAGTCATAAGTGTTAAGCAATATAAAAAGGAAAGCTTATTGAAATTTAGCATCACAGCCCTAGAGGAGACCTTCAAAGTCATCTATTCCAGCTACATGCTTAAAAAAAAATGAAGCCATTTAGGATGTGCATCAAATTAGCAATTCATCTAGAAGTAGGACCCAAGTGTCCTAGTTTCTACTCCATGGCTCTTTTCATTATTTCACATACCTGAACTTGAGAAATTCACAAGCATGAAATCATTGTCCTTGAATGCAGTTTATAAGCTTATCTATTGCTATTGGCAGAATAGCTTTCATATACAAACATAATTTGTGTTTATCATAAAGTATTCAGTTGTTTCTTCTTTTCAGAACAAAATGGCAGTTTTCACTAACTTCTGACTTTGAAAGTCACTTAAATGCATCTTTGACCACAATTAACAATTCTGAGTAGTGTTATGTAGTATGTATATAAATCCAAGGGAACAGTTTGCTTCTTGGGCTCAAACTTGACCCTAACTTACATCCTTAAATAAAATAGAAAGTAAGGTGAAATAGATATTTTTTCTCCTATTTCAGGCCTCCTTTTATACCAAACCCACAAATCCATTCTTCCCAGTTCCATGATAAGGTTATTTCCTGGTAGACTCTGAGTATAAAACATGGAGAATGAGATGTGATTGGCCCTTGGTTATTTGGTTGGGCAGATATTAGGGAGTACCTAAATCATGTCAGGTGCTGTGCTAGGCCTTACAAATCCAAATATAAATGAAACTTGGCCACTGCCTCCAAGGAACTTAGAGCTTACTTTGATTAGGCAGAAACGTAAGTTGAATTTTAATACAGTGTGTTTCTTAGCATTTTCAGACATTCTGTAGCCTAATGCAATGAGCCTTACAAGTCAGAGTTTGTGCAGATGCAAAATAGAGACAAAATTAAATGCCCTTTATTCCTTAGGGCTTCCATCCCTTTGCCACTGATAAACCCGGCCCCACACGACATCTCTGTCCTTCTTCATAATTTCAACTTCTTGTAGCTGTGGATTGGAGTGATGATGAAGGCAAATACTCTGGGATTGGGAGGGGGAAATGCATGGTGGATTGGATGCAATAATAACACTTTTGGTAGCAAACATTTTCCAAATCGCATGTGGCATTTGATGCCATTTCAATCCTGTAAGAAATACTAGTTCATTGTGACTCAACTGTAGTATTTTAATTAGAAGCCCAAAGGTCTCCTACTGGGAAAATATGTTCATTGGAATAGTTTAAGAATTTGCATTTTTCTCTTAAAGGAGGAGGGAAGCTGGTATGGAAATGATCTAAGTATTACAGGAAGATAAAATTAGCTGCCTTTCTATCCTGCAGGTATAAGGTGGTTGAACTCTTTTTCTATCTCACAATGGGGTTTTCTCCAGCTTTGGTGGTGACGTCAATGGTAAGAAATGGCTTCATAATTTTAAGTATTTCACCTTATTTCTTTCTGAATTGGTGGGACTCTTCTTTCTGAAGTTATGATGTGTCTATTATTAACTGGAGACTCCAAAGAAAAAGTATATAACAACAAAGTCCCTGAAATCTATAGGAGCTACTGGTTGTAGTTTGGGGAAGTTATATACTGAAGTATGTTTCTTTCCATATAATAATCTTCTGTATGTGTTTCTTTTGGACAACCATTCTGTTCACCCCACCCCTTCCCTATCCTTCTCCCAAAGAGGCATGCAGTCATCTGCAGATAGATATTTCTGCCTGAATTGTTGGGTGTCTCAACCATAAATCCATGGAGGAGGGTAATTTTTTGGATGTCTTATAATGAAAAAACTATAAATTACTGACTTCCTAAATCTTAAAAGGACCACAAGATGTCGGTTGTGTCAATATTTTATTTAGTATTTCCCAAAAGTCTTCACTCTTACTTTTCTTTCGCTTACTTGCTTTTAAGTTGTATTATTTCTCTTTCTCAGGAAAGTGACTTTTTTTTTTGTTTTTTCTAATTTTACTTGAAAATTTTAAGGACTTTCGTGGGTGGAAGTATAACATTACCTGTAGTAGGTGGTCAGTGTATATATTTTGAACTCCCTTTCAAATTGAATTGCTGTTGAGAAATCCATGTGTATCTATCACTCAGTTTGAAAATAAAGCATATCGTTATAGCCTTGTGATCCCATCCAGCTGGTTACTGTACCATTAGTTTATGTAGTGCCATTAGCTCCAGTGTCTTATGCTCTACATTTTTTGGCATTAGCCACTGTGTTAATTAAGGAATTCATAATGTATCTAGTTTGGATTCTTTTCTCAGTCTACAAAGGTCAGAAGAATTGTACCTATAATTTCACTCCTGAGCTCATAGGCACATTATAAGAATGTATATAGCCCCTACCATGGTCACAAAAACACCTGTAAAAGACTTAGGAGCTATAGAGGTTTGCTTTTTTTTTTTTTTTTTCAGAGAATATATCTTATGAGAATGTCACAAAATATGTTTCTTTAAGGTAAGAGCTTTATGATAGCTTTTGTAATTACCTAGCACCAAAAATAAATATAGTTTAGTTGGTAAAGGCAACAAGGAATAGTGAAGGGGAGGAGGTGAATGATGGAAACGAGAAAATCTGCCTTGAAGGCCATATTGTTAGAGGGCAAATCAGGACACCCAAAGCAACATAAAGCAGGGTCTGTACATGTAGGTTACTAATCATTAGAGTAGAACATCAAATAAATTCCTTCGGGGTATCATAGAAGCTGGTTTATCCAGTATTTTTACTAGCCTAAATCTTGGCATTTTCACAAGTTGTACAATAGTCGGTGACTAACGTTTATGATAGTCAAACAGGATAATCCTCATATTTCCCCCCATAGAAATTCCTACTGAGCAGGAACCTAAAATTCATATAAATGAAAAGGTATCATAAAGTTTTATAATGTCTTTGATTGGGAAAAGCATAGGCTGCTATGGGAGCACATGACCCAAGCACCAAAGGAAATGATCCTCAAGCTGATTCAGAAAGAGAAAAAAGCCTAGAGATAGTAGGGATGATGCAAATTGGATAGGAAAGAATCTGGCATCAAGGAAGCCCTGGGGAGGGGGAAAGCACCAGCACCTTTGAAGTACTGAAAATAGTTCATTGTTTGGAATATGAGTGTGTGTGTACCTGTTTGAGTGTGCCTCTGCACAAGGTGGATAATTTTGCAGATAGCACAAGTCTTGTGATAAAGCTGGAGAGGGAGATAGAGACCAGATCAAAAAGAACCTCCTAAGCCATCTGAACTAACAAACGGTATGACTGGACACTCAAAGCTTTGGTTCTGGTCAGAATATTGGACTATCAGACTTACTCTTCTGCTATAAAGAATGATTAAAAAAAAAAAAAAAACCTGGCAAAAATATTTGAAGCAATTGTTTCTTGGCATTGGACCACAGACACAAGGCTGTGTTCCTTGAATAGAAAGATGAGCTTCAAATTTGCCCCAATTTTCTCCCTGGGGACACTTTCCAAACTGCAACCAAAAAAAGTGGAACCAGAGAGCAGTAGTCAGGGTAGAGAAAACAGAAATCAGTATTTTAGCTACTGAGCCTGCTGCAGTTTTGGGGTAGGATCCTGGAGAAGAGGGAGCTTCACAGAGAAGTATCTCCAAAAATGTACAAAGGGATTTCCCTGAGTCCTTGCCCAGATACAAAGCTGAACCTGTGCAGGGCAAGACTCTGCATGCCCTGGCCAAGAGTGGCTTTTGGAGAGTTGTGAGATAATGAGAGTCCATAAGTGCCTGGTGCTGAAAGGTTGATCAGAGTCCAGCCAGCCACAGTGGAGAGACCATGCTGAACAACACAGGTGTTCAACTGAACCTAGCAAGTTGACCTCTACACCTTAGGAGAAGAACTATTCCAGCTCTAGAGTAAGGACTGTCCTGGAACTATTGTAACAAAGGCCAAAAACAACCTGAAAAGGATAAAATTGATCCTCTGTACATAAACTGCCAGAACAAAACTCAACATTACTGAAGGGAAGACAGCAAAATCTATATATTAACAGTTTGGCATCCGTTTATCCAAATATTACTAGATAAGCAAGAAGCAAGAAAATGTGACACCATGCACCTAAGGAAAAAGCAAGTCAATAGAAATAGATCCAAAGATGACAGACATGTTGAAATTAGCATACAGGGACTTGAAAACATAATGAGTAAACAAATGAGCCTTAGAAAAGAAATGGAACTACAAAAAAGGAAGTGAGTAGAAATTCTAGATTTGAAAACAGTGTATTAAGAAAAACATTTATTGGAGGGGTTAACAACAGATTGGATACTGCAGAAGAAAAGATCAATAAACTTGAAAATGCATAGACACCTACAGACTGGAAGAAAATATTTGCTTTCTCTGTATGTATCTGGCAAAGGATATGTATATGGAATATGTAAAATAATCCAAATGAGTGATTAAGAATCAATCCTATAAAAATGGGTGAAACACTTGAACAGACACTTCACAGAGAAAGTTACATGAGCATCCAATAGGCCCTTGAAAAAGTGCTCAACATCATTAATCATCAGAAAATTAAAATTAAAGTGAAATTAAAATAAAATGAAAATTAAAACCTCAATGTGCTACCAGAATATACCCTGGAGACTGACAACACCAAATTCTGGCAAAGATGTGAAATAACTGGAACTCCAACTCATCATTGGGGGTAATGTAATATGGTATAACTATTTTGGAAAATGGTTTAGCCATGTATCGTAAAATTAAACATAAATTTATGACTTAACAGGTTCTACCGAACAGAAATGAAAACATCTACAAAAAAGACTCCATAAGGCCTGGATGGAAAGAACTGATAAACAAATTAAATAAATCAAGGGAATGCTAAATAATAATAAAACAGAATGATTGATATAGATAAGCATGTGCAGGAATCTCAGAAATGTGATAATTGTACAAAAAAAGAAGCCAGACACAAAAATAGGCGTACAGTATAATTCCATATGTGAAGCTCTAAAACAGATAGACGTAGTCTGTGGTAATAGCAGAAGTAAGAGCAGTGGTTGCCTGGAAGAGATTGTCCAGGATTGGGAGAGGGTGTTGGGCTAGTTGCCTGTCTTGACTGAGGTATGGGTTAGATAGGTGTATGCATTTGTCAAAGCCCATGATGTTCACTTAATATTTATGCATTGCACTCTGTAAATTAATTATCAATTTAAAAAAAAATTACCCATTTCCCCCCATTCCTCCCCAACAAAAGAATGTAAGTTCAGGAAACCAGACCACCTTGGTTCACATCCTGATTCTGACACTTAAGCACTACATAGCCTTGAGCAAATTATGTAATCTCTCTGTTTTAGTTTTCTCCTCTGTAAAGATAGGATACTAATAGTACCTGATATAGGGTTGTGAAGATTAAATGAGTAAATATATGGAAACACTTCAAAGAGTGCCTGGGATAAAGTAATAGCGCAATGACATAGGTAATGAAGAAAACAGGTTTTGTTTTAGGATTAACTACATTCTGGTTCTCTGAAAGTTGGTAAGTTAAATGTGGTGTTTGAGGAACTGTTACCAGAATATATGTCAGAACCATCCTCTATACTTGGCTTGGTCTCTTGCTTATTGTTTTAGCAGAGAGAAAAAAAAGAGTGGTATCTTTTGGGCTGTGCCCAGCTTTGTGGCTTTGTTCAGGTTACTTCATTCCTCTGGTTCCATTCTCTTCATCTCTAAAATAAGGAGGTTGTGTTATATAAGACGAGTAACTTTTTACTCTTTGGGAATTACATTCCCCTTTGGGAATCTGATGAATACCTTCTAGAAAAATACCCCTAATGCACATACACATAGAATTTTGTATAATTAACGGATATCAGTTGCTTTGTAATCTTTAGGAAATAATAAATGTGTGGTATTTTGGGAGGGGGTTGTTTTGGGGGGTTTTGTTTGTTTGTTTTTGATAAAAACCGATCTGGCTGACACTTTCATTTTTCAAAGGTTAATGAGAAACCTGTTGTCAGTCGATGTGGGTTGGCTCCTTCCCCATCTTTTGCTCGTACAAAAACCATGGGGTCTTAGTGAACTTTGAAAGGACTGATCCTTACCTGTGGCCCTAGATCCTCAGCCTGGCTCTTAGCTCATGATTGTCCGTTGCTGCTGCTGTCTAGGTGCATGCGACCCATTCAGGTTGATGGCTGTGTTAGAGCTTTCCCATGCTCCCAGCTGGACCTGGCTGCAGTCCAAGGCTCCAGGGCTCACAGGCTTGCCCAGGCCTCTGGGACACCCACACAACCCATCCCCTTCCAAGGCCTTGCCAAAATCTGGCTTGGTTTTCACCACCCTGCAGAACTTGAGACCTTTCTATTCCTAGTCATCAGGAATCCAGGGGACTGACTTGTTCATCAGCCTCCTGAGCCCCGCCTCTGTTCTCTTCCCCTCATTCATACAACTTAGTTTAATTTTGAAGATGGGCCAAGTCTTCAAGCAGCCTAAAAATTCTCCTTTTTTGTGTTATAAAGCACACATGACTGTTAACTTCCTGCTGAGCTAAAAAACACTTGGGCTCATAGACAAAATGGCCCGGCAACATCTAGAAGGTCAGGAAGTATGTTATCCTTCCCTGCTGTCTGATCTCCGAGGCCACTTGTAGCTGTAATTTGCCCATGTCAGCCATACGGAAGCCGTAGGCTCACATAAGCAGGGGAAGTCTCAGGGTAGAACAGAGTTTGAAGAGGATGGGGGAAGTGCGAACCTGGGCCGAGATGTCCATTATAAATGTGGCAGTGTGGATGTGCCTTGGTAGGGAAGGAAGCTCTTAAAGAAGGTGGAAAGTCAAAGATTATACTTGCTTAAAATGAACTCCCGTATCTGGATGGATTAGAGTCCGCTTCAGCATGCTGTAGGTGAGCGGAGTGTGCTGCTTTTTACAAGGGGGGCCCGACTGCCTGCCCCAATCAAGACAGCCCCCAAGGGTACTCCAGGTGGGTGCATGAGAGACTCAGGTTTAGTTCCTGTTTACAGATCAGGATTCTGTCTGGGAAGCTCCTTCATTGTCTAGCTTTGGGGAATTGCAGTGATCTCTTCAGTTTGTCACTTCAAGAGTAACATCAAAACCTCTTTCTTTTTTTCCTCTGTTGACAGAATAACACTGATGGACTTCATGAACTTGCCTGTGGGGGCATAATTTATTGCCTGGGAGTTGTGTTCTTCAAGAGTGATGGCATCATTCCATTTGCCCATGCCATCTGGCACCTGTTTGTGGCCACGGCAGCTGCGGTGCATTATTATGCCATTTGGAAATACCTTTATCGAAGTCCTACAGACTTTATGCGACATTTATGACCAATCTGTACTAGGTCTCAAAACCAGTATTATTTCAATTATGGCACTTGGAAGTAGGGTAAGAGCTGAAAATTGCACAGAGGAAAAAAAAAAAAAGACAACTGCACTGACTTTCTATCTTTTGAATATAATTACTGTGAAAGTCTAAAAGCTGTGTTCTAGAATTCTCCGCCTCACAGCAGATAAATAAGGTAGTGAATTAATTATTCATTCCATTCCACTATCATGAAGGACTCCGGATAGACTTGGCCAGCCGATGTTTACAAACAGAATTTTGTATTTTAATTTTACAGATTTTCCTACATGATTTTTCTAAATTACTAGGTCAGGTTGTAAAAGTCAGTGCAATAACAAAGATTCCTTTTTAAGAGAAAATTGTTTCTATCACTTTCCCATAAGCTGTGTGAAGAATCATGGACAGAACTTACACTACTTTTACCATGTTTCATCTTGGCATAACATGGTTATTTTTTAAATAGAAATTTTCATTTTTTGTAAATTTTTAAAGAATATTTCATTGAAGCGCATCTGCGGTTCCTCATTCATGTGAATTTTTGCAGCAAGCTGTCAACATTCCACAAATGAACAAACATTATACCTCTTCTGATAGTTTTATTAAGCATAGGGGGATTGCCAATTTTTAAAAACTGCGGTTTTCCAAACTTTTCTGCCAACCTCTGACTCTGAATTCCATGCTGCTTTGGGGCATATACTTGACCTAGTTTGGTTTACCAGTGATGGAAAAGTATTTTGATATCATTAACTTTTTCAAAAGATTCAACTTTTTCTCTATGCCTTTGCCATGTTTTCTTCAGGGTCTCTTTCTACAGTGGATGAGTATTCACAACTATATTATGATGGTATTATTAGAGTGGTCATCCACTGAAGATTCCTGAAGAGTATTATGAATTACAGTAAATAGTGGTATTGCCTGTTTGGTGCCCGTCAGTTAAGTCATTGTCACTTAGCTTAATATTATCAGTTTGATACTCATTTTCAGTTGTGGAATTAGATGCACAAATTCACATTCCTATCTTTCCTCTGTATCTCCTGATATACTTTTTTCTTTTCCGTAGAAGAATATTTAAAGCATTGTTTGACAGGTAGAAACTCATGCATCTGTAGTTCATGGGTTATATCCTGGCTCAGTCGAGTGGTATTTAATATATTATTTTTGGTTTTCCTTCAGTGTCTTATATTAAGATTAACATTAGTTGCTTTGTTTATTAATCTCCTATTGGTGTTTTAATAAATGAGATAACCTTGCCTTTAGATCTGTGCTCATATTGACTGTTTGCTAGAATTGGGTTTGATCAGTGGAATAGTTGGTTTAATGACACATTTAGGCTTATTCATTGAAATGTTGTACTATATGGCTTTAAAAGAGGGTTTATTTTGGGCGTGCATATTTAGAATGCTCTGATTTAAGTGAATTACAATGGGAATGAAGAACAGAACTGGTATTTGCTGATAAATTCTTACATAGGCAAGGTGCCCGGTGATAACACCAACCAGACCATCCCTATCTGCATGATTCTGAACATCCTGATGCCTGTTGTTTTGTGTATATTTTGTTTTTAATATATTAACTTTTGTGGATTCATTTAAAGTCTGCTCAAAAGTAACACTGTTGAAACCACTAAAATGTATGTAAAAAATTGTGCTATAGACTAGAATAAAATTGTTACTTGGATTTGTTCCATTGTCTCTAAATTAGATGACTGTGAAGATGATAATGCATTTTTGAGAGCTTGAGCTCATCTAGCATTTTAATTTGTATACTAGCCTTTTTTTTTTTTTGAAAAGTCAGTCAACACAAATGCTGCCTGTCATCTAGAACTTTCTAGTCCACTTTTTAATAATTGAAATGCCAGAGCCAATTCAGACATTGAATCACATGTTTTCAGTTTAAAATATGCTAGTTGGGGCCTAAAGATCGTAAATTTTATAAATAATATATCTTTACCAAGAGAAGCCTTTTGGTTTAGTTTATAGAATATACTATAGAGCTGAAGTTACACACTTGTATATTAGCAACCAGACACACATCATATTGCAAACAAAACCTGTGAATGTTCAACATCATTCTCCCCTTTTCTACATTGCAAAAAGCAGAGTCAAAAAGGTTGGACTCCTTTCTCCAGAGTCAGGGAGCTGGGATGAGAATGCATGTCATCACACACATGACTGCATTTTCAAAGTCAGCAAAACAAACCAATCAAGAAACTTGAAAATTCATCCAGCATGAATGAACCTCAGTAAACCCTCAGGCAACCCTCCATCAAACCTATTTTTTTTTTTTTTTAAGATTGTACTTATTCTTGAGAGACACAGAAGGCAGAGACACAGGCAGAGGGAGAAGCAAGCTCCATGCAGGGAGCCTGATGCAGGACTTGATCCCAGGACCCCGGGATCATGACCTGAGCCGAAGGCAGAAGCTCAACCGCTGAGCTACTGAGGCATCCTGATCAAACCTAATTTTAAAGACTCTTGAAGCATTATTATTCCCTATAATTCTGTCCTCTAGTCTACCAGGGTAACTATTTCTAGAGCTTCCTCCCACTCCTGTGCTCTCACCTTCCTGATCAGTATCTTCAGCCTAAAACTACTTTCTAAAGATCAGACCTCTCTCATCAACTGCCCAGATGCCCCTCGGCACATTTCACTCAGCCTGTCCCACACTGAGTTCATCAGCTTTCCTTCCTTCCCCACCACCAAGCCCATCTCTCTGAAGTCCCATATCTTAATTCAAGCCATGGCCAGAGTCTCCCATCCATCCTGAGGGTGATTTGTGTCACCCTCAGATCCAAGCAGTCAGCCAGAGCTGTCACTTCTGACTCCGTCACAACTCCTTGATCTGCTTGCTCATACCCCCTTCCCTCCAAGGCTCTACAAAGCCCTGGCGAGCAGCCCTAGACTGCTGCAGGCACATCCACCATACCCCCGCCATGGGTGACACCTCAAACCAGCGCAGCCTCCACACTGCAACCAGCATCATCGTCCCAAAGTAGAGTCTGAGCATGGCATTCCCCGCCACCCCTACCCTCCACCCCCTGCTTTAAAACTTCCACTGACCCTTAGCCTGTACAACTCAGGCCAGCCACCTGGTGTCTTCACATGCTGACTCCTGGTCCTCCCTCTCAGACTGAAGCCCCATAAGACACCAACCCCGCAGTGAGTTTCACAGCCTACCCCCTCAGTACTGTGCCCTCCTGGTGCTTTTGCAACTGCTTTTGTAGCTGCTTTTCCTCAGCCTGAGATGCCCTTCCCCAGCCTTTCTTCTACACTGGCAAATACTGCTTCATTCCCAACCGCCATCAGATGCCCTCCCCCCTAGGACCATACAGCACTGATAGTGTGGCCCCTGTCACATTGCATCGGGCTTGAGTTTGCTTCTCCACTCCCAGGGCTGACCACTTTCAAGACAGGAGCTGAGCCTCATCCACTTCCGTCCTCAGCTTGTGGCATAGCACTGGGCTCACTGTAGGAGCTCAGTGAGCTAAAGGAGAGAGACAATGAAGTGGTTTGGACCACGTACCTCTTGTCTCTCATGAGCACTGTAGCAGGCTCTAACTGCCTGCCAGGAGCCTAACTTCTATCGTCCTTGGCCTTTCTGGCTTCCCTGACCAAGAGGCAACTAGAACCTTTATAGCAACCACAAGAAAGCTGATGAGTAATTGTCATGGGAATATTAGCTAGTGTATCCCAAATAAGGAAAAAAACAGCTTTGTTTATTGAAGCTTCCAGAGAACCAACTATTTACGATTTATAATCCTGGAAAATTATTTTACCTACCCTACCTTCACTCAGGTCCTCTTTTTCTGAACATATTAATAAAATAAAAATAACAGTTCTACAACCCTTGAGGCTTAGTGGAGATTACACTCAAAAAGCAGCAACTTTAACAACACTTAAATATTATTTTGTATATTTTTTTACTCTGAAAGTATATAAAACACTTGGGAAAATAGAGCACAGAAAAAATTTAAATCACCCAGAGTTCATTCATCCTAATGCATTTCCATGTATTTCCTGTAAATATGCCATATATGTAATTTTGCATACTGCTTTCCCCCACTTATTTTATAAGCATCTACAAACTATTATGTAGTTTTCATAGCCAGAATTGTCAGTGACTCCACCATTTTTCTGAACTGGAGATATGCAGCCTATTTTGCTTAATCATTCACTTAATTTTGCATTTTTAGATTGTTTCCAGTTTTTATTATAAACAGTACTGCAGTGATATCAGGGCCTAGATTTGCCCATATTTGTGATTGGGTATGTGAGGTAATAATGAACAATTGAGGGCTTCCCATGTATTGGGAACTATGCTAATTTGCATGGATTTATCTCATTTAACCTTTACAGAAATCCTTATGGGTAGATCATTTTATTATCCCCATTTTACAGATGAGGAAACAAACACAGATGAATGAGTTTCCTTGTCTAAGGTAAGTAGCAGAACTGCATCGAACCCAGGAAGCCTGGAATCTGTTTTCATTCGCAGGAGTGTAACTCCTGGTTAACAAGGTTTATTTAAAACAACAACAACAACAACAACAACAACAAACAAAAAACAAGGTTTATTGATGGGTCTTCCCAAAGGAAGACCTCTTAAAAATAAAACTTATTCCAAACCTCCATATTTTTACTGGATGTCCTTCAGCTAGGTCTACTCTTCTCCAATGGCAATTAGAGGAGAAGTAGAATGGGACTATCTCCAAATGAAACTGACCATGAAGAAGCTGGCTTATCTCCTTCCTTCTGAAGCAAAATAAAGTTTCCCAAGAGGGCCCAAGGAATGTTTTCTAGTTTAACAAGGTTAGAATTACTGCATTCATATCTTTGCTGCTGCTTTTGCTATTTTAAACAGATAGTGCCAACATGTTCTTATGTTCTGTGCCATTCCACCTACATCCCTGCAATGTATTGGTGATATGATTTTTCCAAGAAACAGTGCCACTGTGCACTCTAGCCATAGTGAGTTAAGCTATTCTCATCAGGGGCCTGTTCAACACAACAGAACACTCTCCTTCTCCTACACAGCTCATTATCACTTAGACTTTCTCTGCAGTCAGAAGGCTTAAGCCAAAATAGACTAGCTGGGCTTAAGGGGGCCTTTGGAAAATATGCTTTGAAGCCTTACCTCATCTCCTTGGAGCAGTCACAGGCCTTCTTGCTGTTCTGTGCCGGGCCAAACGTGGTATGCCCAATCAAATGTGTCAGTTACTGCAAAAGTCAGGAAAATATATTGATCAAGAGGATTTGGTTCTCTTAAAATCACGAGTGTTTTCCAAAGCCCATCTGTGAGCTGTGCTTCGAATTGGCATGGAATCATCAGCCAGCCTGTGACAGATTGGGTGAGTTTAGGCAAGTTATGGGTTACCTGTGAGCCTCAATTCCTATCTGCAAAAGGGGTATAGCACTTCCCTCATAGTGCAGTCATAAGGATTGAATAATATACTAACAGTGTCTAGTTTATGCATTCTGGCATATGATTGGCACCAGATAAATGTTAGCTTCCTTCCCATATGGCCAAGCTTTTAAAATTATGGTTATAGCTCACCTGCAAAGATTTTTCATACAAAGCAACCTGAAAGAACAGTTTAGTACCACTCAAAAAAATCTTGTGCATGTCTTAACCCTTAAAAATGATACTGGATCAACCTCTGGCCAAGGCTATACTAAGACATGTGGTCACCCCAGGCTTTCTGATGATTTTGTGCCCTTTGTAGCAAATGTTCTTAAATAGTCACTATTTCTTGAGACAGAGGCTGAATTCTACATGGAAAATGGTAGAAAAGGAAGAAGTTGGGCAATTGTCTTTGTGCCCGAGGGAACATGCATACTCCACTTAGACCAAAGCCCTTTAGTTCAGACTATGAACCCACAGCAATTTGGTCACCATTTGCTGTCACGAGAGTAGGCCTTTTGGAAGACTTACCTACCAGACCAACTCTTAGTGGCTTGTTAACTACAATGCTATAATGCCTTCTCCATCTTGTTTCTTTCTCGGTGATCTTATAAAGCCCCCTAGTCATACACTCATTCAACAGGTATTTTTTTGGGTATCAGGTGTGTGCCATGGACTGGATTAGACATTGGGGATGCTGTATTGAAAAACCAAACAAACCAAACCAAACCAAAACAAAACAAAAAACCCTGCGTTTGTTATGATTCTCTGCCCTTCCTCCCTTAATCTGGATTTTGAGACCTGACAAGTTTTTGCTGATCTGGTTTTTGGCACTATCCGGATGCCTGGGGCTAGTGAACACCAGTGCAAAGTATGTACAGACTGGAGAAAATGATGCTGATCTAACTAGCCTTTCACCAGAGGTGCCTTTACACGAAAAAGTCTGCTGGACTGAGTTTGAGATCCCTGTCCAATTCAGCTCTTGTTTTGGAGAACACTGAAGAAACTCATTGTTTAAAGGATCCCTGTGAGGGCAGCCCCCGTGGCGCAGCGGTTTGGCGCTTCCTGCAGCCTGGGGTGTGATCCTGGAGACCCAGGATCGAGTCCCACATCGGGCTCCCGGCATGGAGCCTGCTTCTCCCTCTGCCTGTGTCTCTGCCTCTCTCTCTCTCTCTGTCTCTCTCTCTGTCTATGAATAAATAAATAAAATCTTTAAAAATAAATAAGTAAATAAATAAATAAAATTAAAAATATTTTTTAAAAAAATAAAGGATCCCTGTGGTAAACCTGCCCTCATGTGTATATTCCTCTAGCCTGAATGACAACCCTCTATTCAGCAGTACATTTGTTGACACATGTCAAGTTCCTTTGAAACAGGTTTTCCCTAGCTTCCTAGGCAGGAAATGATGAATAAGAAACCCCTGTTTGGTCCAAGATGTTTTCCTTCCTGGTTTACAGCATCTGCAATGCCTGTAGCACTCTCCCCACCCCTCATCATTCACTGCAATCCTGCTATGTGTCACAGGCATGTTAGTGGCCAGGGATACAGTATGGTACTGAGTAAAGTAAGTGCCCTCAGGGCTCTAGAGTCTCCTGGGGAGGACAGACTGGGAACAAATTAACAATTATAATGCAACATAATCACGGTGTTTGTATTGGATGTTATTATTGGTGGAGGAAGTGATTAACTCTCCCCAGGGGAGTCAGAGTCCTCCCTACAGAGGCAGTATTTCAGCTGAGACTCCAAAGAGTGAGTGAGGAATTACAGAGAGGTGTAGAGAGGGGGCAGGGTAATGATACAGGTTAGGGGAAAGACAACATTCCAGTCAGAGGAAGGAGCATGTGCAGGGGCACGTGGCAGGGGGAGGCAGAGCAGATTCAGGAACAGCACAAGGTGCCCTTGGGAAATGCATGGATTGTGTGGAAGGGGAAGTGATAATATCTATTCAGTCCCGACTGAGGGTCCCTTATATATGAGTGTGTGTGAATGGAAGATGATCTTGTATGCATGTGAATTTTTCTGCAGCAAACCCTACATCCTAGATGAGTTTCTTTGTCCCAGTATTTCTGGGACACCACCCACATAACACCATAGAATTCTTATAGAAGGCAAATATTTCACGGTTCATCTGCGCTAATCCCTGTGTTACTGTATTAACATTGAAATAACGCATGGTAAAGCACATTATGAATTGGTTGGACGGATCATCCATCATTGGGGATTATTATCCTTTCCTGTTGACATAGGTAACCAAGATCTGAGGGTATTTGTGGAGACCTTAATCTGGGCGTCCAATTTATTCAACAAAGAATGAGCACGTCCCATGTGCCAGATGCTACTCCAATTGTTGGGGATACAACAGTGAACCAGACAGACCCAAGTCCCTGCCTTGTGGGACTACATTCTTGCTGGGGGGAAACAGACAATGAGTAAAACGTATAAGTAAAACATATAGTATGTTTTAATAAGTACTATGGAGAAAAGTCGGGGTAGGGGGTGTTGGGGTGGGAGTGTGGCTGTGCACTTAAAAACAGGGCACTTGGGGAAGCTGCGTGGATAAGACGGGCATTGTGTGAAGACCTGAGAGGGTAAGGACTCTGGCCACAAAGACACCTGCTGGCAAAGGCACTCTTGCAGAAACCATAGTAAGTGCCTGGCACAGGAGGCCCCTGACTTGAGTTTTCTTTTCTTTCTTTTTTTTGACTTGAGTTGTTTTGAGTGAGTGGAGAACAGTTTTGGCTATGAGACCATAGGGGTAATAAAGATTTCTTTGACCAAACTTGGGTCAGCCTCCTCAAATCCTCTTTCTGACTAGTCCCTGACCTTGGGCTCTGTCCCTGACCGTTTAAGTTCAAATTTAGCAAATATCCTGCTGGGTCAATTTAGGGAAAATCCCCCACTCTCAGTAGCAAATGAAGTTCCTCATTCCCCACCATTAATGTCTTATAACCTTGGTTTGCCTGCAGTAGGACTCTCTGTAGCCTTGATTTCCCACTGCTCCTTGGCTCCGAGTGGAGTTGAATCTCCCCGTACTCCAGAACCCATTGCAGTAGCCACCCCCTGAATAAAGTCAGCCTTCCCATTTTAATATGTGTCATGGACAACTTTTTCTTTACCAGGGGTACCGAATGATGGATCCATGGGGCCTCGGAAGCCACTGTATGGTCCACGGGCACACTTGTGGAATTCCTTCTGAAATAATCTATTTCTAGGTGTTAGAAAGATCCCAGCATCTGGATTTTGAATAATGAAGAGACCCTACCCCCTAAGTAGTGGAAAGGATATGAGCAGCTTGACCTGAGTCTCAGTTTATCTTTAAAATGCAGATGCTAAAAAAAAAAAAAAAAAAAAAAAAAAGAGAGAGAGAGAGAGAGAAAGAAAATGGAGGTGACAGTAATAAGACTAACCTCAGAGGTTAAACACTATAGAAATGTTAATTTAAAAATGAGCACCAATTTTGGGACACCTGGGTAGCTCAGTCAGTTAAGCGTCAGACTCATGATTTCAGCTCAGATCATGATCTCAGGGTTGTAAGATTGAGCCCCACATCAGGCTGGGTGTGGAGCCTGCTTAATTTTCTCTTTCTCCCTCTCCCTCTGCCCATCCCCTGCTTGAGTGCATGCACACTTTCTCTCTCTAAAAAAAATAAAAAAATAAAATAAAAATAGCACCAATATTAAGGATAAACAGTGAGGAGATGCCTGGGTGGCCCAGAGTTTGAGCGTCTGCCTTAGGCTCAGGTTGTGATCCTGGGGTCCAGAAATCGAGTCCCGCATCAGACTCCCTTGCAAGGAGCCTGCTTCTCCCTCTGCCTGTGTCTCTGCCTCTCTCTCTATGTCTCTCATGAATAAATAAATAAAATCTTTAAAAAAAAAAAAAAAGAAAAAAAATAAGCCAGTGTATTCCCAAGCAGCCTTAAATTGTCCAGCTGTTTTAGAGGGGAGATTTTCTACTTAGTAACTGGGAGAGAGCTGAAGATACCTACTGGCCTTTGCTCATTTAGGAGTAAAGTCTCTGTGCAGTGTCTTCTCTCTCTCGCCCATTGGTTTAACTTGTGTGGAGCATCGGTGGCAGGAGTGGCACCCTATCTCTGGCTCAAGTTTCTACTCTTCACTCATCTGCTTTAGGACCTTTAGCCAGTAAGCGATAGAACTGGCTCCCCACAGGTGCCACATGTGTTGGGGGTTGTGACCTGACAACCAGCAGAGAGGAAAGAGAGGAGCAAGCAATTTGGCTGTGCTGAGCCTTGATTTCCTCAATGTGAAAGGGAAGATAGTGCTCCCAGTCTCAAAGGGCTGCGGTGAGATTATTTGCAGAAAGTTCCTATCACAGGACCTGCCAGTCTGTTGGTGCTGAATTCCATTCCCAACAATTCTTCCTCAGAGGTGTTCTAAAGATTGTGAAAGAGCCTTTGGCTAGAATTAGGGCAAAGGGATGCAGGCGGATTGCTCTCCCACTTAGCTCCTCTCACCCAGTGTGAACACCGGCCCTATTCCCATCTGAGATTCTTGCTCAAGCCCCTCTGCTGCCTGGGGCTTGCTCTACCAACCCTGTCTTCCCTTGCCCTGCTTGGGGGCCTGTATGATTCTTATCCTCACTGAGGAACTTGATGGCACACTCTATCTCCCTTCTTCTATCTCCCCAGCCCTGGCCTCCCTGACATTGCCTCCTGGTGTCCCCTCACCCCCGACATTTCTGGCCTGAGTCCTTTATTTCCTGGCTCATCCCCGTCTCCCCCCTCAGCTGGTCCTTAAATATTGGTTCCCCAGGGTCCTCCTCAGCCCTCTAGCCTTCAGTGACCTCACCCACATGCATGGTGAGGGTCTTTAGCCCCACACTCTCCTGTCTCCCAAATCCTTAAACCCATTTGCCCATTGGCTATTTTCACATGGATGTCCCATACCAACCTCAAAGTCAGTATTTTCTTTTTTTAAGATTTTGTTTATTTATTCATGAGACACACACAGAGAGAGAGAGAGAGAGAGAGAGAGAGGCAGAGACACAGGCAGAGGGAGAAGCAGGCTCCATGCAGGGAGCCCGACACGGGACTCGATCCAGGTCTCCAGGATCAGGCCCTGGGCTGAAGGTGGCGCTAAACCGCTGAGCCACCCGGGCTGCCCAAAGTCAATATTTTCAAAGTTAAATAAGTCTTCTCTTCTCCCAAACCTGATGTGCCTTCTATATTTGCTGTGTAAGCCAACATTAGGATCATCTACACAATCACCTAAGCCAGAAACCTGAGAGTCCTGCTGGACCCCTCCCTCCCACACATCCATCCCCTGCATTCCACCAGTTCCCAAATCTCGTATTCTCTTAAGTCTCTCCTGAACCCTGTACCTCCTCTACAGGCACCACCTGAGTTGAAACCCTTATCCATTCTGTTCACTAGGACTGTTCCCAACAATGGATTGCTTCTGCCATCCATCCCACCCTATCTACCCCATCTACTCCATCCACCCCATCCCATCCCATTCATCTCATCTACCCCATCAATCTCATCTACCCTATCCTATCCCATCCACCCTATCCATCCCATCTGTCCCATCCCATCCACCCCATCCACTCCATCCATCTACCCCCACCCCATCTACCCCCATCCCATCCATGTCATTCACCCCATCCCATCTACCCCACTCCTCTTACCTCACACACTTCTCATCTAGTCTCTATTTTTCTACCTAGGTGCTCTTTCTAAAATGAGAATCTGGTCTAATTTTCCAACATAATTCCCCCCCTTCTTCAGGATAAGCTTAGTGCTGGATCTGGTACCTACTTACTGTGTGGACTCATTCTTCCTGCTCTCAGGTACCCTCCAGCCAATCACAAGGTTTGCTATTCCTCAAATACGCCATTGCTTTATCATGCCTCCATGCCTTTACATATGCTGTTCCCTCTTCCTGGATGCCCTCCCTGCCCTCACCTTCCTCCATCCACATTGAACATCCCTATTTAAATTCATGTCCAAATTCAAGTGTTACCTCTTCCCAAAAGTCTTTCCTGACTCTGCCGGGCTTAGAAGGGGCTCCTCCTTCACATTCTCCAAAGGAATTCCACTGTGATAGTTATTAATCATACTACATTGTGCTCATCAGTCCCCCACCACAGCCCTCAGGGTAAGGATAGGTTACTAATCTCTGTACTGCTGATCCTTAAGAGGTTCTTGACATATAGGTGCTACTTGGAACATGCGTACTGAATAAGTGAGTGAATGAATGAATGAATGAAGACTTGATGGTCACTGGTATTGAAGGGAACATTTGTTGAAAGGACATCAGTGCTGAGAAGACAAGAAATGAGATCAGACCGTTGGATGTGCACTGACATCTTCACAAGTGACAGCAGAGGGAGAGCCTTGAGCCAGGCTCAACTCCAGATAACCTCCCTCTCGCTATCCTGTGTCTCTCTGGGCCACCTTTCCCTTCCATCTTAAAAAAACTCAGCTTAAACAAAACAAAATTAAGGTGATAAAACTTTTTTTTTATTGCAATGCTGAATTAAAATGACCCACACTCCTTAAGATTACCTGTTCTTTGAGATTAGCATGGACAATCAGAGACTGACCCCATCTCTTTCCTGAAGCACCAGAGCAAACTGATAACACCTTACACAGTGAAAGCTTTGTCAAACCAACCAGATCAACTAGGAAGCAGAAAAAGCACCAGTTTCAAAAGATCCGAGGTCTCGTTCTGGCCAGGATCCAGCCAGGATTACTAGAGTCCTTCCAGCTTTAATTCCCAGGCAGCTGAGGAGCCTGGACTGTAGCTACCCACAAACCCAGTTGATTCTGAAGAATTCTCTAATAATAACATCTCCTAGCTTAAGACATTCCTCTTTGGAAGAGTTCCAGCTGCCTTCATGGCTATCACCTTGTCTTCTTTGTCAGTTTTCTTGGGTCCACTGGGTGGCAAATGTTCTGATTCCTCTGTTAGAGTTGGAGGGAAAGTGAACCTCCTAGGAGGTAAATAATAACCCAAGATCACACAGTGAATTGGAGATCAAGCCAGAACATGCACCCCGGCAAAAATAACTTCCGAACGGCCACTTTACTAAGCCTTCTACGAAACATCATCTGCTCTTTATTTAAGTCTGGGGGAAAATTTAATTTGGGAAAAAAAGAATAGAAGCATAATTAAAGGATCTGGCAAGAGAATATAAAACCCAGAGGGAACAACTCATTCCTTTGTGCCTTTTTTTTTTTTTTAGCTGCTTGAGCACACACATGATTTTTCTTATTCCTTATTCCCAAATGTTCTTTTTTTCTTTTCTTCTTCTTCTTCTTCTTTTTTTAAAGTCAAACCTTAAAGTGCTGATGCCCAGCAGACCCTTGAGCACCTGACTTCCTCGGGGCCTGACCATTTCTTGATTTTCTCTGCCAGGGCCTGACCCTATTCTTAACATTAAAAAAAAAAATTGTTATTATGGGAAATTTTCTATTGACTCAGAAGTACACAGCGACTCAGCTCTAAACAGAAAGACGCATAATGCAAAACAGAAGAAACAGCCTAAGGATACATTCCCATCTCATGAAATTGTGACCCATCCTTCTTCAACTGCAGCAAGGTAGGATGAACTCAGGACTTGAAGAAAATCCACGTCCAGCCTTCCCTCCCCTGAGCTGTGTGGCTTTTGGAAAGTCACGCTGAGGGCTGGTTTCTTCACTTGCAAAATAGGAATGATCAAACTAACCCCACAGAATGGCTGTGACAATGAAGTGAGATAATGTCTGGGAATATGTTTTGTAAGTTATGAAATGCTCTTAAAATGTGAGGAGCTCTTGGTACTATTTCGCAGAGCCTTTGGAGCACTGCCATGCACAGCGTGGTTAGCATGCTCAGGAATGCAGACAGAAGGCTTGCATGACAGGAGCTCAGGCATACCCACCCTCTGTTCAGACTTGGTCCTGAACCTTCATCTTGTGTCATTTTGCTTTTCACCCACTTGACTACCAACTGAGTTGCCCTGCTAGCACTCTTCCTCCTTACATTGAGGACAGTTTGTCCAAGAGTATTGTCTTCCTTCTCATCTTTACCTGGGCCTCTCCACCCAACTGTCCTATTTTTCCACCCAGACTATACCAACTTGGGCTGCCTTTGTTTAAAAAGGCATTTCTCCACCTGGCACCTGTGATCCTCTTATTCTAGTAAAATCCTGATTGGCAGCACCTACCCCCCAGCAATCAGGACTTGGGCAAGAATCAGCATGGCCCTAGGAAGGAGGACAGGGAAGGAAAACCCTTTGCAGCAGACTCAGCCTCTCTCCTATAGATCAAGGAGGGACCTGCTCTCCTTAGAGCGTAGTTTAGGGACCAGTGGTGAACAAGAGGAAATCCATGACTTAATGGAGTTTATATTTGGGTGGGGGGAGGAGCTGACTATAAATGAGTAAATATACAAATAAAATAAAAAATAAACAGTGTTTCAAGATGGAAAGAAAATAATGCATCGTTAGGTACTTGCAAGAGACTGGAGGTAGGGGAGGCTGATTAAGATAGGGTAGTCAAGGTCATGAGTTATGGCTTTAGGTTTGTAAGTGCCCTTCCCACCTAATCTTTTATGAACAAGGAAGCTAAGAGCTCCACTTGCTGCTGGCAGCCATCCCGTACCCTGTAGGGAGCTAGTTATAGGATGAAGCCATCAATGTAGATAACAGAACAGAAAAAGGAAAAAAAATTACATCCTTGTTGCTATGGGTAAGCCACTGTATCATTGAACCCTAAAGTCCACCTGACTCTGGACCTTCCAGTTAGGTAAGCCAGCAACTCATTCAGGCCATTTTGATTTTTTTTAATTTGTTTTTTTAATGCCCAACAATCAAGCATGTTATAACTGATGCATGGCTTTTGTGGGTTATAATCCCCACCCCAGGCAGCTCATCCTTCCAGCCACACACACAGCTTTTCCTATGAAGATTCTGAAAAAATGAAGTTTCCCCATCTTCTTACGTTTCCAGAGACACCATTACCCAGATGAGGCCTAACATATTAAGGATGCTTGACAAACGTCTGTTGAATTGAATTGATTGAATAAGCCAGAGTACTGTTTAAAGGAGAAAAGACACACCCGTCCTAGTCTCCCAAAGACAAGGACATTCCAAAATAAAACTTCATAGTCCTTTCTAGGTCATAGAAAGCTTTCACATACCTTATACCATTTAACCTTGTACTACCCCAGGGATCATTTTATGGATGAAGAAATGCAGACTAAGAAAGGTCAAGTCAGGGGCATGGCAATTAGGTGATATTCAAAGGTACTCTGACTCCCAATCTCTCACTTATTCCTGGATTCTGAAAACTAACTGGATGATATAGTGGACATTCAAGTTCCAGATAAACCAGAGGAATTACCTAACAGGCGTCCATAGGCATATTGACCTTAGAAAACAAAGATTCTGACGGTGATGGCATGGCAAATGTGTTTGTCCAGACTCAGCCAGACAGTGGAGGGGTCACATATATGTGATAGGAAAACGAGGACTCTTTTCTGTGTAACTTCAACCAAGGCTGATTGTAAACCTCACTGACTCGCGGGAAGCAGGGTAAAATCTTGTATAACACCTTCCTCCCATCCTTTCCTTTATGCTGGCAAAAAAATATTATTGAGCTTTTTTTCCACTGTACACTAACATTGTTTTTTAAATTTACTTCATTTTTCATTTACTTTCAACTTCAGAATAATTTTCAATTTATAGGAAAGCTATGATGATGGTAGAATTAGTCAACCAAATTAATAAATTATTACTAACTAAAGTCTATATTTATTTAGATTTCCTTAGCTTTTATCTAATTTCCTTTCTTTGTTCCAGGATCCCATCCAGGCTCTATTTAGTCATCCTGTCTCTTTAGGCTCCTCTTGCCTGTGACAATTTTTCAGACTTTCCTTACTTTTGATAATGTTGACAGTTTTGAGGAGTACCAGTCAGGTATTTTGTAGAATTCCTCAACAAGGATTCATCATCTGATGTTTTTCTCATAGTTAGCCTGGGGTTATGGGCTTCTGGGAGGAATAATCACAGAAGTAAAGTGCCATTCTCATTATCACACCAAGGGCACATACTGTCAATGTGACTTATCAGTATTGATGTTGACCTGGATCACTTGCCTGAGGTACTGCTTGTCAGGTTTCTTCACTGTAGAATTACTCTTTTTTCTCCTCATGCTATGTACTTAGGAAGGAAGTTCACACTTAAGGAGTGGAGAGTTCTGCTCCACCTCCTTTAGAGTGGACTAAATAAATTATCTGGAATTCTTCAGAGATATCTGGCTATTCTCCCCCAGGTATTTATTTACTCAATCATTTTTTTTATATCACTACAAACTCATGGGTATTTATTTTATACTTTGGGTATAAATACTATTTGATTAATTTTGTTGCTTAATTTCGTCTAGCTCTGGCCATCGGCAGCTTTATCCATTGGCTGATTGCACGTTTAACCCAAACATATGTTCTGAGAGCACAAAGCAAAGAATCAGAAGAACTGAAGTTCCCCTTCCCCACCTCTGCATCTCTACCACAAGTTTCTGTGTCACTTTGGTCAGATCTCAGCTTGTCTGTCTTTTTCTTCACCTGAACAGTGAAGTTGACACCATCTGCGTCCCTTCACCTCTGCTGTGGCTGTGAAGCCAAAATGAAGTGATAGGAAAGGACTCTTAAAAACTTAAAGCAAAGCATGCAAATACGTCACTTTCAATCTCTGCTTCCCCTCCTCACTCACATCTATAGAGCTTTACAGTTCAAGAACTCCATAAATATTTTCCAAGTGAGGGACTGAATGAGCGTGTGAATGAAAGAATGCATACATGCTTCCTGAGCTGTGGCAGCAGATAAGCGACGGAAAAGAGAGGACGCAGCCCAGGTGTGCCAAGAAAACATATTATCTGCAACTCAGCTCATTTTAGAGCAAGTTCACAAACCTGTCAGGTGAGCTTATGAGGTGCAAACCCTGGCTTGGGAGAAGCAGGGATGCATGACACGGCACATGCCATCAAGGAATTTACAATCCAGCAGGGATCCAGACACATAAACAATGACTCATAGGAGATGTGAGATATCTCATGGGTATCAGAAATGCATCCCTGTTTTGTTATTTTCTATAACTTGACTTAATGTCTTCATCCTCCCCGGCCCCTCCTGACTGAATCTTTAGTCAAGCCAATTGCAGTCTGTCTCAGTCAATTCCATGTTTTCTTCTCCTCCTTTCTGGGACTTCCTAAGGCTGTCTCAATTCTAAGCATCAGGTGCTGAATAGGATTAGAGGTAGGGGAGGCATCGGGGCACCTGGGTGTCTCAGTGGTTGAGCGTCTGCCTTTGGCTCAGGGCATGATCCTGGGGTCCTGGGATCGAGTCCCACATCGGGCTCCCTGCTCGGTAGGGAGCCTGCTTCTCCCCTCTGCCTGTCTCTGCCTCTTTGTGTCTGTCATGAATAAATAAATAAAATCTTAAAAAAAAAAAGAATCCCCGGGTGTCACCTATCACCATTGTGCCACCGCTGCCTGAGCCTCAGGTGTGGTTACCTGCGGTGTGGTTGCCTGTCCATCTGCTTCATCATGGTGCAGACACTGTCAGGATCCACCTGCTGGCTGTCACTGTCCACCTCGGAGACAGAGGGAATTCTGGCATTCTCCCACACTGTTCTGGAGCAGAGGAAACCGCGAGTGGCTGTTTCAGACCCTCTCAGCCTCTCGAGTAATAATCTCTGCCTTCTGCTCTCAGACCACAGGATGAGGAACACGTGCACACAGGTGTTCCTGCCCAGGTCCCAGACAAGAATCAGGGAAGAGTTCCTCTACTCTTGCATACTCATACTTTCCTGGGGACATTATCACCCTACTCCCCTTTAAAGCTGACTGTGGGAAGGGCTCCTTCTCAGTGCACTCATCCTCTGCTTTCATTCAAATCTGCTGAGGCTCTTCCTCTTAGGAGATAGAGGTGGGTAGAAGGGAGCCTAGCTCAGCAAGTACTTTGTTAGATCTTTATAGCTTACACCTGGACTGTGATGTCAGTCTTAAGACCCAATAGCTTTACAGTTTTGTTCTTGCTTTTTAGTTCCACCTGACTCCAGAGACCTTTGGTCTAGCAGCCTGTATTCAGAAACACCACAAGAAGATAAGACTTAGAGGGGAAAAAAGCCAGATGTCACAGTTGAGGGACACACCAGAACCAGTGAAAAGTGTAAAGCAGCATTTTCTCTGTCTAGGAATGTAATGTGATGAAGAAAGCAGGACAGGGGCAGCCTGTCCTCACCATCAGGAACCTCATCCATGCACTGAGTTCCCTCTTCTTATGCCTCTTTAGGCAGTGTAGACTCTTGTATAAAGGAGGCGATCCCTTTTCGAGTTTCTGTTGGTGACCTTCTGAGATGAAATAATAATAAGCCGGTGGGTTTGCCTAACTTGTCACAGTTTACCAAGCACATTACATCCCTTATGCATTCAGTTAGCACATCCCTATAAGGAGGGAAGTTATTGGGACACCTGGGTGGCTCAGCAGTTGAGCATCTGCCTTTGGCTCAGGTCGTGATCCCGGGGCCCTGGGATCGAGTCCCACATCAGGCTCCCATAGGGAGCCTGCTTCCCTCTCTGCCTATGTCTCTGCCTCTCTGTGTCTTTCATGAATAAATAAATAAAATCTTAAAAAAAAAAAGAGGGCAGCTATTATCACCTGTTTTACAGAGGAGGAAACCAAGATTCAGAGAGGTTAAGAGACATGGCCTGAGCAAGCCAGAGAATGCCAACAGTCACCAGAACATACAGTCTTGTACAGAAGCAAAGGGTATGAGTTTGATGTTAACTATTGCTAACCCAACAAACATTTTTTTAAGTGTCTGATAGCGTTGGATGAAGTTCTAAGTGCAAGAGATACAAAAAAATATATAACACAAGATTTTAGAAGTACATCCTGTAGTAATGAGAAATTCGTGAGCAAGTAAGTGAAATGCAATCTTATGTGACTCTTAAAGATTTACACAGAGTTTGATTCAGCTTACAGAGGGATTGGTTGGTCAGTTCTGGGGAGAGGTGGGAAGCTTAATAGCAAAGGTGCCTCTCGGAGTGAGCCTAAAAAGCAGGTGGGTTTTGACACATGGATGGGGAAACTGAGAAATTGAGGGAGAGGAGGTGTCATGGAAAAGGCCCCGAGGCATGAAATGACGTGGAATATCTTAGGAAATGCACTTCCGTGTTACTGAATCTTTGCGTCCAGCAAGGGATGAAGATGAGGTAAGCTGATGAACTTGGAGAGATGCTAGTTCATAGAGGGCCTGGGAAGCCATACTGATGAGTCAGAATTTTGTCTTCTAAACCCTACTGCCCAATACAGTAGCTACTAGCCACATGGGATTATAGAGCATTTGAAATGTGGCTAGTATGACTGAGCAATTTAATCTTTAATTTTAGTTCATTTAAATTAAAAAATGGATTCAATTCAGTTATGGAAAACTTTTAAGTAGTTTGGAAGAACTTGGGTAAGTACATCATGTGTTCTTTCCGATTCCATTGTAAATTGTATGAAATCTAAATATAAGTCAAGCATTTCCAATGAAAATTTGACATCTGGAATTGAGATACATAAGTGTAAAAATATACACCAGATTTCAGAGATTTGGCATGCAAAAAGAATGTAAAATATATCATTAATGATTTTTATATTGGTGACAGATTGCAATAATATTTTTGATATATTGAGTTCAGTAACAGTGTTCCAACTAATTTCACTTTTTTTTCTTTTAAAATTTTCCAGGAGCCACATAAAAGGATTACATATGTGGCCCATGTTATATTTTTAGTAGACAGTGCTGCTTAAGCATTGGGGGAACATTGAAGACTTTATGTAGGGCAGAGACATGGTCAGATTTGCATTTAGAAGGAACATTCTGTTAGGAAAGGGGAGGATAGCGTGGAGGGATCTAAGAGTGGAGAAAGAAAGGTACATTGGTTAGGAAGTGGTTGCAGTAAAAGCTTCAGGAATGGGGTAATCGAGCAGATATTTTACAAAAGTTCAAATTACAGCAGGTGTCAGAATCACCTAGGGGGTTTGTTAAAACACAGATTGTGGGACCCACTCTCAAAGAGGCTGAACTAGGGTGAAGTCCAAGTATTTTCATTTGTAACTAGTTTCCAGATGTTGCTGGTGGTGGTGATCTGGAGACCTCACTTGAGAACCTCTCTCCTATAGGACTTGGCCACCAATAGATATATGAAGAGAAAGAAAGAGAAAAGTCTATGAAGACTTGCAGATTCCTGTTATGGAGGTCTGGGTAGATAGGGACTAGAAGAGGAGAAGCTTACTTGGGACAAAATGGGATGGGTTTTGTTTGGGACCTATTGAGTTTGAGGTCCTTTAAGAACCCCGAAGAGGGGATATCTCATGGGTAGTCGGGCATATATGTGTCTAGAACTCAGGAAAGAGATTGAGCTATAATTAAAGATTTGAAGTCATCAGAGTTGAGTTGACAGGTAAAGCCTGCCCAGAGGGACAATGAGGCATGAGAAGACAAGAGACCCAAAGGCAGATTCCTATAGTGGAAGCTATGTTTTGATCAAAATCATTAGTGTTCAAGAAAAATGAGATAGGCAAGAATATGCACTTGTCATTTTAAACTTGTGTTTGATCACAGTGACCCAGGCTTAGGTAACAAATTCATAGGGCTTTAAAATCCAATTAAAGGTTAGCTGTGCTCCACCACTCACATGAAGTTAAAGATAGCCTTTATTTATGAATTTGATCATTAATAAAATAGTCTTGACCGAGCAGCAGAACCTTCCTAAGCTTTAGGGTTTGTTTTTTTTTTTCCTTTTTTTTTTTTTTTAATCTATAAAATTGGGATACTGATACCTCTTTCACAGAGCTTCTGGGGGAAAGAGATCACGTGTGTTTAGCACAGCATCCGGCTGACACACAGGAGCATCTCGAGAAGGATAATTATTCTCATCACCGCGAGACCACCTTCCAGGTGAGGCAACTTCGCTGCCTAAACCTTGTTGGATGGAGACCCTCGGAAGACTCATTTGACACGGAATCCCACCCAAGGCAAAGAGCCATTTAGAGTCAGCAGCAGCGGTGATAATTTCAGCATTGTAATTCTTGCCATTTTAAAGTTCAGAGGGAAAGAAAACCATTCTTTAGCCGAAAGGTGTGTTGTCCACTGTTACATTGTGTTTTTACAACAACATGCAATGGAAGGGAAGTAGCCCTCCTATGCCCTAGGCAGCCTGGATCTATTCTCCCATTTAATCTATCAATGTCATATCTTTAGATGAATCTCCAGCGAACGGCTCCACGTGTTTCCCAGCACGAGGAAGAGGAGCTGGGTCCCTGTGGTCCCAGCACATTGCTGAGGCAATCAAAAGCTGGGTCACTGCAGGTGGCTCGTTGTCATTCTTCAGAGCAGCAGATGGCCGACCACAGTCTGACTTGTCTGACGGGCAGGCCAGACCTGTGTAGACAAGGGCAGCCTTTCTTTTGGTCATCTAAACCACTTTCCCAGCACCCTCTCCTGTTCTCGTTTTCTTTGGGAGCCGCAGCACTTCTTTTGATTTGCCTGCTGTTCTCCCTCACACAAAACCCTTGGTCTGAGAAAGCCGTCCTCACATTACCTTTAATCTGAATATCAATTTCAGCATCTTAAACCAGAAGAGCCTTATCTAGTCCAGCCGCTTTGATTGAGATGTGGTCTGGAAAGAAGTAAAATAGAGTTTGTGGGCTTGGCTGACATTCTCTGAGCCCTCTTGTACTTTTCTTTCCAGAGAATTCTCACCTCTCCCAGGTCCTGGTGTGCTAATGAAATAGATACTCTGTTTTGCTTCTGCTGGACACAGAGTGAGGTCCAAATGCGTTTCCTAATGGTTTGTTTTCCAGCTGGGCTGAACAGAATCAAAGCCACAAACCCCCAGTGAAGGCCTGAGATGTCTAAATGGACTGGGGAAGCTATTTAAAACGCTAGAAATAGAAAATAAAATCAGAGGCTGGTGGGATTGTCTGTAGTTACATTACTGAGTAGGAGGAGATTATTCTTTATACACATCATTAACCAATTACATTATAGTAAGTTATATACCAAACAATCAGCAATGCTAGTCCTGCCTTTTTTTTTTTTCAAAAAATAAAAGCATATCTATACATCCCCTCATCTAACTCACCCCTTACTCATTCCCTCCCTGCCACCCCCGCCACCAGAAACTCCCACGAAGTGATCAGCAAACTCATCTATACCTTGGAACACATCTTCGACTATTTCCGACACCCACATGCCTTAGTTGAAACCCAACGTCACTCTGTGCCCCCTTACTCTCTTGTAGCTCAGGGTCCAATGGAAGGTTAATGGTCCTCCTTGTTTGCCAGTTATTCCCCTGCCCTCTTACAAAAGCAAACGCAACCCCAGACACACAACAGTGCAACAAACCCAGCTCCTCTGAAGCTCATGCTATCCTACACAACTCCCCCTGCCCCTTCCTTAGTTGTCATTCACCCTCCTTCACTGAAGACTTTAGAACATGATTCACCGTCACTGTCTCCTGCAGTCAGTGCCACTGAGCTTATATATAAGGGAGGCTGCTCACCCAATGCTTTGCACATCAACTCAGTGAACTTCTCAACTGTATTTCAACCCATGTGCCCAAGATGCTGCCCCAGACATCGTCAAATACCTGCACCCCTGCCAAATATCATGTTTTTGCACATCCAATTTCCAGGCTTCCAACCTTTGAGTCCAACCACTTATTTTTTCCTTTTATTCATTGGCCTTCTCTCGACATCACTCGCCTCTTTATGACTTCTATTTCATGATTTACCAATGTCATCACGCCCCTACTGCTGTCCTTGTTTTACCCTTTCCATCCCACCCACCTCACAAACGGAACAGATTCTACACTAGCGCCTCCAGGAATGGCTATAGGAAACCACAATATGGAACAAACTGCTGTCACTCTAAATGAATAACTCACTTCAAATGGGTACACTGTGATGCCTTGGATTCCTGTTGTCTCTCATCTGGTAAGTTTGCTCTCCTGTTCTCTCCCCAAATTTCCTATTCTAGTTTTTCTCTTTATGATTAAAATGAAAGCCATCGTATGAAAGGCCTGCTGCCTTTCCTTGACCAATTCGGTACACGTGCTGGTGTCTGCATCAGTCTTTGCTTCTGCTCCTAGTTCAGTGGATCACGTGTCCTCCTCCGCTGAAAGGCCAGTCTCTTTGTGTGCACCTGGTCTTTTCTCTCTCAAAGGCAATAGCTTTCCTATTGCACATCATTAACTGGTGCTCTCAAGTTCAAGTTCCTTGTACAGAGACCCCTTTTTTCCCAGGATTGCATCCTGCTCTATGATTGAGTTCTAGGGGAAGGGGATATGGAAAACTTTTGTCTTCTCAGCTTGCCCTTCCCAGCATGGAATTTCTGCCCTGCAAGGAAGCTGGGATGTAGGCAAGCAGGGCCTCAGTACTGCGGACTTACCATGCCTGGAGCAGAGCTTCCACCCAACAAGTGGAGGCTAGATAAACAAAAGGAGAACCCAGTCTTCTTGGTATGCCTATCTGGAATAGAACATCCACAAAATGAGGCTGGGATCTGAGAAACACC
Organism: Canis lupus baileyi; assembly: GCF_048164855.1. Classification (NCBI taxonomy): domain Eukaryota; kingdom Metazoa; phylum Chordata; class Mammalia; order Carnivora; family Canidae; genus Canis; species Canis lupus. The sequence continues at coordinate 30,732,821 of NC_132853.1, forward strand.
AGCATCCTGCCCCCTCAGAAGTCAAACTACAGTCCCAGACTGGTGTCTATGGGACACTGGAGCCCTGTGGCTGCACATGACCTGGGTAGAGCTTCCATATAATGGGACTATTGGGCACCTGGGTGGCTCAGTGGTTGAGTGTCTGCCTTTAGCTCAGGTCGTGATCCCAGGGTCCTGGGATCGAGTACCATATCAGGTTCCCTGCTCAGTGGGAGCCTGCTTCTCCCTCTGCTATGTCTCTGCCTCTCTCTGTGTGTCTCTCATGAATAATAATAATAATAAAAAATCTTAATGGGGCTACTGGGGAAGATAATGGATCAGAACATAGCTCAGATGCCACAGACTTGTGCTGTTCTTAATTGAGATTTTACAGATTTTCCTGAAAGAATGTTTTTCCTTGCTGTATACCCTTAGGACACTTTCCAGAGACTTTAGGTGATGGCTATTTAAAATAATTTTCTCAGTTAAATTGTTCTTTTGCTCAGTAAAAAGGCTTCCAAGTCTATTACTCCATTATTCCAGAAGTCCTATCTTTCAACTCATCTTTGTGTATCCACCAAAGTGTCTCTAGGCATGTTAGCATCAAGTCTAGCAGCACAACCTCCCTTTAAAAAAATTACCTGCTTTAAAAAAAAAAAATCTCACTTTTGTGAATCCAATTGGAAATAAGACTTTTAAACATTTCAGTGTATTTCCACTTCTCATCAACTGCAGCTTTTCAGATATTTCTCTTTCTTTTTAAGATTTTTTAATTTATTCATTTGGGAGAGACAAAGCAAGAGCAGGACAGGGGGGAGGGCCAGAGGGTCAGAGGGAGAGGGAGTAGCAGACTCCCTGCTGAGCAGGAAGCCCTATGCAGGGCTCCATCCCAGGACCCAGGGATCATGACCTGAGCCAAAGGCAGACACTTAAACGACTGAGCCGACTGGCGCCCCCAGAATTTTAGGTATGTCTTAAGATTCTTAAAAACACTGGTGCCCTCAAGTCCAAGTTCCTCATACAGGAGTTTAATGTGGCCTATCTTTTTAGTTTAATGTGTACCTAATCTTTTGGTGAGAATTCTCAATCACATGATGGCCTCCAGGCTGAATATCTAAAGTAATTTTGAGGGCCTGATAGCTGAACCAACTATCTAACCAGCCTGGATTCAAGTCTCTCTTCTCCCACTTGTTAGCTATGTTACTTAGAACAGGTTGTAAAAATCATAGAAGCTACCTAAGAGGATTGTGGTGGGATAAATGGATGAATGCATGGGAACTAGTTGGCTCAGATTTAGGCACCCACTGAAGGACAACGCTCTGTTCATCTTGTCAACCTCTGCATGGTGCCAGATTGCCACAAGGGGGCATCAAGAGCCAGGTGGTAATGATGGAGTGCTCAAGGGATCCTTGGTTCGCTCATCCCCATGGCTATATTTGTAGGCCAGCCAGAAGTAGATATCTTTCCACGCAACAGAAGATGGAAGTTGGAGGCACTTCCTAAACATCACCATACAATTTTCTATAGAAGATAGCAATTCAGGACCCTTCCAAAACATCAGTGGGTCATTCCCCCAACTGGAAGCTTAGCTATATAGGCATGGGACTTATACTTTCAAGAGGAAAGTCTCATGTGATTTACAAGGTCCTATTCCTGTGTGCAAGTTAGTGTTCTAGGAGACCGGAGGATGCGAGAGGTTCCCCTCAGGAACAATCATAGATATGCAGTTGTTATTATTTACTTAGAGAGTGTGTGCCATGCATCAAGAATCCTCACAGCATACGGCATCATCCCATTCCTTTCGTTCTGATTGAAGAGGGCCGCAGAGGCTCAGCCAAGGGTTTGACCTTTGCTCAGAGGATGATAAAAAGTCAATCGATATGCTGGAGCAAAGAGGAGGGAACTTAAAGAAGAAGGTACTTAGCATGATTTATTCAGAGTGGAGCACAGAAAAAAAGAGTGAAAAGAAAAGTGCAGAGGTGCCAGTGGCAAGGTTGCAGTAGACCAGCGCAAAGCCAAACTTAATGAAAGTAAAAGCTCTTAATAACACTAAATTTTAGGAGAAAGCCCAATAGTTAAGAAGATAAAAATGAAGCTGAACCATGAAACAGTGACTGAACCTGGCGGAAGCAGGTGCCTGGCACCTGGGTCATCACCTAGGACTCTTTCACACCTTCTTGCAGCTCCCCTAATGGTGAATTGGTGAATTGGATATAGGTTTTCAAGACCATGTTCAGTGTTGGAAGAGCCTTGGGTGTATCTCTAGGGAGCACAGCTCGAAAATGACTGCAGTTGTCCAAACGGTGAAGCGATTGGGTGAAGACATGGAATAAAGGATGACTTAAGGATGGAGGGAGGTAGAGCAGAAAGAAAACCCAGGACCCGACACCACAGTGCCCTGGGTGTGCTCACTTGGTCACGGCCTCATGCTCTGCCCTCTGTCTGCCTCCTCCTTGCTCTACTTCTCCCGCTTTCCTTCGCATGCTATTGCCTTTCCCTAGGGTACATCACGGGTCTGAGCCCAACTTTTGGCACTAATCTTGGTTCTGGTCCTTGGTTACAATTCACATTTGCCTCTTCCTTCCCAGAGACAACCCAGCCCAACCCAGGCTTATAAATGGGAGCCCTGGCATGGACCCAGGAGGCCACTATTCTTGCCAGGATTTTCCACCTGCTATGAAAATTAGGTAAGAAGAATGAAGGGGATCTAGCAACAGATTGTGTGTGGAGGCAGAACTAATAAAGAAAGGGAAGAAAGGGAGAGGGGTCATTAATAAGCTAATGTCTATTAAGTGGTGTCTCTGTACCAGGCTCACTGTGAAGATGTTAAATACACATGTTATATACACACACATATATAATCAGTAATATATATCTACTTGTATGTAATATATGTAGTTGTATCTTTATAGATCATATATATTTATGTTTGTGTAAATATATGGGCAATGGGTGGGAATAGACAAGATGCCAAAAAGCACATTGTTTCTGATGAGATGCAGCCATTTTTCCTGAATAAATACTTGGATTGTTGCAAGACTTTCATTAATTTCTAGAGTTCTGAAAATGTTGATTTTGATAACTGTTGTCAGTGTTCTCATTGCTTTTATGGAAGGGTGAGTTTTCTGAAGTCTTTGCCCCATGGAAATCGGAGCCCCCAGGGGCAATGCTTGCCAAGTCCCTACATCAAGCAGCTCACTCATACTTGGCTTCTAGTCCTTAGAACCCTGAGTCCTTTTCCTGAGCTGCTGGCTACTCCTTCCATATTTGATTGTTTTTAAGTAGGTGTAAGACTTTTCATTTTCACTAATTAAATTTCATTTTCTTGATTTTTGTTGTTGTTCCAAGATGTCAAATAATTTGGAATGCTGGCATCAGTCAGTATGCTTTTTTTGGTTTCATTTGAGTCATAGACAACATTACTGGCCCAAGTTGGAGCACAAACCAGCCTTTTGGGGCTCCACAGGGTATCTCCTCCAGGGGGACATTTATTCCATTAACTAGTTTGGGCACTTATTTCCAAATTGTGTCTCTAGCATCCCAAAATCTACCAGTAAGACACCTTTTTCTAAAAAAGGAAGATTAGTTAACTTTACATGATTTATTCACAGCGAATTTTCCCAACTCCTATTATTCACTATTTCTTTACTGTTCACACATCATTTGCTTCTAAAGAATGTTATATTTATTGAAGTACCAACGATCCATCATTGCCCCTTTTTGAAAAATGAGGCAACATTTGGTCTTTCCTCAAATTTCTAGCCCCTTTCCATCTCTCCAGACATTTCTCAAAGGACAATAGCAATTGTGTAGGAATTCATCTTCAGCCTCCCCTGTCTTGTCCCTGGTGATGGGGGTGCCAGGAAGAGCACCATCTGGGAGGAACCAGCTTAGCAGCAGGGGCTCTTCCCATACAGGCAGCCCAGGTGCCATTAGGTAACTCTAGGTGTGGTGTGGGAAATCAACACCAGAGCTCCAAACTACCCTCAGAGGGCTGTGCCGTGGTTCAGGGCTGGCTTTTTTGGGTATTCATAACAGCGCTTCGTCGATAATTAGTGGACAGAGAATCCAGCGTCCCCCATTCCCTGGGAGAGAGGACTTGTGGGAGTAATATGGGGTCATAAGGCCCAGCTGAACTGACTGAGATTCAGGGCTAGAGCCTCAGACCTAGCCTCTAGGGCAGGAGTCCCAAACTGTGAATTGGGCCAACTGTGTGTGCAGGAAGGACAAGAGCCCTGTTAGCACTCACTGCTGACATATTTACTGTCTGTCTCCACAAATGCCTCAATAGGGAGTGTGGCACATTCACAATTCCAGCTGTGAGGGGCTGGAGAAGGCAGGAGCGACTAAGGAACGAACGCTGCTTTTGAGACTTTGCACGGTACAGTGGAAATAAAGGCCCAGATAGGCTAAATAAACTGCGGTCCGATCACTTGCCAAAGTACTTATTACTGTGAGTTTCAAGTTTCTCATCTATGCAGTTAAGCACTCAATGCACCAGAGCCCCAGTAAATTGTACTTGGGTATTTTTATCCTGCAGGTACGTTTCTTTCTGGGAGCAATCCCCCACCTCTACTGCCAGATGGCGCCTGGGAGCAGTGTCGCCCTTTCCAAAGGCTTTTCTTTCCACCCTTTGGGCGCTAGGTAGTTATCTTCCTCGCTGTCAGTGCTCAGGCTGGCATTTAAAATCCAGTACTGCACACAGACTTTGTGCTTTTGATCCATCTGCTCCATGAAGAACTGTGAAACTCAGAAATACCTACTTCTAGCCAGACACCCTTGCTCCAATAGGATTTGTCAGTTGATAAGCCTTTGTGATATAACCAGGCAATGGGGACACTGGAGTCAAACATTTCATTAGGAATCTGATTTTTTTTTTTCTTTGCATGCTTATCTCTGAGTTAGAGAATCTAGAAAGAGTGCAGAGACTCAAAGTTCAGGCCTTGTTGGTTTGAATCTCAGCAAGCTGAGCAACTTTGGACAAATGATTTGATCTTTCTGAACCCTACTTTCTCTACCTGTAAAATAGTTGTAATAATAATAACTGCGTCATGGGGTTGTCATGAGAATAAATGAGATAATACATGTAGGACATGGCGTGAAACCAGGTGCATAGCTAGTGCTCACCAAGTATAAGCAATTATGTCAAGAGCATGAGCTTTGAAGTCAGAAGGATAAGGATTTGACTCCTAGCTCTTTATTTTTTTAAAAATATTTTATGTATTTATTCATGAGAAACACACACAGAGAGACAGAAAGGCAGAGACACAGGCAGAGGGAGAAGCAGGCTCCATGCAGGGAGCCCGACATGGGTCTCGATTCCAGGGTCTCCAGGATCACACCCTGGGCTCCAGGGATCACACCCTGGGCTGAAGGTGGCACTAAACCACCGAGCCACCCAGGGATCCCCCTAGCTCTTTGATTTAAAAGTCTCACAGTCTTGAATAAGTTATGCAAACTCTCTGAGCTCCTTGAAATTTGCAAGGCTTACTATGGAAATTACAGAGATAGAGAGACAACACCTTTTACTTTGTATTTGCACCATGACCCCTTTCAGATAGGATTTGAGTTTACCACCCAAAACAAAAAAGTAACCCAATAATTTTTTTTAAGCAGATATTAAAATCAGGGTCAAGAAAAAGCCAGGATAGGAAACACGAGACAAGGTTAGCATCTCAGATCACATCATAAGAGTAGCCACGTATCTTTGCTGGTGACGGGGGTCCCAAATGTGGCTTTGGGCCTCTTAGCATCCAAGGCAATAAAGAAAGGAAATATGGTTAGTCAAATGATTCAGAGTGCCAAGATAAATGCAGAGGAGTTCTGAAGAAGAATCTCAGCTATTCCTAGTTCTGAGACTGAAGAGGCTGTAAGTAGCACATGCTGGATGGCACATACACAATGGAGGTATAAATGTTAGCTGTCCTCATCTTCAAGCACAGAAGAAAAAGTGAGTCTAGGAATGAATAAAAGCAACATGGAAGAGGTAACTTCTGAGCGGAGAAGAACTGAATGCAAATTTGCCAGGTGCCTGGGGGGGAGGGTGCTGGGGGAGGGAGGGAGAATGTGACAGCGTCAGGCTCCCCCTCCCATCAACCGCTCTGCAGCCCGAAAGCCGGGGACTCACGTGGTGTCCCCCCCCACCCCCCCGGGGTGCAGCGGAGGCGCCTGTCACACTGACAGGCCCAGGGACTCAGGGTTTGAAGAGCCGGGCCGGAGGGGACAGAGGTGGCTTGGCAGCCCCGGCACAGCTGCTCTGGCTTCGAGGCTCCCCCGACTGGACATCTGCTGCTCAATCACGGGCCTCCGAGGGAAGCGAGTTCTCTCTCCTTTTTTTGAGTGTGTTTTCTTTGGTTCTGTGTTCCTGTGAACCCAGCCTTATGGCTCCTGAAGGAAGGAAACAGCCAGGATGGTTCCAGGCCCTATGACTTTTCTCGCCAGGTCTCCTTGGCCATTACAAGCAGGGCTGGAGGCTTCTGAGATGTGACCTTGTCCGGAAGCGTCCTGGGGCCGTAAAGGCCCACAGGCTTGTGAGGAACCTGTGTTCCCATTCCTGCTCCCTCACAGCACACTCAGCTCCTCCTCCCTTCTGCCAGCACGTCCTCCGACTCTCTCTATCTCACTGTCTCTCTGTCTCTCTGTCTCTGAGCTGGAGGGGCTGCGATAGACCTGCAGAAATCTGTGTTTCCTTCTGCGTTAGCCGCCCAGAGGAGCCTCCGCATCCCTGCCTCCCCTTGGGACTTTGTCCCACATAAATCTATATGCAAAGACAGAGCTTTGCCTCTTTGAGGTGTTCGTACCCAGGAGGTTGAAAATGAGCTAATTAGTGCTTCCGATTAGGTTTGGATCCCCGAACACACAGTTGGTATTACTGCCTTGTTCTCGGTGACAACCAAGTAGTCACTAACTTTCAGGACTTAAATACCCTCAGACTCTTCCTGGCTTGCCCAGAGTAGGCATAGCATGATCACTGCCACCCAGTAGAGCAGCTTAGTATCTCTGCAATCATCTGTTTTCTAAGAATTCTCCGCAGGGCCAGTTCTTGGTATGGTTCTGATTGTTATCTTTGTACCTTCTGTGTGATAATTGTGACAGTCCCCGTGTTAGCCAGCTCTGCCCAGGCACGGTGGAAGGGACCCAGGAGAGGAGAGTCAGGCATCTGGGTTCCAGGTATGGCTGTCAGAGAGAAGTTTAGTAGCTTCGGATAAGTCATTTCCGTTTTCTGGTCTTTAATTTTCCCATCTGTAAAAAAAACTCTAAAAAAAATTTTTTTTTTTTTTTTACATATGGATTTTCCTAGGGAAAATGGGGTCTATGGCTGTCATTATTTTCTCAAAAGGGTCTGGAAATCACAAAGGTTAAAATGCCTGGGATTGTTGATTTATAAATTCTTAGAATCCAACTTAGAGCAGTTCCTCAGTTCTGTGCTTCTAGGAATGTCATGCCTTGCATAATTCAGCAAGTTTTTGCTGACTGCCTACCACATACCAGGTCTTTTGACATGGTGCAAGGATATGAAAGTAAATAAGACGCTTGCAAGGAGACCGCTGTCCCATGGGGAGACCGACCCACAAACAAAACATCGTGATAAGAGGTCTAAGAAAGAATGATAGAGATGTACACAGGGCGCTTGAGGAACACAGAGCATCTAGAAGTGACAGCACTATTTCCTCCTCACCTCCAAAGAGGGCGTGAACTACTGAGAAGAGGTTGGGGATGGGGGGCTCATCCCTTCAGGTTTCCAAAGTGGGGGGCATGCTCCCACCCAGTCCTTCTGAAAGCCCCAGGCTCCTGCTGACCCTGCTCCTCCCAACAGTCTCTGCACAGGTTCTCTGCTCTTGTGCTGCCAACAAAGTCATGGAGCCTACATGGAAATGGGCCTCCTCCTCTTCCTTGAGTGTCCGCCTTTGTGTGCGTGCCTCAGAAGCCCCATTCCCCGAGGGAACCCCAACACCTTGCCAGCCCTTCTTCTCCTGCCCTTACTGGGTTCTCTTAGCCCCTTTCATGCCCAGCACTCCACGACACTAAACCTCTGGGACGCTGACATGTTATTCCTGTTCAGGTGTAGACCTTAGCAGCTCCCCGTGGCCTTATGGCTGTGCAAATTCACCATTTGTTAAATGGTAAATCCATTAAAAAAAAAAAAAGCAGGAATACTTATGTTGGCATACAGCAAGCCAGAGGGACAGACACTGCCATAAGCCTGGTTCCAATCTCAGTTCCCTTACTCACTAGCTGGATCCAAGCAACTTTGCATAGAGTTGCTACCCATAGTCTGGGCCACTATCACCTCTGCACTCAACTATTCCACATAACTCATGTATAGGTCCCATAATTTGCTCTGCATGTGGCAGCCAGAGGGATCTTTTCCTCATCAGGTCCTATAACACCTTCCATGATCTGGCATCTGCCTACCTCTCTAGCCCTGCCTGGGACCCCTCTCCTCCTCACTCACTAAGCTCACGGATCTATCTCCACATCATAGTCAGTTCTGCCTCAGGACCTTTACAGATGCCATTTTTTTGTTAACTGAACTTCTCTTGCCCCCAAGAAAGCCTAGGCATGGCATTTCCCCCCTTATAATTCAGATCTCAGCTGAAAGGGCACCTTTTTGTGAGAGGTCCTCCCTGAGGACCCATCTAAATTTTCCCCATCCTGCCTTCACCACAGCCTTTTCATTCTGCTCTCTTTTACTCTCTTTATGGTGTTTATTGTAATCTGAAATTATCTTATTTGCTTATTGTCCGTCTCCCCTGGCCCACTAAGAAGCCTTGTGTATCATTTTCACTGGGGTATTCCTAGCATCTAGAATATGTTATGGCCCAGAATTATCAAATACTCATTGAATGATTGAATGAGTAATGATGGGAAAGTCATTTAATTTATTGAGCCCCAAATCCCTGGCTGTATCTGATCTTTTGTGATCTTTAGAAAACTCTCTTTGGTAGGTACTATTTATAGCCACTATACAGTTAAGGAAATAGAAAGTTAGATGGGTTATGTCATTTGCCTAAAATCATAATTGTCTCATAAAGTTTATCCCCTTTGAGGTACCAATAAAATAAAATAAAAATTTGGGGGACAAAAATATTCCCTATTCTTCCAAACTTTACATTCCCCCCAAAAGTTATCCATCATGGAATGGGACAATATGCTACTATCTGGTCTACCCAAAAGCAGGATCTGTGGCCATGATGGCCCAGGGGGGTGACAGAGTCTATTCTTACTCATAATTCCTCTGTATTCGATTCATTCTGAGCACTACTACTACATTCAATCACTCATTTATTTAAACATCAATTCATCACATATGTATGGTTAACAGCATTAGATAGGTATATGGTAGCTCTAAGGAGGAACCCGATTGATGCTAAATGTACATCCTTAGTCTTCCCTAGAAATAGATGGTCCCCAATAGGGTCTGTTGACTAAATTCTTTTGACTAATTAAGATAATGCATATAAAATGCTTCTTAACCAGAGCTCTGGCATAGAGTAGGCACTCAAGGAGTATTAGTGATGATGATGTTGATGATGATGACGAGGATGACAACGACAGTATTAGAACCTGGACCTCCTTTCTCAGCCAGGCTGCCTAGAAGGGGAGAAGGATATTAAATATTCCTTTGGCATGTTTTCCCCTTCCAGAACCATCTCATTAGAGAATCCAGCGCACATGACTTCCATTTCTTTTCCCTGAATCCACAGCCTGTACAAGCAACTGAAAGTAATAAGCATAATTTAAATGCTGTGTCTTTCCTAATTAAAATCCATCCAGAAGGGGATGCCAGTTATTTTAGTCCATGTGGCAGAGGAAGTTCCATTATATTAATCCAGGCTTCTCAACAGAGTCCAAGGGGAGATGTGTCCATGTGTGTGCATGTGTAGCATACGTTTGGAAGTGCTACCAAGAATGCATAGTTGGCCCTGAACGAGTTGTAGGATATGAATTTTCAGAGGAAGCTATTGATGGAACCATGGGGAGTTGCATCCTAAGGCTCTCGAGGCCGGTGAATAAGCCTGGAGTCTGTCTTGGCCCTTGTCGATGGTTCTTGAAGAAACACACTGGAATGGCTTTTCCATGAGGAGATGCTGTTCCTGCTCTCCCTGCAGAGGCTCCACATGCTTGGCGGCTCTCCTTGGAAACACTGGTTGCCAGAGCAGCTGTGTCAACCCGGCTTCCCCAGAAAAGACGGGAAAGCAAGCAGGGAGCCCTCGGCTAACCCAAGGGCCTCTTTCCAGGGGACAACTCCCAAAAGCAAACCACACCAGAACCCAAATCCAAAGAGGAAGGAGATGACAATGGAAAAAACAAGGAGGAAAAAAGAGAAGGTAGAGAAACAATGAAAGGCAAGGAGATTTAGGAGACATTCTCTCTGAGGGTAGATTTTGCTTTTCAAGGGCGGGAGTTTGTCTGTGTGTGGGAGGATAGTTGGCTGAAGTCTGAAGGCAGTTTAGGGCATGCTTTTCATTTTCCAAGGATTCTTCTTTCCCATCACCTGGCCCTGAGACTCTGCTGTAACTGCTAATGGTTTTGAAATACATCTCAATGTATGTTCTCTTATTGATAAACCTGTTTTCTTTCTAGCAGCCAGTTGGCTGTAGTGCTGCTGGAAAGGAGGAGAGTCATTTATAGGTCTGAGACGGGGGTGTTTCTGCTCCCCAAATCAAGGTCGAACGCTGGGGTGTTGTGGGTGGGAGGGGGGTAAAGGATGTGTAGCATGAATTGAGAAGCACTCCAATGGGGAAATAGGATAACTTACTCCTGGGATATGTACATGTCTTAGATAGCCCATGGGCAGTCCAGAATGCACCCAGCATGGCACAGGAACTGAGGACGGTGTCCAGATAAGGGAGCCAGAGGTCCGACTTGTTGAGACTTTCAGACTCTAGCTCAGTGCGGGCAACATATATGGGAGATCCTGGGCCTCTGGGAGATGAAGAGGCTGAAAGAAATGAAGGACCTAAGTAGATCCAGGTGGTAGATAAGGCAGCTGCAGGGAGTTGGGATCAAACACGAAGTTCCAAAGGACAAGGTGGGACTCTCTTTCTCAGGCAGATACCCAGGAACAGTCTGAAATAGCCCACAGATCAATGGTGACTCAAGGCCAGCACAGGAACCTGAGACTAGCCTCCCGAACCCAATACCGTAGGACTCCTAAGTTCCGCCCCTACCCAGACACAATCTGGAGAAAGAGAAAAAGGTGGAGAGCTATCTTGACGGAAACTTCCCTGGACATTTGTATCTTGAATTGATTGAATTCTTAGCCCAAAGAGATCAAGTTGAATGGAAAAGGCGGTTTTAAATGGGAAAAAGAAGAAATTACATTTAATTGGCCAATTACATTTTCTGGGGACTCAAATAAAGATGAAATCAATTATAGATTCTTTTAAGAGCTGCACTTTTTTTCCCCCACAACTGAATTGCAGTTTAAAAACTTTGACCTCTCTGTAATAATGACCTTACACAACCACAAATAGATTTAGAGCACACGAGTCATTTTCATGTACATTATGTTTTTTGAACCTCACACCAAAACAAAATAGACGCTCTTAGTCCAACTTTACGGATGCAGAAAACAGAGGCTCAGCGATGCTAGGAGCTTTGTCCAAGTTCAACAACGTAGAGGAGGGCCTCTTCCACACCCATGTCAACTACAAGCTGCAGACGCTCAGTCTAAATAGAGGTTCGAGACCAGGGCCATTTCTGGAGACAATTTTGGTGGTCACGCCTGGGGGAAGGGCATGCTGCTGGCATCTGGAGGGGAGAGGCCAGGGATGCTAATGATACATCCCATAATGCACAGCGTGCCCCTCACAGGAAAGAATTTTCTGGCCTAAAACGTCCACAGCGTGGAGGCAAAGCAGCCCTCTCATACAGGGGATTCCAAGGGAGGATATTGTATCTCTCCTTTCACATCATAAAAATGGACAAGGACTCAGAGCCAAGGCGATTACAATTTAATAGAGAAGACACAACTAATAAACCTTAACTGGCCAGAAACATAGCCCCATAGGAGCTTCATTTCCAAGATGCTGTGAGGGATGGGTGAGGCAAATCTTGTTGGAGGATTGAGAGGAAATTGTGTTCACCATGGCGGGGGTGGGGGAGCACTGAGGGATGTACTGGGAATGGATCATTTGTAGCCTTCTTTCCTCTGTACAACACAATTATTTGAAAATCAATAACAATGGCCAGAAAACTGCAAAATTTTTTCTCATTGAACTCATACACATAATCACGTCAGTAACAACAAAAAATGTGTAATGGAAAAGGAAAGGAGTACCAGATTAATACTTTTAAAAATTATATTGATGTATTTTCTTTTAAAGGCAAAAAAATACATCTACATGTTTTGTCTGTTGCAATTGATGAAGAATAATACTACAAGTTATTTGTCTCTTAACCTCTGTAAATTTGTCACTTTGTCAAAATTATGTCTTTGTAAATTCACGTTCAGTAGCCAGATTCGTCAGGGCTATTTCCTTCACTCCTGGTTATCAAACAACTTTTTACCAATTTTAATTCTGAAATTTTCCTTCACACAAAGTAACAAATTTATAAGCAGGAACTTTACTATCTTCATCTGGGCAAGTTTGGCAGAGATACAGAAAATATCTCATTTCTCAGTAAATTCCAGAAATTGCAGTACTGTCCATGTTTTTGTGTCCCTTCAGGATTTATCTTAAAGTGTTCCAAAGTCTCCACAGTTGAAAATTTCTACTAAAATACCCTCAATAGAAAATCCATCATGATTCCTATTGTATCTGGTAAAAACTGAAAAAATTTTCTACCATAAGAACAGAAAAAATGGCTGAAAAAAGAGAACATCGACATTATCCTTTTTTTTTTTTTTGACATTATCCTTTTAAAAATCACTTCAGACAATGTACCCTCTTAATGTCTATACCCAGGGCTAATCCATCCTGCTCCCAGCCCCACCCCCCCCCAGCCCTTGGTATGCATCTGTCCATGGATGCATCCTTTAGGGGAACAATCAATGTGGTAAGGCAGGCTTCATGGAATCACAGTGTTCTGAGATCACATCTTTTTTTTTTCTTAAGATTTTATTTATTTATTCATAAGAGACAGAGAGAGAGGCAGAGACATAGGCAGAGGGAAAAGCAGGATCCCTATAGGGAACTGATGCAGGACTTGATCCCAGGACCCCAGGATCATGACCTGAGCCGAAGGCAGAAGCTCAACCACTGAGCCACTCAGATGTCCCTGATCTTTTTTTTTTCTTTTAAACTTTGTGTTTTTTTTTTTTTTTAACTCTTTGCACAAAGAATATAAAAATACGGAAATGCAGAGATGCCTGGTGGCTCAGTTGGTTAAGCATCTGACTCATGATTTTAGCTTAGGTCATGATCTCATGAGATTGAGCCCTGGGGTGGGGCTCTGCACTTGTGAGGAGTCTGCTTGGGATTCTCTGCCTCTCCCTCTCCTTCTGCCCCTTTCCTGTTCACATGTGCCCATGCACGTGGTCATGCTTTCTCTTTCTTAAATAAATAAAATCTTTTTTAAAATGCAGGAATAGGGACGCCTGGGTGGCTCAGCAGTTGAGCACCTGCCTTTGGCCCAGGGCATGATCCTGGAGTCCTGGGATCAAGTCCCACATCGGGCTCCGAGCATGGGGCCTGCTTCTCCCTCTGCCTGTGTCTCTGCCTCTCTCTCTCTCTCTGTCTCATAAATAAATAAATAATTTTAAAAACAAATTTAAAAAATGCAGAAATGCATTAAAGAATAAGGATTATACACTGCATTTGTTAGAATTAGATTTGGTTGCAATCCGTACATAGTCTCAAAGATGGTGATATCTTAAGTTGTGGACAAAGGTATCGTTGTCGGGAGCTGGTTATCTCAAGAGAGGGGTTGACAGAGAGCTTGGGTTGGAAGTCAGAAGAGGTTCAGAGGAGCAGGGAGGAGCTGCTTCCAACCAGGAGCCTAGAGATTCCATGGGAAAAGTGACATTTCAAGTTGTCTTGAACAATGGGTAGCATCCGGACACTTAAGGACCATGCTTAAACCTGAAGGACAGTGCACTGAGGGAATCGGGCTCTCCTTCCTCCACTTCTCCATTAGCAAAGCAAAGATCAGATCATCTTTCCCCTTGGGTCCACCTGGAAAACAGCAAAAGAGAGACACGGTGCTTGTTCTGTTGAACGGAGCACAGCCTGGGAAGGAGGGGTCGCTCGACTTGTATTTCGCTGTGACAGTCAGCAAGTCACTTTCCTGCCCTGGACAATGTTCTTGTCTGAAAAATGAAAGGATTTACCAGACGCAACATCTCAAAGGCGTCCTCTGACTCAGACATTACTGTGTGATCCTAAAAGTGCCTTGGGGTGGATTTCTGCCAATGGGAACAGGGCTTTCTGTTCACACAGACACTTTGGTGAATGGGGATTGCTTAAGAGAGTCAACCGGGGCCTTTGCAAGTCACAGTCAGGGGCCCGGAAGTCTGGGCCTCTCCGGGTCCATCCATCTGCCTGGGGCCGTGAATCTCCACCCTTGATTTTCCTACAGCCTTTGCCGCCTCTCTTCCACAAGCACCCACTCGCATCCTCCCTCCACCACCGCACGCAGGAGGGAGGGAGGCGAGGTGGGAAGAGAATGTCCCTCTTGCCCCCAAGAGCCCCGACCCGCGCTTCCCACTGAGAACTGGAGGACCAAGTCCAAGGGAAGTCTCCTCTTTCTGCTTCCCCCACCTCCTCTCTTCTTTTAAGCTGTTTTTCCTCTGTTTCTGAGATTCCTCTTCTTTAGAGGAAAGAAAGGCACTTTGGTCTTCTAAGGGTTCCTTTTCATGAGGCTTTGGCTGCGTCCGCTTCCCTCTGTAGTTCTGGGGCCGCGGCGGGGGGCCGGGGAACCTGAAAGGAGGCCGAAGGGACTTCTGCAAAGCCTCCTGCCCCGAGAGGAAGCAGGCCTGGGGCCGGAGGGGCGTCTTGGGGCCGCCTGGGAGCCTTGTCAAAGGACGCTCATTTGCTCATTTGCCGGCCTTCAAAGCTCCGAACAGAAAAGATAGGAGGAGGAGGAGGAGGAGGAGGAGGAGGAGGAGGAGCAGCAGGTTCATTCGAGGCCAGGCCTGCCTGTCCAGGCGGAGTCGCCCCGGCCTGCCGGCACCGTCATGACCCTGGCCCATCTCAGAGGTGGCGGGTGGAGAAGCACCAGGGTGCAGGCCGCGGAGTCAGCACCCCGGCCAAGGCATTGGTTATTTTAAAAAATTTATTCAAAACTCATTAATTATAGCTGAGGAAGCTGGGGTGTGTCGGTAGGGCCTTGAAGAGACACAGGTGGTGGGCGGAGGGCGGCACAGCCCCCCGAGGGAAGGGGGGGACGTCGACCTATACCTGCAGCACAGGCCCCCCTGCTCTCTGAGCCTGGACAAGGCTCGCCCCCCGCGGCCAAGCCTCAGTTTCCTTCTGTGTCGCACCCTGAGCACCTCGCAGCGGGGCTGGAGGAGCTGAGCAGGCGAGGCAGCGTTCAGGGCGCCGGGCTGTTCGCAGGTGGGGACCCTTCCCTTCCCGAGCATCCCCACCAGCGAGCCATTCCTGAGGAGCCGGCCCTTCGCTTTCCTTCCTGCACGGCTCCTCCGGGGCCTCCTGCTGGGCCCACCTAACCAAGCCCTGGGAAAGCCTCCCAGTCCCCAACGGGCCGCGGCCTCGCGTCCGTGTGCAAAGGCAGGGATCCCCGCTCTTCGCATCCTGGGCTCCCCGGTCACTCACGGCTTCGGAATATCTAGCTGGAAGTGGTTTGGGGGCTGCAATCTATTTGGGTGGTGGGGGTGCATCTAGGAGAATCTGGAGCCATGTTAGTATGTGGAGGCCGAGAAAAATCAAGGCCATTCCACCTCAAGTTTAGCATTAGCACAAGTACAGCCATCTTAGGCCCCTGGAAATAAGAGCTGAACTTTTACAGGAAAAACTGCAGAATATCCTCGGCAGGGAATCCCATATCGGAAAGACAATAAAGCTCAGAATTGCCCTCGTTAGAGAATCCCATATCAGATCTTAAGAAACTCTCCCACCCTCTCCCCCATATTGGAATGGAAAAAATTCCTCCCCCCCTTCTGAAGATCCCCTAGACCAGCCCATAAAAAACCCAGCTGTAACCCACTTCGGGGTCCAAGCTCCTGCTCCGCTGTGTCAGGTATACTTGGACCCAAGCTCGAGCTTGTAAATAAACCCTCGTGCACTTGCATCAGTGTCGGCTCCTTGGTGGTTTCTCGGATTCGCAATCTTGGGCACAACAAGTAAAGCAAGCATCCTGGGGTTGCTTGAGCACGTGGTACTTTGGGGAGGCTTTCAAAAATTCACGATTATGGGGTTCAAAGGTCCATGAAGCTCCACTCTGTCAGTTTATCTCTGAGTGAAGATTAAAGGTGGGATATGGTTCTTAGACTCAAGGCTGATGTTACTGCATGAGTTTATTATTTTTGTTAAAGATTTTATTTATTTATTCATGAGAGAGAGGAAGAGACACAGGCAGAGGGAGAAGCAGGCTCCATGCAGGGAGCCCGACTCGGGACTCGATCCCAGGTCTCCAGGATCACACCCCAGCTAAAGGCGGCGCTAAACCACTGAGCCACCAGGGTTCCCCACTGCATGAGTTTAGACAGAAGTTTGCAAACCTAGGGTGGATTCCAGTCTCCACCAGCAAATGTTCAATTCCTCGTCTTAAAGTAAGGGTAGTAGATGCGAGATTCTCCCAAATTCCTTTGTCAGTCCCGTCCCTCTCCTGTAATATGTTAGGGTGGAAACCTTACAAGTAAATCTAGCCTAAGGGATTCGAGTGCCCAGTGCCTCCGCATGTTGTTTAATTCATTTGACTTTCAAAGGCCAGAGAGAGGACACGAATCCTGGGTCACTCCCAGGAGCTTATTTGTCTCCTGCAAGGTCAAGGTAGAAGGGGCTGGGAGGGTGGTGGTCGTTAGGCAACGTGAGGGGACAGACTAGAACTAATACTTGTTGAGTATCTAATACTCCAGGTTGCTAGGTGCTTTATATATGTTATCTTGTTTAATGCGACCAACACTGAGATGGCATTAAATGACCCCGCGGCTCAGAAAGACTAAGTATGACGTTACAAGCTAAAAAAGGCTTCTCCGTAGTGAGGGCTCCATGAGTTATTTGTTTCTTGAATCAATGGGTGCCAGGGCTTGAACCCAGGTTTGATTCAGCTCCAAAACCTGTGCTATTTCCAGGCTACATCCTCAAGCCCAACTTAAAGAGAAACATAGTTACTGACCTTTGGCAAATGCTGCACATCTCCGGTGAGCTGGGTCTGAAGAGACAGCATTTAGGAGAAACTCGGGACCGTGCACCAAAAACACAGTGATGACTTAGTGTCCCTGCTATGATACTGAAGCACTGCGCAGAGCACTTTGGTTGATTCCAGCTGAAGGAAATTTTATTTTATTTTTTTTAAGATGTATTTATTTATTCATGATAGAGAGAGAGAGAGAGAAAGAGGCAGAGACAGAAACAGGCTCCATACTGGGATCCCGATACGGGACTCGATCCAGGATCACGCCCTGGGCCAAAGGCAGGTGCCAAACCGCTGAGCCACCCAGGGATCCCATGAAGGAAGTTTTAAAAGCTAGAGTCTTGCGGCCTCCGTGGTTGCAAGACACAGAAGCCTGCTCAAGTTAGCCCAATCAAACGTGTGGTGGTGGTAGAAGTAATTATAATGCTAGAGAGCATACTGAATCCAAGGGAGGCTGAACGACTAAACATCAGGAAGGACAGGAATCAGTGAGGTCCAAGGACTTTGCAGGATTACAAAGACTTTTACTAATTTGCATTCCCTCCTCCACTGATTTATTCAGTCTCTCCAGGGCTGTTTGGAGGAGTGCTTTGCAAACTGCAGCTCGCACAGGCATCACCTGGAGATCTTGTTAAGATGCAGATTCTGGTTTGGTAAGTCTGGCACGGGGCCCA
The DNA here is from genome assembly GCF_048164855.1 of Canis lupus baileyi. Taxonomy (NCBI): domain Eukaryota; kingdom Metazoa; phylum Chordata; class Mammalia; order Carnivora; family Canidae; genus Canis; species Canis lupus. The sequence continues at coordinate 30,750,736 of NC_132853.1, forward strand.
AGAGTCTACATTTCTAAAAAGCTCCCAAGTGATGCAAATGACGCTGGTCAATGGACCACACTTTGAGAGAACTTAAGTCACTAAATCACAAGCTGAAGTTGGAATCACCTGAGACTTTTTTTCTTAACTTAGATGCCTGGATTCTACGCTTCCCAGCAGATTCTGATACAACTGGTTTGAAGTATGACCTGAGAATTAGGATTTTTTTTTTTAAAGTCCCCCAGGTGATTCAAATGAGCAGCAAAGTTTGAGAGCCATGGTTAGATCAAATTCTCAGTGGACCTGATGGAGCTGCTTCTCTGGGGTTAGAGGTCCCTCCTGGTTCAGGCAGCTATGGATGGACATGGGGCTTATAAAGTACACACATATCAGCCACACTTGAGTCTGTATAGGGCCAATGGGCAAGGATTAGCATATCTGGCACAAAAGAAGACTTGGAGTCCAAAGAGCATGAGTACAAATTCTGGCATTCCCATTTTCTAATTGGATGCTCTCCTCCAGAAATTCTGGTTTCAAAATTCTTTAAGCATTGGGTTTTTGTTTTGTTTTGTTTTTAAAGTGAAAAGTGGAAGCTGTGATTTCTGATCCACATCCTTCCCACGGTCTTTTGAGGCTCAGTGCAGTGTTCCACCTGGGGGCACAAGAGAGAGTAAACTGGGAGAGCTTTCTGAGGAAGATAGGCTGGCCTTCCATGCAAGTCTCAGGGTGGTGCAGACATGAGTTTTTTTATAAGCTCCCTCAGATGATCCTTCTGTGCATCCCTGGCTGTGAACCATTGATCAACTGAGATCATATAATAAAACCCTCGAGCTGTCCTTGACTCTTCTACCAAATCCCATGGATTCAAGCTCCCTAAATAGCTCTTGAATCTATCCATCCATCTCATCCCTAGAGCCTTATTCAAAGACTAATGTAGAAAGTTCCCTCAACTCTTCCTAATTCCCTGCAATCCATCTTCCCAGTAGCTGCCAGTATCATCTTTCTAATACAGGAACTGCTTATGTCATTCTTTTGATCAGGATAAAGTCCAAAGGCCTTAAAGCGGTGTGCAAGGATATTCATGGCCTGGCCATACCTCATTTCCCATCACTCTCCCCCTCATACCTTACATCCAACAGTCCTATCACTCCCAGGAGGGTTCTGTTCTCTCTCATTTCTGTACTGCTACTTGGGATGTCCCTCCCCATCTTTCCTGACAAACTCCTGCTTTTCCTCCCCTTGCTCTAGCATCCTCTTCCCTGCAGAGCCCTCCCACATCCATCCTGCTCCCCAGCAGAGGTTGAGGGAGGTTTAAGGCCAGTTCTGTTTTATGAATCTTAAAAAGACAAAGAAGTCCCCAAAGAAAGTTACTCAAGACAGTTGTCATTCTATCTCTGTGAATATATATGCTTTTGGTGACAAATCAAACATCTTAATTTGAGGCCTTCAAAATGTAAGACATGGCCAAATGACCTTTCTGCTTCATAATCCCACCCACATGACATTGAACCAGCGTGATCCTCAGGCTAGCGGAGCCATGCATCTAGTGCTACGCAGAGTACATCCAAGGGATATGTGTGCACAGGCCAATTTTAAGGGGATGTCTAGATCTTTAACTTCTTTTTTTTTTTTTTAATATCTAACTTTTTTTTTAAATTTACTTATGATAGTCAGAGAGAGAGAGATAGAGGCAGAGACACAGGCAGAGGGAGAAGCAGGCTCCATGCCCCAGGAGCCCGATGTGGGATTCGATCCCGGTTCCCCAGAATCACGCCCTGGGCCAAAGGCAGGCGCCAAACCGCTGCACCACCCAGGGATCCCTAGATCTTTAACTTCTATATGTACTTTTGCTTAAACCAATCTGTCAGTGAAAGTGCTTGTGACGGAGGCCTTGTGCTGGTTCTCCCTTTCTTTCCTTCCTTAGGCAATCGGACTCCTTTCACTTTACCAAAGATAGGCATACTCTTACCCACCCTAAATCTTACTGTGGTTTAGGGCTCTAGTTCCAGGTATCAAAATATTTGGGACATTTTGGGGACAAGGGGACAATGAGGTGATTGGCTGTTGGTGAACCCTCCTGTTATTGAGGCACCAAAACTATGCACATTTATTTCCCTAGATTGGCAGTTCCACTAAAGTTTTGCTTTTTAGGGGGCACCTAAGTGGCTCAGTTGGTTAAGCAGCTGCCTTTGGCTCAGGTTATGATTCTGAGTCCCAGGATCAAGCCCCACATTGGGCTTCCTGCTCAGCAGGGAGTCTGCTTCTCTCTCTGACTCTCCCCCTTCTCACATGCTTTCTCTCTCTCCAATAAATAAATAATTTTTAAAAAATTTTGCTTTTTAAGATCAATAATTATCAAAACTGTTAATATATGATATGGTTTTATCAATTACATAATAGAAATAAAGGTAACCGTCAATCATATGTAAAGAAAAAAATTTTAAACTTTTTGAGCTTTCTGTTCTGGGAAAATAAAAATAATAATTTCAGTTTATAGACATGATCTTCTGGCTTAAAAACATGGAGGCTCAATACAAGACTTTCAAACACAAAAACGTATTACCTGAGAAACAAATTGAACAAATACAACAGAAATAATGATTTTGAGGGAAGAAGAAGTAAAGCACAGATTCCAACCGCATTTTTTCAAATGGGTGTTGGTAGGTATTAGATCGGTAGGGGTCACTGGCTCCGTTAAAAAGAGCAACACGTTGGCTTACCTTAAATTGCCAAAATTTAGAGCAGTTACTGTGTCCTTTGCAACTATTTAAACCTGTGATAGCATATTTTGGATGCTAGCTCTATAATATGAAATGCAGGTTCATGTTTTAAAAATAATTTTAGGGAGTACGTGAGGGGAAAAAATGGGGAGATCATGCTCAAAGAGATGTTAGGCCTCATTTCTAAGTGAGTATCTACAATCTGGGGTGAGGAATAGAGGAAGGCCTATGTGGCCAGGAGGAGTCTAGATGGGGGAGGGTATGAGGACTAGGAAGGCTGCACCCAGTATAGAGACTGGCCCTCCTGAGAGCAGCTGGACAGCTCTGGACAGTGTTCAAATGCAGGACACAGGGAGGCAACATGTAGGCAGTAATGTTCTGATGGTCCAACCAGGGTGGGAGGTCTGTCCAGGAGGTAGGCCAACCTCAAAGTCATGTATGTGAGAGGGGATGAGCCTGGATTCCAACCAGGAACTGTCCTCCACTCACTAGCCTGGGGAGTGGCAAAGATGTCAAGATAAGGTCACTGGACTTCAGAAGCCCCTCATATCAGGGCAAGTGGGACATTGCAATAGCCAACTCCAGTCTCTCAAAGGTTTCATTCAGAGAAGTTTTTTTCCTCTTTCATGTGATAGTTCAGTGACTCAGAGACCTAGGTCCCTTCCTTGTCTTTATTTCTCAGGACACCTGCTGGAGCCAGAAGGAAGGGAAGAGAAAGGGACCACATGGTAATGTTTTGGGCCAATCGTGAAGTGATAGCCATGCTCACATCTGCTCATATTCTAGTGGCTGGAATTCAGCGGCATGGCCACACTACATGCAAGGGAGGCTGGAAAAAGTGGTCTGGCTGAATGTCTGGAAGGAAAAGGAATGGATTTGGTAAGCCGTTGACATATTGCTTACCCTCATCAGGGATAGTCAATACTTGGGCCTGTGTCTGTGGCTGATTAGTAGGAGTTGACATATCTATAGTATATAATATATATATGCATATCTAACATCTAATATATATAATTTATATTTATATATATGTACAGTTGACCCTTAAACAACATGGGGGTTTGGGATACTGACCCTCTACACAGTTGAAAATCTGCATATGACTTTTGACTCTTGAAAATCTAAACTACTAATAGCCACTTTTGACTGGAAGCTTTACTGATTACATAAATAGTCATTTAACACATATTTCGTATGTTAGATGTATTATGTACTGTGTTCTTTTTTTTAAAATATTTTATTCATTTATTCAATGAGAGACAGAGAGAGAGGCAGAGACATAGGCAGAGGGAGAAGCAGGCTCGCTGCAGGGAGCCCAAAGCGGGACCCAATCCCGGATCCCGGGATCATGCCCTGAGCCAAAGGCAGATGCTCAACTGCTGAGCCACCCAGGTGTCCCTATGTACTGTGTTCTTATGATAAAGTAAGCTAGAGAAAAAATATTAAGAAAGTCATAACGAAGAGAAAATACATTTACAGTACTGTACTGTATTTATTGAAAAAATCTGCATATACATGGACCCACACAAATCAAACTGTGCTGTTTGAGGGCCAACTGTATGTGCATGCAACTGTATGTATAAAGATAGATATGGGTATAGGTATAGATACAGTATAGGTATAAGTATTTGCAAGGAGACCGAGGCAGGCCTGATAACAGAAGCTACCAGGAGAGCTCCTGGGAATCACCAGGACTTCTCATCCCTGTGTGAGCAGGGGACATTCTCAAGCTACAAGTGTCACCATTTTAGCACCATTCAGTACACTGATTCAAAAAAGGTTCTCCCAAATCCCAATCCAAGGCAGCATAATTGGCTTCAAATTAGTGATGCTTCATGAATTTTATGATTATAAAATCCATCTCAGAAACACAATTTGTTTCATGAAGCGGCCACACTCCCTCCCCAGTTCACTCATCCATGTAGAACCCGGATGTCTTGAAAACACAGCGGTGACTCTTGAATCAAGTATTTGCAGAATGAAAATGCATCCACTAAAATATATAATATATGGTCTGACTCTGTCGTAGCACATCGCCAGCGGTTTTTACTAACAATTACTATTATTATTACAAAAAGGAAATACTGAATCCCTATCACACTCTGAGCATCTATTTAAGTGTTTTAGATGCACGTTCTCACTTAGTTCGAGTAAGACCCCTACAAGGAGACTACTGTGATGCCCATTTTACAGTTAAAACTCAGGGCGATTTGGTGAACTGTCCATGTTGGATGGATGGTGAGTGAGGGATCTGGGACTCACGTCCAGGCTCACCTGCCCCCTGCTCACCCTCCTAACCACGGCAACTGCCGTCTACCTTTGCTGAGCACGGACTTGAAAGCGTGCACTGGAGTGGTGTAGAACACAAACTCTCAAATCAGCCTTTCAGCCTGGGCTTAAATTCTCCTACTTCCTCTCTTGAGCCCATCCTTCATCTGCAAAACAGGGATAAGAATATTACCTATTTTGTAGCATAAGGATTAAATGAGATGTGGCAGGTTGAGGGTTTAGGATTCAGTGACTGTTAGCTTTTCCAATTGTTTCCTGGCACTGAGCCAGGGTTTGCAGGATGAAAAGAAGTCAGAGAGAGGGGCCTTTGGTCCCAAGTCCTCACTGACTCAAAGCCCAGACAGGCAGAGGAATCTCACCACCATCTTCACTCGGGCCTTTCTTCTCTAAAAGGTCCTTTTGATTTATTAGCAAGAAGCTATCTCCTGACTACAAAGGCAAGATTTCAATAATTCTCACCCAGTCCCTGGCTAAAGATGCCCAAAGAGACTTCTAAGCCAGTGATTTTCAAAGAGGGAACTTAATTCATATACTTTGAAGAGGGGGGCTTGATGGTTGGGCAGTTGGTTATATTTTAAGTTTGAATGGAAAGCCATCCCCCATGGGCAGCAGGCAAGGGACCCTGGGGACGGAGCGCTTGTGAATGACTGGGCTTCCATACAGCTTGGCTTCCTACCAGTTCCTGCCATCTTGGAGGCCAGAGCCTCTCCAGGCATGGGGGAGGCAGTCACCTCCTCTAAGAGATTTGAAGAGGCCATATATAAAATCAGTCACCCAAAGAGAATCTTAAGGTATCTGTGTCTACTCCCACTCTCCTCAGAGAGGAGAAAGGTGTTTGGCGATGAAAGTAGAGCTGAACCCTAACAGCGCGATCTAAATGGGAAGACGCCACGGAGTGGATGCCTACTGACCTGTGTCCAAGCTATGATCTATTAGGGATGTCAGAATACGAAACCACATCTATGTGGCATCCCTCATTCCTCCAGCCACCTGCTCCTTCTTCTGAGCAGGAGAATTGTTTCCTGTCCACTTTGAAGGAACAAATGGTCTGAGATAGTGAATTGGAAAAATTGCTCCTAGCCCACATTCCCCTTTCCTGGGCCCCCATGACAGGTATTTGTTGCGGGCTTATGATTTTTTATGAAGTCATTCTCCCCACAACCCTCAGAGGTAGAAATTACAACTTCATCTCACAGAAGAGGAGGTCTAGGTTAAAAAATGCTTAGTGCTGCTCAAGGTCATACACCTGCTAAGTGACAGATTTGAGTCACCGAGATCCTCACCCCAGAGTTCCCTTCTCTCATGCCCAAGATGCTGAGTTCCTTGGCCTGGGCTACAGCCCATGCAGTGCCAGTGTTTGGAGCTCCCCAGGTGAGACTAATGGGCTGCCAGGCCTGAGCACCACTGCACTGTGTCTGCCCTTCTATAAATCCGTAAACGTGGTTTTTATTCCATCTTGCATTACAGATTCCTTGGGGGGGCGGGTGGAAGGGGGAAGCTGTGGATCTCCCCTACAGAAAAATAAATATGTTTATATATGAAAAGTTGCATACAATTTCAGGTAATTATGGTAATTTTGAAGCTTCTGCATGGCTCCCCTGAGTCATGAACTCAAATTAAGGTCAAGTCTGTAAATCTTCGCTTCCAATTACTTGGCCACACATGGGAGTTAGCTGGAAGCCTTTAAACAATTCATTTTCTTTCTAGTGACTCAGAGTTACTGGATCTGTAGTCCTGGAATATGTTCCCGGTTTATTCTTATACATCCAACCAGTCTTTGGACTGGTTTTTGGGAACCAGTGCTCTAAATGATGCCCATCCAATGGGCCAGGATTCATTTCTGTCACCTCTACCTACATAATGTCAGACAAGTTGCTTAACCTCCCACACCTTCTCTTTTCCCTTCTGTGAAATGGGAATAATGATAGACCCCACCTCATAGAATTGATATGGGATTAAATAAAATATTCCATGTCAGTGTTTAGCAAAGAGTCTGGCACGTAAGTACTCAATAGATAGTAATGTATCACTGATTACATAGTAATATTATTTATCATCGAAGTAATTAATCTCTAAATGGTCTCTTGGTGATAGGATTGGGAACAGAACCTAATTTCTAATAGACTGTCAATAAAAATACATGAAAGAAAGGAAAAAATTCAAAGTTTATTAAGCATTAAGAATAACAGACAGATAAAGGTTTGGACTTAACAGCATAAACACCACCAATATCTTGGTGTACAATTAAACTGACCTCACATTAGTTTGTACCTGTTTAACAGATGCAACCTTTGTGGTGTTGCCAAAAGGATAATGGTTATGGTTATTGTTACGTTTGGTAAGGTGCTCCAGAATTAAAGATGTTACGATTAGACTTAAATATTCACACACACACACACACACACACACACACACACGCATGCACTCCTCTACCCACACCTGGCCCTCTGCAAAATGTACTGACTTCAGTTGGCAAGTCCAATTCAACCAAGATCTAAGATAAGGCTTTGCTCATTTTTAGAATGACATTATTAATTATAGAGAAAGCTAAGAGGAGACCATGGCCTCTCCAGTGAGGCCCAGGAACCCTCAGCAGGAAGCTGGCGCCCTGAGAACAGAAGAAATCTACCACATGGTTTCCTATCACCTGCAGCTTGCTGGCCCCAGGTTAAATCCCAGCCTCTGCATGCCACACCCGCAAAGAGGCCAAGCCAGCCTGCCTTGGGATTGCTCTGGTTAATTCTGCGAAAGTGTGAGTTTTCCTAAAAGGAACATTGGGGGAAACTAGAGAAACTACAAAAAACAAAAACAAAAACAAAAAACAAAAAACAAAAAAACAAAACAAAAAACAAAAAAACCCAAACCAAGCATAACTGCATGTTACAAAATGCCTGTTGTTTTACTCGGGGTGGGTGAAAGAGAGAGGCTCCACCTAAAATTCTTTTTGACTCTTCCAAAATCAGAGGACCTTCCATATGCACATTTAGAATTATTGTGTGTTCCCTCACAAAACCAGTGAGTCGGAAGGAAACTGTAGGTTATCTAGTAATAGAATCCTACCCACCCAATGCCAAATCCCATCCGTGCTGTCCTCAACCAGTTGTTCTGCTTTGAGAGATGGCTTCACACAGGCCTGTCACATTGGAAGACGAAAGGCCCATCACAGTCTTGCCCATTGGGTGTTTTGAATGGTCAGAAGGTGGGCACTTTCTCAAAAGGAGGATATGATCATTTACAGCCCTCCCACCCCTCCCTACAGCCTCCAGTGGCATGGGCAGCAGGACAGGCTGATCAGCTGTTGCCTTCCTCTGCAAGTCTCGTCCACAGAAATGATAGCATGACCTTGTCAGGAAGTCCCAGGCCGCTCATTCCAAATTGTGTCTAAATGATGTTGGCGTGACATGATTTGGATTCATTTTTAATGGCCAAGTAATTAATCTCCCAAAGATGCTTATGATGAAAAGGTGAAAAATGACAACAGGACTTTTAATAGCTGCAGTCTGCAGGACTCATTTGACCCTGGTTGATCCAAGTCATTCCAGATTGGGCCATGACTTCCCACGCCATTTAGCAGAATTGCCTTATTTACTAGTTAATTGCCCTAGACAGAAAGCAGTGAGTCCAGGAATGAGTGTTCATGTGTGTGTGGTGACAATGACCTACATAGAAGGCACGCATACAGACTCCAAAGTTTTTACATTTTAAGACGAGGTAGGTTTTCTGAAACCTCTCCTGGCACACCAAAGAATACGTTTTATTATAATCTTTTTATTTCTTCTGCAGAGAACATTTGTGATCCTCATTTGATACAAACAGCCTAATTCCAAGAAAGACCAGGGCTCAAATACGGTTTTTCAGCTACCATCTCATACTGTAGTTAACTTGGATGGTCCATGGTGCCTCACTTCTCCACTTAAAAGATACTGCTTGTCATTGTTTTAGTAACTACTGCCACTTAATAATTCTGCTGCCATTGGTCTCTTTACCTATAAAAAAGCCAACTTTGCATGTCCACCCGTGTCTCTTACTTAATATCACTTATTCAGTTCTGCTTCGGAACTTGGCCACAGGTTTTATTTATTTTACTGGTCGTATACCTGAACCATGCATTTTGATTCCAATGCTCTCCCATTTCCCACCATAATCTGTAGCTCGGAACAAAAGGGATTTCTAAGTAGGAATATCCTACTGGTCAGGGTTACCAAGACTATGACCCTATAACAGAAGCTTTGCCGGTGGACTGACCAGGAAACCACCAGGTCATTAAATAATTAGATACTCTGGAGGCAGGAGAGTAGAAAATCCCACTGATGAAAGGGTGTTTTAATCTAGCACAAAATGTTTCTTTGCAATAACAGCAGAATCTCTTGACATTACACAACTTTGTGAAACAAAAGAACAATCATCTTTAAAGTCAAAACATCTATCAAATTATAAACCATACACATAACACCAATATCAACCTTATATTGCATTAGACGCACGTGCCCACAGAGGAGAACAGAATTGTCTGGGGTGCTTGCAGTGATTATTTCATTCCAGGAACTCATAACTTTGAAGTGAACATTTTCGTGGCAGATGCTTTTCCTAAAAAAACACTGTATCATCCAATAAATATTTGACTAACATCCACTTTGTGCTTTTGGGTGACGTTAACTGACTTCTCTCCGAGACCTAATAGGAAACAAGAAAGCTCCTTATATATTTTAGAGCAGGATTCGTCACACCAAGCTTCGATGCTGTCATAAAATTTTAATTTAAAGCAAAAAAACATGCTGATGTATCAGTGATAGGCTTAAAATATTAAAGACTTCAAAAACCCCCAAGCGCTTCTTCTCTGTACAACATTGATGAATATATATCTTTGCTATATAATTTTAAAACATGGAATAGTTTTCCTTTTCTCTTTGCTATATATAATATATGTCTTCCAAAATACATTGTCAGTATTTATATCTGAAAAATACTGTACAAAAAAGAACTTCCTATAATTACTCTGTATAAACATTAAACAATTTAATAATCTCTCCTTTTGGTCTATAGTAAACATTTAAATTGATTGGATTAACCACAGTTTGTGACAACACCATCCTCTTCTGAGATACACCAGTGTCTTTTACATTCATTTTTCAGAAGTCCACTTTATAAGAGCACATACGTTCAAAAAGCAAACAGAAAATTAGAAACATAAGCTCCAGAACCATTAATTTATGAAGCATTCAAAAATGACACCACTAGGGAAAAGGGTCTTACAAAACATCAACTTATTAACTTAATTAACTGATTTTTAAAAACAGCAAGGTATAATTCACAAAAATATATATATTACCAAAAAAATGGGGAAAACTGAATCTTAAGTAATTGTTTTGAATATCAAGAGGGTATGGCAAAAGGTATCTAGAAAAGTGGGAGGGTGAGGGACGGGAGAAAACAAAACCAGACATATCAATGTCAAAAGCTGTTCCAAGATGCAATTTATTTTGGCTCCTACACTGATAAATTAACCCCTCGTTCTGACACCTGGCATTTCCCTCTGCTTCCCTGTCCTGGGGATGTTCTGGGCATGCTCAAATGCATTACTGTAATTTTTGTGTTTTAAAAGACAGTGAAATTCTTAGGTAGGGAACATATCCTATGTCCACTAGTAATACTCAGGCAGCATGCTCTAGCGTACGATAGGATTATTGCTTTAGGTACAGACGGTGCAAAAACACACTCTGTGTTCTAGAAGAGTACTCTTACTTATCTGGGGTTGGTAGAATTAAAAGGAAACTTAGTAGATAGCAGTAAGTAAATATGGGAATCTAATAAATCTAAACAGCACTTTAAATTTGAAGACAGTTATCACCAAAACGGAAAATAGGAGGAAAGCAACCTATAACCGAGAGAGAGAGAGAGAGAGAGAGAGAGAGAGAGAGAGAGAGGGAGGGAGGGAGAGAGGGAGAGAGAGAGGAGAGCGAGAGCTGCAGTGTAGTGCTAAGTGATTTCTGTGCACCTTATCAGCATGGTCACTTACGGATTAAACAGAAACGAGAGCTCGTAGTCTGGACAGGTGAGAGCCCACCGGGGCCCCTGGGCGCGGGGGGGCACGGGAGGGGGCGGCGGGGGCCCCGCGGGCTGGGGTGCGGGCCTCCGCAGTCCGGTAGAAACACGGCACCTTTCCTTTCGGAACTGAAAGACGACGACGAGAGGGCTGCCTGGGGCGGCAGGTGCAGGGGCAGGTGCGCCCAGAGCGCCGGCCGGTCGAGGCCTCCGGTAAAGTGCTGATGGCAGAGAGGTGGGTCCGGGCCGCGTGCTGGCGGGCGGGACACTCGGTCCCACAGGACCCGCCGCCCTACAGGGGCCCGTGCCTGGCCTCGTACTTGGCAAGGATGTTCTTGCATTTGCCCAGCTCCTTCCGCAAGTCAGCCACCTCCTGGCGCAGGGCCGAGTTCTCCTTCTCCAGGAAGGACGCCCGGATTGCGATCTGGTTCTCCTTCAGCCGCCGGGCGTCGCGGGAGCGCTTGGCTGCCATGTTGTTCTTCCTGCGCCGGGCCCAGTACTTGTCGTCCTGCTCGTGGGTCACGGGGAGGGAGAGACAAGGCGTTAGGCTTCAGGTGTCCTCCCCGGCCCGCTGCGCCCCTGGCACCTGCCTCCCGCGCAAGGGCGCACCTGCCGGGCCGGGTCCCAGCGCCCGCCCTTCTCTCTGCCCGGCAGGTAGGTGCCCGACCGGGCCCAGCCAGAGGCCCACGAAGGCGGGGGGCCCACCTCACACCCCGAACTACACCAGGCCCCTCTGCGCTCTTGGGGAACAGTGTAAGAGCGCTTCCCTCCCACGGGGCTGGCTGGTCAAAGTCCTTCCCACCCTGCCGCAAGGCCACCCGGCGCCCTGGATGGACCAGCTCCACTGCTGCGGCCTCAGCGTCCGCCCGTCCGCATGCACCTGCACACAGACACGGGCGCGGCATGCTTACGGCGGCATTGTCTCTAGGGGGGAAACTAATCAGTAGGAGATTTAATGACTATATGATGATGGGAGTCCTACAAAAGGATACTCTGCAGCTGTTACAAATAATGATCCAGCTGAACCAAAGAGATGTTCATGACATACCACTCTGTGGGTGGAAACAACGGCAATTTGCTGATTAATATGTATGGCCTCGTCCCACTTTGGTTAAAAAAAAAATCATAATATTGTATATTCATAGAAAGAGGCCCAGAAGGATTTGTGCCAAGCTATTAAAAGTGGTGCCTCTACAAGGGGGATTGGAGGAGGGACGCCAAGGAGAGAGGTAGGATCTTTCACCTTTTCTATCTTTCTGATCTAGTGCCTTGGTCATTAAAAACAGAAATTAAAGAACAAACAAAAAACTTCCACCCGCCTCTGATCAATATGCTCATGTTGATGGCTAGCATTTAAAGAATTTAATTTCCTATTTAACTCTTAGGCCTTTATTCACCTGGGTACTACTTAAACACGGTTGGTGTGAAAGCATCGTGTGCAGTCCCCCCCCCCATCATTGCTCTCCTTGCCAAAAAAAGGGGGAAACTTTCCGAGGAAGACGAAGAAATATAAATCTTCTTTTAGGCCTAACCAATTCATCTGTGGTGCCACCTGGTGTGTTCTGCAATTCTCTCTTTTCAGCAACAGCAAATCCCTCCATCCTAGCAAGGCTAATCCTTGCAGTTACCGGTCACCTAGAGTAAGTGAGTTGAAGACAGTTCTCACCCTCCCCCCGGGATTGTGAGGGGCAGCTGGCATTGGAGGAGGTCACATGAGTGGGGACCAAGGCTGCAAGGACGTCTCAAGATCAGTGGTGCATCCCATGCCTGCCCATTACCCTTGGCAAACATGTGCCCTGCAGAGAGACAGGAAGTGTGAGAGAGAACGCAGGTGCATGCACCTTCTGCCGGCCAGCAATGATCTGATACCGGTACCTTATTTATAAAGCACTCCTGGCTTTCTTCATGTTTCATAATAATATGTAACTAAGTGAAAAAGATGATCTTCACAATAGCTGGTACTAGCATCCTTCTTCCAGAGAAGAGGGCTGTCCTTTGAAGAACAGCTGGCTAAACCAGCTCGGGGCTAGTATGGGGTGGCCATTGGTGGGATTTGTTGTTGTGCTTGAGGAAGGGGACAGAGGACTGAAGGAAGGGGAGAGAGGCCAGGCTAGCTGAATGGGGTGATCTAGGAGGAGCAAAAAGAGTCAAATGACTCCCCAGAGCTAGGAGGACCTACGGGCATATTAACAACAGTGAAGGTTCCAGTTTGGACGGCAGCTGTTGGGTTACTTCAATGTGAGCCCCAATCTTAACCCCTCATAGTCTCGGTAAATCTACCACAGTCAGCGTTCCTTGGTTGTGTGGTTTCCAAGATCATTCAAAGGAGGAGGAGCTGACTTAGAATGTATCTGAACCTGACCCAGGGGAACAGGAAGGAGCCTGGGAGGTAAAGGGGTGCATGAGAACAAGACCCTGGGAAATGGCAGAAGCTGGGGGCGGGGTGGAGGGAAGGGAAGGGGTGTACTGCTGTAGGCCACGGACTTAGAGGTGTGTGACTGGGTGTTAAGGACCAGGGAGTCAGCAGCTTTTCTCAGGGTAACAACCAACTTTTCTGTCTCTTAGAGTTCTTTTTGCTTCTGTTTTCATTTCACAGCCTCACCTGTCCACACAAGCAGGTGAGCTGGAAAGGTGTAAAATGGAGACCATCTCGGGTGGGAGGGGAGCTAGGAGGAGGAGTGGAGCAGAGGACGCAGAAGGCCACAATCAATGATGGAAGAGGGGGCTGCCCTGGACCAGAAAACCAGCTTGCTTCCCTTTGTTACCACGGAATGGTTGGAGGAGGGGGAAGCAGGACATTGAGTGGGGCCGACAAATTTGGCACTGTCCTCTTCTCCGTTGTTCCCAGGAGCAGGTGCCATCTGGCTACCAGGTTACCCCACCCAGCAGGGGCCCCCCAGTCCTGCCCCATCATCTTCCTGAAGGTCTCATGTTTGACATTGCCTCCCCTTGCCAAACCCCTCACGACAAGTCAACGATCCCTTTTTCTTGCCAGACTAGAAGTTCCTTGAGAGTAGGAACAATGTTAGTTCTGGCTCACTTCTGGATATCCCCAGGGCTTGGAATACACAAGCATTTGAAAAATATCTGTCAAGTGAGTGAATGAGCAGTAAAAAGTGTTAAGACATCAGGGTGATTAAACTGATTCTCAGCTAGGAATCCCAGGACCCACACTGCTCATTCCTCCCAGGAGACGCATGCTAACCCAAACGAATGGTTCCAGGGAGGTGTAGGCACCTGAGGGGAAGACTCCTCTCTGCCAAAAGGAGAAACACGTTACAGCTCTGCTTCTTGTTTCCATATGAGATCATGGTCTGTGGCCTGAGCCTTTACCCACAACCAAAGGAATCCAAGGACACTTGGCAGGAGAATGTTCCTGCCCGCTACCCACCTGCTATGGGAGAAGGTCAGGCCTGGCCATGACAGCAGTACCGTGCATATTCCAGCATAGACTGTTTTCCATGGCCTCTTTGTTGCCAGGGTTACCTGGGTTATTCAGTAAGTCTGCTCTTTTGCTTTGAACTTGTAAATGTGGAGACCCCGGGAAGGTCTGGCTGCAAATTAGAGCTACTGCTCAGGATCATCCTTCTAAACTCCTCTCTGTTCAAAAAGAGATCCATGCTGCCATGGTTTAGCTGAAGAGATGAGCTCTAAGATACACACAGGACCAGACGGCTCAGGTGAGGAAAAGCATTCAGCTGAAAGAAGATACCCTACTGCCCAGGACCTAGTCCCAGTGGTTCTTTCTTACCCTTACTCTGACCATCAGTTCCCTAACTAACTGGCTTAGTTTTCGTGGTGCGTTTACTATGAACTTCACTCTTTGGATTATTAGGGTGACAGCTACTAGTCTGTCACCCAAGGGCCCCTCTTGTGGCCTGTGTCCCAGCCAACATCCCGCAGTGACATTTCTGGACACTAGAAGACTCAGGGACAAGGCCTTCCACTAACTAGCAGTGTTCACCCTATTTCACCCTACTCCTTGTTCCATTTCCTCAACTGCAAAATGGTAATTTTGGTGTAAGGAGCCTCTGAGGTCCCATTCAGTCCTGACATTTGATGAGTCCTCCCCACTCAAAATAATATTGGGTATGTAGATGACAGCAGTGATTTCAATCTGATTTCCTTTTCCTCCAGTGCTCTTTCTAGATGGCAAAAACAGGTACCTGGTCCAAATTGGTTCCAAGAAGATATGCCCAAACTCCCATGTTCCCAGTCTATAAGTGACTTCCCATTCGCATCACAATTAATTTTGAGAAATGGGCAGGTTAGAAGCTAGAAAGAGGCTAATTATGCCTGGTTTCAATGCCTCGATTGTATACAATCATATCTCTATTGTCCATATGATTGGAAGGAAGCATAAACACAAAAAATTCTAAGCCATAGCTAATCAAAAATGGTTCTATTTTGGGATAAGTGGACATGGCATAATTTTGGAGAGAATTCTCTTCCTAATTATTATTAAATGTGTCAGATTAATTTTGTTTTAAGTTGTATCAGACTTTGTCAGATAAATCTATTTTCCTTTATAGATAACGTGTCCTCTCAACATAGCAGAAAAGAAACAACCACCTGAAAGTAACCTTTTCTTGAGATACTCAAATGACCATTGTTTAAGAAACAGAGTACACAGTACATATAAATTACACCAGGGGACCCACAGGTTTCCTTAAGAAAATCCCACCCAAGTCATCCATGGGTGGAGAGAGGCCCGGTCTCCAGTTGTTACTCTCTGAGGCCTATACGGAAAAGGCAGCAATTACTTATCAATAAATCTCCTAAGGGAAGTAACCCTTGGAGGACTTTGTGGTCCAGATGTTCTTCCAAATAATTTCCTTTCTCTTTCCAACCCTGAAAGATTTTGGTTTGATTTTATTGGGCTTTCACAGGCTTCCTGCAGATAGTAGCAGGTTTGTTTCCTTCATGGGTTGTAAATCGCTCCAACATTTTACGGCTTCTCCTTATTTCTGTGCTATATCAAGACATGAAAGGCATATTTCAGAAGGCACCCAGGGAGAAAGCAACTTGCCTAGAGTCACATGCCAAGAAATAGGATCAGAAATCACAAGTCCTTTGTTCACTTGCTTACGTGATCTTCCTGGAGGTCACCCTTTTAATCTGCCTCTTGAGCCCACCTTCCATTTGCCCAAAGCCTGATGACCAGTTCCAATTTACCTTCAGATCATCGGGGATGAAGACTTTGCGCGCTTTCTTAATCATGGGCTGTGGCTTCAGTTCTTCCTCAGAGAACTTGCGTTTGCGAGGGTCAAACATTTCCTGGCCAGGGATGCTGGAGAGGGCCAGATCTGCTGGGTCTGGCTCGTAACCCACCGGGACCTGGATGGTGTCAGGATCGATGGGACTCGGTGTATTGCGGTTTGCTGGCAACAGCTGACCTGGAGCAAGACAGGAGCTTTAATTCAGAAATACTACCGGAGCCCCATTAGACAGCTACCAGATGATACTCCAGGATAAATGGCAAGAGGCTTCAGCTTAATACATGACTAACATTGTTCATTGTATTCATCCTCACCACATTACTGAGGACCCAGCAGGTTGAGTATGACTTTACTCGCATCACATCAGGCAAAATAAAGACCCACACACATGTGTGCAAACTTTAAAAAAAAAATTTTTTTAAATTTTTAAAACAAATTTTAAAAAAATACACGCACTCATTCCTCCCTATAACACATTCATGGAGCACCAGCTGCGGGCCAGCCACTGATTTTTACCTAAATTTAAGGTGTCTTCCAGGCAAGTCAGGGAATCAGACCCATAACAAGTCAGTTAGAATATAGTGAAGGTTCTGGGACAGAAGTGTGCTTCCAGAGTGTGGGGGACGGTACCTAACACAAAGGAGGTTAGGGACACTTTCTAGAGGTGACACTTGGTGTAGGTACAGCTTGAGGTAAACAGTAATTAGCAAAAAAGGTAATCCAGGGACAAAAACAAGCCGGAGGGTTATCTTTTGGATAGCACGGACACAGAGCACAAGACAGAGCAGAGAGAGGTGTAAATGCAAGAGCTGTAGTCAGGCGGGTGGGCAGTGGGGCTACTTGAAAAGGATCCCGAGCTCCCAGTGACAAGCAGAGCTCGAGGCTGGAAAGAGGACTCAGGCCGTGTGAGGGATGGACTGGACGAGGCAGGGCTGGAGACAGGAGCTCAGCCTCCAGCTGCTGTGATGACCCGCCCAGGCGTACATCAGTGCTCACAGTGGGCCCAGTGGGAAGAGGGTAGTTTCAAGGAGCATTTCACAAATTAGAAAGGACACATTGGAGAGGCCCCCACTTCTACGGGGGGGTTCTGCAGGCCCAACCAGGGAACCGCACAGACGTCCCAAGAACAACAGAATGTGTCCTACTGGTGAAAGCGAACTTAATGACAGACTGCAATGTTTACATAGGCAGCTCTGAATCTCAACTTCTAATTTCATCTGAATTCTACAATTGCTCCTTTCACACCCAGAAAATAAATGAGAGGATACAGCCTGGCTGTGTTTGGCACACCGCTCCCCCAATTCCTCATTGCTAATGGTTGGACGATGTGTGAAATATCCTTCAGGTTTCATTAAAACCTACCCCAGTTTGAAGCACGAAGCCACTGGCTCACATTCTAGCTGAACTGTAAAACCACGCTCATCTGTTTTCTGGAAAGGCCTGGTGGGGAGCCTGCAAATGAATGTTCTGGGTGACCTTTCAGGTCCTCACTCTGCTTTGAGCTCTCTTTGTGTCCTGCTTGCCAAAGAGGAAGAGATGGGCCCCCGAGGCATTGGCAGAGGACAGAGATTTCTCATTAGCCAAGCCGCAGCTCAGCTATAGCTTCTAGAGACTGCTGGGTTCGGTATTGGATGGTGTCAAGCTAGATTTGATCTTGTGCCTCTTGACATTGCCTCAGAAAATGAGCCATATCTGAGTCAAACAGGGATTTTATTTTCCCTTTAGAAATTCTCTTTGAACTTAGTAACAAAGCTACCCAATGCCCTATCACCACCGGCGCCATTCCACCACCACCTCCCCCATAACACCGGCACATGCTCAGGCATATGCACCCTCTCCTACCCTCTGGAAGCATCTCGTAATTAATATTTCCCAAACTTAATTGCTTCAAGTTATTTCAAGTTCCTCCTAAGTACTTCAGAATTCTATAATTATGCTATATTGCAATGTTCTCCTTTTTGTTTTATAAATATTAAACTTGACATACATACACATACACACACACACACACACACACACACACACGCACCCCTCCTCTACTGGACAACATGGTCTTTCATGATTTATCTACTTTATGCCCACTCCACTCCTCACCGTGGTACCTACTTCAGAGGTCACCTTCTACAAAGAGTATTCCTCATTTACCAGTGGCCCTCTGAGATGCTGGGCTCTGACATTCATTCGTGGACATTCTAACAAAAACCCCTCACATTCAGGCAGAAACTTTCTTCGTATTCTTTCTTCAAAAGCAGTAGGTCGGGCCTACCTGCAGAATGCAGAAAACCTAACTGGACCATAGATGAGGTCAGTGGCTTCCCCAGTGTCAGACGGCAAATGGCAACGCACCCAAGTGAACCTGAGGAACACAACCAGGTCCTCTTTCTCCCCACAGATACCCTCATGCCATCTTGTTCATCTCAATGTTTTACTGGGTTAATTCTGTTGGACTCATTTTTCCCTCCTTTATTCCAAAAGGTCAACACTGCCATTGGGTAATGGAAAGGAGGGTCTTTAATTTTGTCCTACCTTTGTGGGTTTTCAAAATTTTAATGGAAAAATTTTCAGCCTAAGAGTGTATCATTATATAAATTTTTAAAATTACTGAATATGTTCATTGCAGAATTTCAACAAATGCAGAAATGTGTCAAGATGTGTTCCTGTCCCCTGTCCCCTGTCCATCTTGCTCCTCTTCCCAGAGGTGACTGCCCTTAACTGCTTGGTGTGAACCTTAGTTTTCACACATAAATAATTTAACCCAAATAGGATTATACTACCCACATATCTTAAATCACTTTTTCAATATACCATATACCATGTCAGTGCAGAAAGAACTACTTTGTTCTTTTAAAGGGTAAGGGGCACCTGGGTGGCCCAGCTGGTTAAGCATCTGCCTTCAGCTCAGGTCATGACCTCAGAGTTCTGGAATCGAGCCCTGCAATGGGTTCCCTGCTTAGTAGGGAGTCTGCTTCTCTCTCTCTCCCTCTGCCCCTCCTCCCTGCTCTTGCATTCTCTCTCAGTTAAAATAAATAAAATATTTCAATAAATAAATAAATAAATAAATAAATAAATAAATAAATAAATAAAATCTTTTAAAAAGGGTGGGGGAGGATGAGTATTTAACTGCTTATTCCCAACAGAGAAGTTTTTAGGTATTTTTGTAGAAGGGATTCCTAGAAGTGGGGCTGCTCGTCCAAAAGGTACGTGCATTTTATAACTGTTCTGCTAAACTGTCATATCTACTTACACTTGTACCAGCATTTGAGTGCATTTCCACAATATTAATTTTTTAAATGTTGGCAGTCTGATAGACACAAATATCACCACTGTTTTAATTTGCATTTCCCTTATTACTACTGAGACTGAACATCTCAAGTATTTATTGAGTATTTATTTCTATTGCTATGTACTACCTCTTCCTGCCTTTTGTCCCCTTTTAAATGGATTTTATTGCTTACTCGTTTGTAAGAACTCTACAGACTGGGTAGAATTCTTTCATCTGGTTTATCTACAGAAAATATTTTCTTCCAGACTATTGTTTGTTTACTGACTTTGCTTATAGAGTTTTTCAGTATTGGCAAGACCTCACATTGTAATGTAGTAATATCTTGAAGTCTCCTTTTTGGCTTCTAACTTCTGTATCTTCCATGCAAAAATTATATATGCACATACATGTATGTATCTATATATTCATATATGTATTTTTTCATATATGTATTTATATATGTATATTACTCTATACTTTTCTCTGAACAACTATAATGGATTTTTAGAATTGTGAGTCACCTAAAATTTAATTTTATTTATTATTTTTTAAAACTTTTTTTTAAAGATTTTATTTATTCATTCATGAGAGACACAGAGAGAGAGAGAGGCAGAGACACAGGCAGAGGGAGAAGCAGGCTCCATCCAGGGAGCCTGACGTGGGACTCGATCCTGGGACTCCAGGATCACGCCCGGCCAAAGGCAGGCGCTAAAGTGCTGAGCCACCCAGGGATCCTGAATTTAATTTTGTGTATAATATAAACAAGGGGTTTTACTTAATGTTTTCCAAATATCTTTATATAATGGTATCAGTAAGGCTTGATATTTGACAAGGCAAATTCTATACCCTTTACTGTTCTTTTTAGAAAAATTTCTTTGGTATTATTCTTATAGTCTTCACGATGAAATCCAGAATATATCTACTAAGTTATATTTAAAATCATTACTGAGATTTTTGAATGAAGATTGCATGAAAGCTATAAGTCAATTTAGGGACAAGTGAGGTCTTTAAAATTTTGAGTATACCCACAGCATATCTATCCATTCTTATTTTTATTTTTTGGTCTTTTTCTTACATCTAGCAGTTAAGGCTTAAAGTTTTCTTCATTTTAACTATTCACTTTATTGCTAGGTATATCTCTTAAACGTTTTGTAGTTGTTCCTAGTGTGAATTTCCTGTTATACCTCCAAATTGGTTAATGCTGGCATAGAGGAGCTACTGGTTTTAAAAGGCTGGCTTTAAATCCAGCCACTTTACTCTCTTATTAGTCCTAATTGCTCTAGCATTGCCAACTTAGTTTTCTATGAGAAAACTAACACAATCTTATCACCTGCCTCTAGGGACAGTTGTTGTTTCCTTTCAGTGTTTGTAATTCCTAGTTTTTATAAAACTTCATTGCATTAGCTAGACTCTGCTACAAGGAGGAGTAAGATGGGTAGAGACTGCTGCTTGTCCGAGCTTTTAAGGGAAAAAGTTTTTAATATGAAGTGTTCAAGTATGAAGGTTTGTTCTAGCATCCTAACTGCCTGACAAAGTAAGGCAGTTCCCACATATGGTACTGAGAGATTTTTTTTTTTAATCAGAAACGGTGCATTAAATTTCCTCAAGTGCCTTTTTTAGAATCTGTTGAGATGATGGTGTGGTTTCTCCTGTATTTGTTAACTCTGAGCCTGGGGTTTCTCCAAGGCTTTCTTTGAAAGATCCAGGGTAGACCAGATCAACCCCATGATGCAGACTCTGCAGTTTGCTGGCACATTGTTTTCTTCTTTTTAAAAAACATCTTGATGAAAGTCACTTCCAAAAGGGCCAGGGAGGATTTCTGGAGGAAAGGGTGGAACAAAAGAACTTAAATCTGGAAGAAGATTAGAAATGACCTTCAAACCCAGAATTGGCCTCCACTTTTGTCACAGGTCAGGCATAACTGAACTTCCAAACACTAGAACATAAGATTGGCTATTTCTTATTCTTATATGCTTTAACAAGAAGTGAGCACCTTGAGTTCGGTTAGCTGATTGGCTAGAAGTCATCAGTGAATGGGAACAGCAGCAATATGTGTCCTGTGTCCTTATCTCTTTTCAAGTCAATGGTTTAATTTATGGCTGCGTCAAAGCAATAATAAGTCATAGTTGTATTTGCTATTTCATCCTCAAGACTTATTGCCACACCTCCAACCTTTCTGTTTTGCTTCTCATTCAGGCAGTTAAAGAAAACAAAACCTTAGATCTGCAGCTGTAATGTCAGGACAGATGATACTCTAGTGTTTATCACTGATGAGTATTATTCTCTATGAAGGAAGGCTGAGAGAAGAGAAAGTAATCTGGTTTTGACCAAAGTGTTCTCTATTAGCACTGAGGGTGAACTTCCTTGTGATTCAAAGGTTGTTCCCAGATCTTGGTCCAAGCTCTTTCTCTCTCCATAACCAGTTTGTGGTCCGTTGCTTGCAATCACCTTCTGAACCCTGGATGGTCATAATTTGATTTGAAATAGCACCATTTACCCTCTTTGCACCCACTGCTTTCAGAAGAAAACTGCCATCGAGGTCACAGCCTATTTTGCTACAAAACACCCCTGCTTCTGAGAATGCCTTATGTTACAGGGGGCCAATTAACTTAGAAGACTGTGTAACACTAGCAAGTTTCTAAAGAGTGCTCACGATATGTGTAGAGATTAAATAAAAATCTCACAAGTACATCCTAAGGATATAGGGTTTGTGGACTCTGAGGCCAATTAGCCAGTCTCTGTTCCGGCAGCAGGAACAGCTTTCGCATGTTCATCAAGCAGGTCTGCGTAAGCAGCTACCTCCTAATGGTCAAAAGCCTCACCCTTCCCTCTACCCATGTTCTGTTCCATGTGGCTTTGCAGTTCCAGGCAGAGCCTATCTCTCTAACTCCTTGAATCTGGGCTGGCATTGTGACTTGCACTGGTCAACAGAGTGTGACAGCTGTGACAGTGTCAGTCCTGTGGCTGGACCTAAAGAGACTTTGCACACTCCTGCTTCTTCTCTCCAGCACTCTGTCCCCCCAGACATAAGCTCGATCTAGCCTACTGGGGAGTGAAGGGCACATGGGCACATGAAACAGGCCAGTCTAGGTCAGCTCCCTCGTGGTGAGTACAGTCGTGGTCAGCAGAGCCATGTGACCGACCCACAGCATTTCCAGGTAAGTAAACAATGAACCTTCATTTATGCGTGTGACTATTTGGTAGGTATAATCATAAGAACACATGAGTGATCTACAAAGCTGAACTACTGCCTACCGGGAGATGCTTATACAGTAACTTCAAGAGTCTAGCAGGATTTACAACATACAGGATGGCAGTTAAAGTGAAGGGAGTCAGACTTGGGTTAGAATTCTGGTTCTGCCACCAATATGGTACAAACCTGGGTGTTGGTGAATAAAGGACCAAAAAGAAATACCCCACCCCCAATTTCCTAATAAGGTCTGTTTTAAAGAACAAGGATTATTGGTCCTTCCCCTACCCCCACCCCCCACTTTCTGTTATTTCCCTGAGTTTTGGTTTCTTCATCTGCAAAGGAATTACTATGCCAGCCTCAGAAGGCTGTGTGAAAAATGAATGAGATAATGTATATATAAATAAAGTGCTTAACACAATGCATAGTGCCTGGAAAATAATAAATGATATAGATATATACATAATTACACAATGTAGATCCTATAATCACAGATACTTAAAAAAATTTAAAGACTATGCCCCCTTGTCCAAGCCAGCCCAGTCTCCCCCCAAACTACTGTCACATCCCCCCAACCGCTCTTCCTCCTTCCATTTGTGTCTCCACAATGCACTCTCCACGCAGCTACCAGAAGGTATTCTAAAAATGCAGACCTATGCAGGGCACTCCCCCATACCAAAACCCTCCAAAGGCTTTCCATTGCCACATATGATAACATTCAAGACTCCTCCTCACTCAATATGCTTAGCCATGCTGGCCTTCTTTCTGCTCCTCATATACCCCAAGCAGGACCCCGCCTCTGTACTCAGCCTTCTTTCCGTGTAAACCATTCTTCCCCTGCTCTCTGCCTGCCCAGTCCTCCTGAATCATTTAGACACCAGCTTGTGGTGTCTCCTTGATCCTGTGACTTAACCCCCCCTTCACCCACCTTTCCAACCACCCATCTAGTAACCTTTACAATATTTATCTCCAGGGCACCTGGTGGCTCAGTGGTTGAGTGTCTGCCTTTGGCTCAGGTCGTGATCCCAGGGTCCCAGGTTCAAGTCCCACATCAGGCTCCCTTCATGGAGCCTGCTTCTCCCTCTGCCCATGTCTCTGCCTCTCTCTCTCTCTCTCTCTGTGTCTCTCATGAATAAATAAATAAAATCTTAAAAAAACAACAACAATATTTATCTCCCCCCCAAAACTGTCTTTTGTATTTGCTTGACGTTTGTTGACTGCTTCCCTCCACCTAGATGGAAGCTCTACCACCAGGACAAGGAACCTTGTCTTGTTTGCTGCTTCTTATCCCTATTCTATATGGAGCCTGCATGGAGGCGGCATTTGGTACAAACTATTGAGTAACCAGAAATAAATACTCCCAGATCCCAACAAGGACTGTTTTAGGGAACAGGGACTATTTTCTCTTTTTATTATATTTTGCAAATTGTCTATAATGAGCATCTTTCACTTTTAAGGTCAGAAACTAAAATATCATTTTTTTAGAGAAGGGACTCTGCTTCACTCTGTACATAATACTTTCAGGAGCCGGTGTTAAATGTTGTTCAAGAGAAGACCATTCGAGTCCCTAGAAAGGAAAAGGAGGAAGAAGAGGAGGAGAAAGAACAGACCAAAGAGAAGCAGGAGAATGAGGCAGAGGAAGAACAGGAAGAGAAGGAAGAAGGAATCAAAAAAACTAAAGCAGAAGTACAAGGATGAATGAAAACAGTGAAGGAGGGAGGGAGGGGGGAGGGAATGTGGAAGAACAGAAGGGCATAGAAAGGAAGAGAAGGGAGAGGGGAAGAAAGATGACGGGAAAGAAAAGGGTTAGCTGAAGACTAAAATGGGAAATGTCTTCTGGATCCCAGCTGCTGGGAAGTGGACGTGACCCTGACACTGTTCAGATGTCCTGAGCCACCTTACACAGCCGACACATGGACATGAGGCAAGACCGACTCTCTCTCTTTCTCTTTCTCTCTCTCTCTCTCACACACACACTGTGTCAGACTCAGACAAGGTTCCCAGTAAGCGTCATCCACGACCATTGAACAGGTGCCCCAAAAGGCATAATGCAAAGATGGCTTTCATCTAAGCAGCTCTTCTCCCACAACTCCCTCCACACAGTAACAGACCATCAACAGAAGTCTGAGGTAAGCTTGATGCTGAGAGGCCAGCTCAGTCCCTTACGTGTGACCATCAGGGAGCATGCGGTGCCACCCCGGGGGCTGGTAGGCAGGCGTGCCCAGCCACTGGGCAATCATTCTCCATCGTACCGATGGCTGACTGGGGGGCGGTGCTTATTCCCCACCAGGCCCCACTGACAGGCCGCCTCATCTAATGCTCACAGGGGCTGTGTGAATGTGGAATGATTAGTATCTTCTTGTTCCAGATGTGGGAAAAAAATGGAAACGATTTAAGACAAGTTCAGAAATGCTAAATAATTTGCCAAAGGTTGCCCAATTAGCAGATGAAACAGGGACTCACCTCCCCATTTTTCTGACACTGAAACACAAGTTTTTGTTGTTGTTTTGTTTTTTAAAGATTTGTTTATTTTAGAGAGGCGGGGAGGGCAGAGGGAGGGAGAAACTCAAGCAGACTCCACACTGAGTGCAGAGCAGAGCCAGATGTGGGGCTCGATCCCGCAGCTGCAGCCCAAGCCACGGTGTCCCTCTCTGTGACCCCATGGCCAGGACAAGCACTTTGCCCTAGGACTGTGCCTCAGGACCCTGAAGTCATGACCTGAGGTGAAATCAAGCACCAGACGCTCAACCTACTGGGCCACTCAGTGCCCCTGAAACCCAAGTTTTTAATTGTGCAAATGCCCTAGAAATGGAGGCCAAAGGGCCTAACCCTGCATCAGTGGAAAGTGAGAGACTTTGTGCTTCAGGAGTGAGAGTCCTGTAGTGGGACCTGGACTAGGAGCCTAATGTAGAACATTCCATTGAACCATCAGCCCAGCCCAAAGGGGTAGATAGTGTCCCACATTTTATGGATAAGGAAACATTTGTCAGAGAGGTGAAACCAACTGCACAAAGTCATGCAGCTAGAAATCTGCAGGGGCAAGGTGAGGTGGAATTCAGACTCAAGTCCACTTGATCCACAGCCCATGCTCTTTCTACTCCGCTTTCCTCTCAAAGGAGCAGGAGAGCATGGGGAGGACCCCGCAGATTCCCTTCTCTGTAGCCCAACATGGGCCAGCAGCAGATGGACCCCCAAAGAGGTGGAAATAGCCTCCATGGACAAGAGCCCCCGGGAAGCTATGGGCAGCCAGCCACTCATTTCCTTGCCCTCTGTTCCTTCTTCTCTTCCCTCCGCCCCTCCACTACCTCAGTCCCCCTGAATGGCCAGCCTGTGCTAAGGGCACGTCTCTGACAACACCACTGCTGGCCACGGGGTCGGGGCTTCCGGCAACACTATGTCTCCTCTCTGGCATCTTGAACAAGTTGCGGGATAGCCAAAGACCATGGCTCACGAAGAGAAGGGTGAGGGTTCCTGGCAGAGAGGGTGTCTAACGTATTGTTGTGTGGCCATGAAGTTGGTTGCAAAGGTCGCTCGCTTCATGGGGAAGGCATGTTCTTCTACATCTAAACCCTTAAATTGTCACTATGCCAATCAGTGCTTGCTCTGGGTTTGGGCAACTGAAGACAGCCGGAACTCTGTTCTGAGGCTCAGCCCCAGCCTTCATGCCTCTGCTTCGACCTTCCTGGGAGACAGCGCGGCTCATCAGAAAGCTCAGACAGACGTGGACGCATCACGACTTTGCCCCTATACGGCTCTGCGGCCTGGGGCCGCGGCTGCCTCCGAGCAGTCTTGTTCCCTCATCTGCCAAGCGGGGCTGGACAGGGTGGGCCGTGGAGGCGGACGGGAGCCCCGCAGCAGGCGTGGAATCCACGTGTCCCTCCCTCATGCTGCCTGGCGCCGGTTGTCCCGCAGCTGCAGCCCAAGCCACGGTGTCCCTCTCTGTGACCCCATGGCCAGGACAAGCACTTTGCCCTAGGACTGTGCCTCAGGACCCGAAATGGCCCTGACTTGACTCGGCAGCTCCTAACTTGGCAGGAGCTGGGACCGGATTAACGAGGCCTCTCATTCCGAGGCTGTTTATCACCACGCTTCTTGCCAACGGTGTCAGCAAGAAACCTGCCTCCTTGAACTGAAGGTGAAGCCAGAGGAGCTCATAACCACAGCCTGTTGCAAGTCAGTCACACGCAGGCAGAACAGAAGTTCCAGCCCAGTGGTCAGGGCCCAGGTGGGCCCACCGGCCTTCTCGCCATGGCCCCTGAGACCCAGCACCCTCTGTCTCCTCCCCGGTGGGCCAAGGGCCTCTCCCCATCGCTGGCACAGCACCTCAGAGTGCAGAGAAGTCAGACTGGCCAGAAACGAACTCAGTGCCAGAAACTGAGGCCTAAGTGAGGCGTATATCTCAGATGGGGCAGCCCTGCCCCTGGGGGTTTTGAGCAGGGAACACACTCATGCCCCTGCCCCTGCCCCCACTCCACCCCAAAGCTGTGGAGCTACGGTGGGAAGAGATCGGCTCCCTCTGCAAGTGCAGGGAGTGCACAGTGGGATGAAGACCCAGGAACTAGAAGGTTAAGTCCCAGCCATCTGCTGGCTAGCTCAAAGTCTTCAAATTGTTTTGTGCTCCAGCTCTCCCTTCTGAAGGAGAGGAGGCCCAATGCCTCCCAGAGCTGCCAGGGTGATGATGGGAGTGACAAAGAATGACCATTTCACACACCAGACTCCACATACCAGAAAAGAAGTAACAAGAGACATGTGGAGAGGACAGAGTAGATCCTGAATGTCCAGTGTAAGACCCCTGCCATGGGGTGCGTGGTAGGGATGCCATCCAGACCGGCCACCTTCCACAGAGGAGCAGTTGACGGAAGAGGCTCCTGCTTGCACCTGCCACTGCATCTGGACCTGGTTCAACAGCATGTTGCATCTCTCCAGCTTCATTCCACCCTCCTGACAACCCTGGGTTGGTAGGAGGCAGGTAGGCAGGACCAACGGGCATCTTTTCCAATGGAGAAAGTGAGCCACGAAGCAATTTCCCTGGGTCCCCGTAGGATGGGGCTAACTTTGATCAAGCAGAGAAACAAGCTCTCCCAACCTGGAGTCTATTTTCAGAGGCTCTTTCCATTTTTAATGACAACGTGCACCACTAGAATCAGCACCACCCAGGTCCCCAGAGTCTCTTTAATTGTCTGAGTTGGTGAAAATGTGCAGGCCTAGTCATTTGAAACCGGCAGTTTTCAAAGTGCTGCCATGGCGAGTAATTAAACTGTCTATTCTCCTTTGGGCTATGTTAAAGTTTTTGTTTGGATTTAGGGGAGGGAGTGAAACAGGAGACCAGATAAGGGGCGAGGCTGGCTGACGCTCCCTGCGAACCCAGGAACCTGTGGCAAACAAACAGCCCATACTCTCCCTGAACAACACCCTTCCTCCTCCCCCAACCCCCAAACCAAACCAAACAAACATAGGAAGAAAAACAGGATTGCTTTAAAGCCCTAGTTTCCGGATGAACATGAATAGGATTCAGGTGTGTCTGTGGTTCTGCAGCTTCTCAAGGAGATTCACAAAAATTCTTTCCTGTGCAGGACTCCAAGCTGAGCACCCAAAAGTAAACATGCTTTTCCAGAGCCTCCTTGCCTTGGCCCCCGGCCAGCGCTCTCTCCTACCAAAGTTCACAGAGTCCTGGCCCCAATCTGGGCGTCACTGCACATTGCCCCCAGGCTCACCGTCACCTCCAGGCCAGGGTGTTTAGACCAAACCCATCCTCTAAGCTTCCAGAGACCATCAGCCTCTTGTGCCTGCCAACTGTCCACTTCTCCATTCTGTTAGACTTCAAATATTAACCACACACCTCTCATGCTGGAGCAAAGAGTGAGCCATGAATCCGAATCTGAAGACTCCATCGGTGATGGAAACCTTGGAGAGGTTCCCTGGGCTTCCCTTTGGCCACCCATTAAATAACAGGATGCCAGGCTGGAATGACAGCAAAGGCTCATTCCAGCTCTGGAAATAAATTATCCCTAGAAGCTCACGGGAGGTTTTCCTTTGTGGTTTAGATTCCCATTTGGGGGCTGGTGCAGGCCATTCTATGAAGGACCCAGACCATCATAGTACCTTCCTCCCTGGCCTCTCTGCCACCTGCAATCCTGTCGGCCAACAGAGCTACCAGGTTACTCTTCCTAGAACATCTCCAGGATCAAAGGTAGCCAATGGCTCCCCACTGCCCCCCATTTTCACTGCCAACAGTCATGCTGCCCTCACCTTGTAGTCTCTGCTCAAGCCAAGCTGCTCTGCTTTGCTTCCTGGACATTCTTGCTTTATATCCGCTCTACCTCTACCTGTCCTGCCACCCACTGGGATTTAATTCAAGCTCGCCTCCTGCTAACTGCCCCAGTGTTGGTGGCAAATTTTAACATCCCTCACATTTAATGTCTCTATCATATTGTACTACACACATGCCAGCCTAGAGTTTTTACCAGATTAAGTTACTCTACAACTTCTAAGCAATCCAACTTTCTCAGATTAGAAATCTTTTCAGGGGAAGGCCAATGCCCTCAAAAAGACTGGCTGATTAAAACATTCATTTGTGGGAGTGCCTGGGTGGTTCAGCATCTGACTTTTGATTTCAGCTCAGGTCATGATCTCAGGGTCCTGGGATTGAGCCCTGCATCAAGCCCCGTGTTGGGCTCTGGGCTCAGCACAGAGTCTGCTTGAGACTCTCCCTCTGCCCTCCCCCTGCCATGCACCCACACTCTCTATCTTAAATAAATAAATTTTTAAAAAACCAGAAAACATTCATTTGTGTAACAAACATTCATTGAGCACCTACTATAGACTAGGCTCTGGGAATTTATAAATAAAACCCAACCCCTCGGAACATACAGACTGGAGGTGGAAACAGTGAGCAAGCAGATGATTAGAATACAAGTGCTAAGTGCTCTGAGAGAGCCTTGCCCAGGGATACAAAGGTTGGAGTTCAAAGGCTGATCATTAATCCAGATACCTGCAGGGACATCAGGAATAGCTTTCTCTGATAGAGCGGGCATCTTGGTGGACTCCTGAAATTGACCAGACGAGTCAAGGGACAGGAGGTGGTCACGGCAAAGGGAATAGAATATGTGAAGGCATGAAGATGCGAGAAAATTCATGGGCCAGTCATGGAATTGAATGGTTGGTATGACTGGAGCTCAGAGAGCAGAGAGGAGTAGTAAGAGTGGAGACCAAAGAATGGCTGCAGGTGGTCAGATCTTATCCTCAAGGGAATGGGAGCAATTGATGAAATATTGCTGTGACACCCAAGTGGAAGAGAGATCAGAGGGGAGTCTAGAGATGAAGGTCCCACACCAAAATGGTAGAGGACTGGGTAGGTTCAAGAGTTACTGATGAGGAGGGTTCACTATGAGCCAACTCAATATGGGGAAAAGAGGAAAGAGCAAGATAAAGACAGTGTCTGGCTGTGGGCCCATTGAGTCTGGGGTGCTGGTGCATTCCAGATGAAGAAGCTGGAGCACATGGAGCTCAGCTTTGTACATGAGTCTACGCTTCAGGAGAGCAACCCTAACGACACATACAGACTTAACCTTGAAATCCCCCCAGGAAAGGACACAGGGAATGAAGAAAACCAGAGAAAAGATCCCAGGGAACCCCTGATGCTTTAGGGACATTTAGGGACAGAGAGAAAAGCACTCCGTGGAGGATACTTTGGAGAGGCCAGAGACAGAGGAGGTAAACTAGTTCTTGGACAAGCTGGTGAAATGGGACTGACCAAAAAGATGGTTCTGCTAATTATGTTGTTAATCCCGCATGGGCAGTCACTGTGCCTCCTAATCAAGGAGCTACATTATTACCTCCATTAAACAAATGAGAAACAATACAACAAGACAGATCAAATAATTTGCTCAAGGTCAAATAGTTGGAAGAGCCTACATTCAAATTAGGGCTAGCTCCAAGGCCCAAACGTTCTTTCTACATCTCTACCTGTACACACACATATCCCTCAGCAAAAGTGGTGCCAACGGCTGGTGTCCAACAATCTCCTCCAAGCAACACTCCCTGGCCCCTACACGTGCCACAAGGATCCAAGGGTTCTGACACGTGTTTTGGGATGTTAGGTGTCTATTATTCCAAACTCTTGGGGGGTATTTTGTGAGGGGTGCTTGCAAGGGCATTTATACGCTGAGCAACCCAGCCTAACAGAGATATTTCCCTTTGCTGTCTGTCCACCACTCCTACTGCCTAAAGTTCCCACGACTTTTTATTTATTTTTTATTTTTGATCTGGCAAGTATATCTTTGGAGGGCATGGGCAGTGGAGGCAGGGAGGCTGGGGGATGAAAATGCCTGGGGAGATCCCCTCTCCAGACCACAATCAGAGATGTCTGTACCACAGGCTGTGTATATCACATGGAACAGGGACATTCTCTTTCCTTCTTAGTTAATGATAATTCTGAAAGGTTGCTAAATAAGAGTTGCTAGGCAATAGGAACTGCCTAGAGGGGTTTATGCTAAGCCAGGGGTGTGGATTATTGGGGGGAAAAATGTCAATTTAATTCCATGGAGTCAGCTGTTACCTAAACAAAATGGATGTTGTGCCTTCAGTGTCTCATTTGGGGTGAGGTGAGCAATCCCCTAATAGTACCAGCCCTTGTGATTGCTGCCCCGGGGGCGGGGAGGGGGAAGGGGACTTCAGCTTCATATAAGTATTCACTGCACAAGTCTTGTCATCGCCTGATGGCATACACCTTTGTGATGAGGCGTCACAGAAAGGATTACATTATAAAGAAGTGACAGCTCAGGCTCAGTCGTTTAGGGAGAGGGAAAGGGAAAGTTATGGAGTAAAATATATAGTTACAGCCATCTACTGATTTTTACATTCAAATGCAAGCCAAGGCTTGGGAAAAGACATACACTCAGGTTTTCTTAAGTAAATTCAAGTCCCACATAGGGGGGAAACAGCCAAACAGCTGCTGATTCACGTGAGTAATAGATGTGGAGGGGTTTATTAAATCTAGTTCTTACCCCATGTTGGTGGGGGAGGGAGACACAATAAATTGTCCCCATATTTATAAGCCTGCAGTAAATCAGCCTATCATCCTACAGTTCCTACACTACAATAATATCCTAGACCAGTTATTTAGAAATGTGCTGTTTCAGAAAAACTGAAAAATTTCCACCTTGCACAAAGGGTCTGTAGCCAAGCTAAACCCATCTGGCTCCTGCCTGATGTGATCTGGGGAGAAATCAGAATGGGACAAAAATCTACCTTTACATTTCTCATGAGGTGAGATCTGTGTGCCTCTCGGGTAAACAGAAACTAGATACTAAGTCATTATGGGCAGCCCGGGTGGCTCAGTGGTTTAGCGCCGCTTTCAGCCCAGGGTGTGATCCTGGAGACCCGGGATCGAGTCCCGCGTCGGGATCCCTGCATGGAGCCTGCTTCTCTCTCTGCCCCGCGCTCTCTCTCTCTCTCTCTCATAAATAAATAAATTTTAAAAAAAGCCATGTCATTATCAAACACTTTCTCCTTTAGTTCCTCAAGCCAGTGCCCACTAGGAACATGCATGGCAAGGGAAGCCCCACCATAGTCTGAAATGGACCAAGAATATCCCAGTACCTCTAAAATCCTCTGCCATTCTGACGTGGTGATAACCCCCCATGCCAAAAAGCTCAGATTTCTTAACACGAAACTCCCTTCGCAGAAGGCAGTTCTGACCTAATCACTGGGGTGAGCTGGTTGACAAGGACACCAACTATAAAGATATGCCATGAAAATGACAGGTGGGAGGGGCAGGAGACAGTTTCCTTAAAAAGGAAAAGACATACATGCTGTTCGATGAAGACAAATGCTCCTCGGGTGGGTCGGGGGTGTGAAGGGTGAAGGTGTCATGCGGCTTCCTAAAGCCACACAGCCAGGGGCACCGTCTTTGGCAGCAGCTCAGTGGACAGACTTACAGAAGAAGATGGGAAGGCATGGCCTCAAGGGGAAGGATAAAAAAAAAAACCCAATGGTTGGTGAATTGTTTTTTTCTGAAACAGGGTATGAAAGAAGGTCAATAACTGGAATAATTCTTTAAGATGGATAATTCTTAAAACCAGTCTCCTGGAGAAGAAATGCCTATTCTCATTCTCTCTCCCTCCTCCACCCCTCCCCCCACCCTATTGAGGCTAACTAAGCAAGAGAAAAAAGACAATTTAATTCCCAGAGCTGGCAAGCCCGTGTGCCAGCCTGGGGACTTTTCCTACTGATATCAGAGAAGGAGGAGGTATTGACTTTTAATACCCACAAACTCTACCTACTATTTCTGATGGAATTGGAGGCCATACCACAAGAACAAAATGATTCTTTCTTAAAGGTCTATAAAAAGAGGAAATGAGTTATGGCTAAATAATTAAAGAATAGTGAGAAAAGTCTCAAACTGTACCTAGGTGTTCACTCTCTGGCTCTTGTAGTTTGAATCCTACACTATTTTAATACAGACTCATTTAATGTTTCTATCTGTCTAAAGAAAGACCTCCATCCAGTTCAACAAGATCTTCAGAGAAGATGGATGGTTCCATTTCTCCAACCGACTGACCACATGAAGGGAAGTCTTGCTGTATGGATCTGAAAGGGCATGACCAAGGCATCATCACTGAGAAGCACGGTCCCTTAATTTTATTCCCTCTGTGTAAGGTCACAGTTCCCAACCCTGGCTAAGGACCAGATTCACCTGTGGAGCTTTTAAAAAAATGCAGGTGCTCAGCACCCTTCCCACTTCAGTCAGAAGCTCTGAAAAGGGGACCTGGGCTCCGTAGCTTTGTTGTGTTCCGTTTGTTTTGTTTTAATGAAAGAGGGAATAGTCTTTTCACACACTTTTGGTGGGAGTATGAACTAGAACAATTCCTTTGGGTCCTATACATTTTGATCAAGCATTCCACATCTAGGAATTTAAATGTTGGATATGCCACACGCATGTACAAGAAAAAAAAAAGGCAACCAAGGATGAAAACAAGCTAAAGGTACTTGCTAAATAAATTACAGCATAGCCTGACAATGGGATTCCATGCAGTTAGTAGAATAGCTATATATGTTATTGTGGAAATGTATCCAAAAGGTATTAAATAAAAAGGGGAAATTGCACAACATTTTGTATAGTGTACAACTCTAATCTCTCTTTTTTTTTTTTTTTTTTTTTTTTAGAGAGAGAAGCAAGCGTGTGCACACATGTGTGAGCTGGTGCTGGGAGGAGGTGAAGGGGCAGAGGGAGAGGGAGAGGTAGAGAATCTTAAGCAGGCTCCATGCCCATCTCAGAGCCCAAAGCAGGGCTCCATCTCCTGACCCTGAGATCACGACCTGAGCCAAAATCAAGAGTGGGACGCTTAACCAATTGAGCCACCCAGGCACCCTAGTATGGACACTGTTCTATGTATAGTGTGTATATATACATATATTTCCATAATCCCCCCCACACACGTGCTTATAATAACAAAGAAAATGGAAGAGTGTCCAAGAAACTGTTGACACTTAAATCTGGGAATGAGATATAAGAACTCAAGCTGTACACGTGTACAGTTCTGACTTAATTTTACGACGACCCTATATTACTTTTGCAATTCAACATTTTAAAATAAATGGTTTCAAAGAGCTCCACTGGCAACTGGGGCCAAGGCTGAGAACCGACGACCTAGGGGAAATAGCCCCTGTGGCTGGAAGGCTGGAAGGCTGGAAGGCCATCACACTCCAGCTTGTTAATAAGGAAACCCACCACCCACACAGCATTCACACCATGTCATGCTCCCCACCTGCCAGAAGATGGCGCCCCAGAGGCAAGCATCCAGCGCTTCCATCAAAACTTGTCAAAAGCAATTTTTCATGAACCCAAGTCTTTTTACTACTCTAAGGACGATTTTATTTATGCCCAAAGCATTCTTTGCTGCTGCTTCCATAAACAGAGGTTTACACATATTTATGTCACATGTATTTTTTCACAGAAATCCATGGGCTGTTCAATATACTCAAATACAACACTGGGGAGATGTTTTCCTGAAAGGAATTGGCAATGCTTGCTCAGACCACCCCCTCCTCCTCCGCACTGTTTCCCTGTTGTCTTTGCTCTGGTTTACTCACCTCCTTATCTCATTCCAGAATCAATGCCACAAAGGCAAGCCAGGCGGTAGTCAGCCATGTGGGGCATTTGTCCTAAATCCATCCACACCTTTGGCCCAGAAAGTATGGGGCACAGGGCAGCCCAGGGCAAGTGCCACGAGTTTTTCTGCCCTCCCACTAACACTGATTTTCTGGAAGTGGGTGTGTTGCCACAGCAACTGTCAAATCACATCAATTATGCCGCCTCTAACCTCCCAACATCTTCTTTAAACATACCACGCTCAAGACACGTGGCTCGGCTGCCCTGGAAGTGCAGAGCACCAGGTCCCTCACCATACAGCAAAGTTTCCCTTTTCTGAGTAGGAAGGAGCTAGCCCCTTTGTGGATCAACCACCATATGCATTCGTTTTATGCTTTTATTTCCCCTATTTTCATTCCAGGTCAGTGTTATCACATGACACTATGATCTGAATTGTTTGCTGTGAGCTTTTTTACTGTGCATATTTAATAGACACTAATTCTTAATATCAGTCAAGAAAAACTCAATGAGTCACTTAAATATATCCTTCCTGGGATCCCCGGGTGGCTCAGCAGTTTAGCGCCTACCTTCGGCCCAGGGCGTGATCCTGGAGACCCGGGATCGGGTCCCGCATCGGGCTCCCTGCATGGAGCCTGCTTCTCCCTCTGCCTGTGTCTCTGCCTCTCTCTCTCTCTCTCTCTCTCTGTGTGTGTGTGTGTGTCTCTCATGAATAAATAAAATTAAAAATATATATATATATATATATATCCTTCCTATTGACATAATTTTGCCCATTCTTCAAGACACAATCAAGGATCATCTCTGATATTCCCTCTACACCCCATTCGGAGCTGACCACTCTTGCCTCAAGAGCTTCTCAAGTTCAAGGGACGGTGTATCTTTCTTACGTCTGAAACCCCAATACCTAGTTCAGCGCCTGGTAAACAGTTGGCCCTCAGTAAATATCTGGTAAGAAAATGGGTAATTGCACTCCAAAACAAATGTTCATTTGCTTGTGGTTCTCCATTAATCTTTATTATGTTATTAAGTAACAGGGATAATGATATGACGACTGGGTATCAGACTTGCAATTAAGATCTAAATAACACATCACAAATCCTTTCTAAGAGGGAGAATACAGAAAGTTCATTCCCAAGACTTTTATACCATCTTCTTTTTCATTCTTGTTTTTTTTTTCTGATCCAAGAAATGCATTGAAAGGGAGGCTTCTCCATATGGGGAGAAGCAACGAAGCCCCAAAGAAGGAAGCCACCACATTCCTGGAGTCCTCACCAGGCAGCCTGACATCTGGTCTGCACTCGGGGAAAAGAGGCCACATCCTCACATGGAGATCTATTTTTGCATTCCGAACTGCTGATGCTTCACTCATACAACTCGCCTCACACACAGGAAGGGGAAGGGAACCAATATTTACCAAGTGCTGGCTGCATGCTCTATGCTGCTTCATATACGCAGCTCTCAAGGAGATATCAGCCCCATGGTCTGAGTCTGTCAGGAGCGCTCACCAAGCATGTTTCTGAGAAGCACACGGAGGTGAACACAGAGTAAGCAACTGCTTCCATTCATCTAGCTGATGGCAAATGCAGAGCTGATGCCCAGCATCACCACGTACCCATGCATGCTTCCCCACAGGACTATGTGTCTCCCTGTTGTGCTGGGCCGGGTCAGCAGAGGGTGGGCACCAGAAGGATGAATGAATCCTGTCTTGACTTATACAAACCATGCTGTGGGCTGAGCTCAGAGGCATTAAACATTCCTAACACCCCACTAGAGCATCCCTAGATCTCCTGGATCAGTATGCTTATTATTTCATGGTGTTTCACATTTAAAACTATTTTGGAAGGCACTGTGGACTTGAGAATCCTACCAAAGTGCAGAATTCATTTTTCAGTCAAATCCTTCCTGATTTTATTGGTAAAGCCTGTATTTTGAAAATCAGCCTCTCCATGTCCTTTAAAATCAGACTCCCCGGGAACTGGCCAAGAACTGAGTTGGCCACAGACACACACTCAGGTCAGGTTGTAGTGGCTCCTTCTGCCTTCATTCCTCCCACAGCTAGTTTCCCGGTCCAAACGTCACTGTTGTACCACCGACACAGGTGGTCAGAGGTCCCGGGAGTTCTTCTACCTTCCGCAGGCCACGTGCCTTCTACCAAGAAGCAGTGGCGGGTTCTGGTGTCTGACCACGTGGCCTCGTACTCCAGCCCTGCAGTCCACTAAGCGTGCTCCCTTCAGCATTTATTCGGTTCCCTGGGCCTGTTTCCTCACCTACTAAAGGATGCTGGTAGTGCCTCCCTAGTACTAATGACAGCAGTACCCAGAGGTTGTTTTGAGCTTTAATGAGATAATTCATGGAAACCACTTAGCTTGGTGCCCAGACCGTAGTAAGCACAAAAGAAGGGTTAGCTCTTCCTGTGTCATTGCTTTTCCACCCATCCTGTCTTATGGAAGCTCTATGTTCAGAGAAAAACTGGTACCCACTGCTGACTGATCCTCAGGATGTCATCAGTCAGGAGACAGCGTGCAGTGACAAGCTGCTGCACACCTGACAGGCATGTCGCCAGTGGCTCCCAGAACCCCGCGTCCTTAGGGTGCTCCGGCTGCACCAAGCCCTCCTCTCTGTGTTGGTTTTGTGTATTTGTCTGTTCGTCTTCAGCATGAAGGGAGGAAGGTATGTGCCTCCAGGGTTTAGAGATGCTCCAAAGGAATGTATGCACCCCCAGGAGCACTGCACGCCCCCCACCCTCTAAAAAAAGTGAAACCTTTCTATGGAACTAGCCTGGCCTTTTTTCTCCCCTAGACTAAAAACAGGCTAATTTATTAATACCATGGAAACAACATGCAAGGAAGGGGTTAAGACCTGAGGAAACAGACTTTTAATTATTTCAGTGCTGCTTTATGAGTTACCACATTTCTCTTTTTAAAAAGTTCCCCAAGGCCACAACTCAATCTGTAATGTTTAACTTCATTGACAACTGTGTACATACATTTGTATATGAATATATAAGGTCAGTATGTCAAATGGTTAATTCTGGGAGACAGGAGGAAGGGTGTCTGCTATGCACTTTTTTTTTTTTTTTTTTGTATTTTAAAACTTTTTTCAAAACAATGTTTCTGGCACCTCAGTTGCTTGAATAATTCTCTGCACACTATTCTAGCCAGAGACCTTTGCCACCTCACGCTGGTGGGAGGGCTGGGCTTTTCCCCAGCATACTACTAAACTGAAACAGAGTAAATGGAGTAGCAGAGGCACTTGTGGGAAGGGCCCAGCATCTCTGGGCGTTGCCGGAAGGTTCCTGCTATATTCCCTGCTGTAGGCGCACAGCACGTAGGGCACTTAGAATGGATTCAGCAGGGAATGCTGAAGACATGACAAATGCAGGGACCAACCCATTCCAACTCCTGGCCCAAGAAGCCCCTCTCCCCTTCAGCAGGGCCATGTCTGTTTTAGCACCCTACCCGCTGGCTGGTGTGGACAGAAGTGCCATTCTGTAAACCAATCAAATCCTACACTCAAAGTAGTTACCCCCCGAACGTACCACACACCAAGGAGTACCTCCCAGGTCTATGAACCAAAGAAATATAAGCTAGTGTTTTTAAAAAATAAACATCTGGGCAGTTCGGGTGGCTCAGTGGTTTAGCGCCGCCTTCAGCCCAGGGCCTGATCCTGGAGACCTGGGATCGAGTCCCACGTCGGGCTCGAAAATACTCTTCATCCTTGACTATTAAATAGTTAATTGGAAAATAGCAAAACGTTCACACAGAAGAGCAGCTCACGGGAGCCTTATGAGCAGCTCTGAAGCTCTCACCATGTCAGCGGGGGTGTATGGCTGCACTTTGCCTCCTCCGAGACCACTCAAACTCAGCTCTGTCCCAAAGGAGCTCATCCTGGCATGCTGACCCTTTGCAAAGGCTCACCATGTTGAACATAATCCTGCCAGCACCACTGAAGATATATGAAAGTTCGCACACATTCTCTTTCAAAACCACTTATAACGAAAGTAATGTCTTTGTTATTTCAACAAATGTTTACTGAATGCCAACTATGGTATAAAGCATGTGTTCAAGTGCTGAAGATAAAAGCCTAGTCCCTATCTCTGAGAAACCGAGAGTCAGGTGCAGAGTCAATAAGCACCAACCGTGTATATGCAGAAGTGCTTTGGGAGATAAGAGGATGGGGTTCAACATGCCTTCATCGACTTCACTTTGTGCAAAATGAAAAAAAAAAATCCTGAAGGATTAAAATACTCACACTGGTATGAGGACAGGCCAAACTCAAGACCAACAACTTAACCCACTGATTTTCAAAGGTACATAGTTCTGAGTGATAACTGCCCTGTCATTAAAATGCATGAAGAAATGCAGTGTGCATTGCCTCAGTTAATTATAAAATGAAATTACATTCCTTGAACACTTCCCCGAGTGAGGGCAGGGGGTAGAAGCCTTGAGGTGGTGTCTAGCTGGGTGGCAAATGGCAAACAGCCAGGGCTTACACATTTACTGTGGCTAACCTACCAAGCAGAGAATCCACTAGAGCAATGGAAGAACTGACACCTGATGCTGGCTACAGATCCTCTCAATCATCTGCTAGAGCTTCTGTTGATCGAAAAAGAAAATGCGACTAAAAAAACACCTGCCTGACTTATAAGGGGAAGGGGAACAAAGCTTCAAATGAACTCCTGAACATCAACCATTTCTCAGTACTTTCAGGAGACCTCTCTGAAACTTCAGGGCCACGGCCATCTCCCCCAGGAACCTTCTCTAACCTCACCTGGACTGATGTGATTGCAATAGTATTACTCGGTGAAGTAGCACTTGGTTCACCCCCCACGGAGCTGATGCATCTACCAGCCACGTGAGAGCTTGGCATTATTTTTACAGCTAATTACCAGCAGATTTTTGAGACAGGCGGAATGCATTTCTGTCACTCCACTTCTGCAGAGTAAGCAAAGGCTTTACCAGGTGACCAGCAGGAGGCTGTAGCCTGGTCCCTGAGGTTCTGGGCAGCTTTTACAAATGAGGGGGCTTCCCACTGAAGCAGCGGCCGGGCATATGCACCTTGCTGGAAAAACTCTCTTTAAATCTTGATTCATTGTTGCAGGGCTGGATGGTACAGCAACAGTCCAAAGCAGAAAACACTAGAATCAGAACAAGGCTCAGCGCTTGGGAAATCCCTACAGAATTTATGGGTTGGCACAACTGGGAAGGAAGAGTTTATTTTGTCACTTGTTACAAGAGAGTCTTCTATTTCACTGACAGAAGAGAAGTTAGTAATTATTCCCATAAATCTTTGCTTTTGAGTCATTTTGGTCTTTCCTAAGGAGGGCTTAAAATTCCAGAACCAATTTTATTTTCAAACCTAAGGCAGGCACCCATAATAACTTGAGTATGAGGGGATATCAAAAGAAATATATTATATCGTCTCTTTCCTCTGATACCTCTTTTTGAAATTAGATATATGTTTCCCTGGAGGAAAAATGATCAGCTTGGTCCGTAAGAAAAGTAAGATGGAGAGATGGGACCAGAGGTGGAGAAGTAGGGGGTGGGGGTGGGTATTACAAAACAGTAAAGTACAAGGGGCGCGCAGAATAAATAAAAATAGACCAGTGAGGGAAAACTGAATGGAAGGGGTCCATTTGTTTATTTTAACAGCGTTTGCCATTCCAGGAGGCTTGCTGAAGTTCCTCCTTCAGTGGTTGGCCCTGGACCAACATCTGAAAGTCTTAGATCTTCAGAAAGAAAGATTTGGACAACGAAGTTGTTTTATCTGGGAGGGTAACTAGTTTGCTCAAGAGTTCCTGGACTTTGGTTTTGATGTTATTACCTTGGCCTAAGCTTCACTGTCCCAGGCGGTCCTGGCCGTGTTTACTGATTTAGCAAGGGAAACAGGAGGTCCTGGGAGGGATGGGGCTGTCTCCCAGGCGCAGCTTCCACGTTTGGCTGGATCCCTTATTACCTGGGCACACTGAAGATGGCAAAGATGGGGAAAAGTCAAATATTTTTTTAAAGGTCCTATCTCTCTACACTCATAAGAGGGAAACAACACTTCTCTAACTTACTCCCCAAATAGACACTGCCGTGGATGTTCTGCCAAAGAGTGATGCGAAAGTGTGTTCCAAAGTGAAATGTAAGCTTGGCCCAGTGCCCAGCTCTCGACTGTATTTTGCAGAGAGAGCTGCAGGCTGGTGTACCGAAGGAACACATTTCTCTCCACGTGACTGCAAGAGCCAGGCAGCCCAAGCAGATTTCTTTGTGTTAATAAAATGTGATCTCTAGACGGTACACACCAGCAGCCCTGGGAAGACGTGAGCCAGGGAGAAGGACCCAGGGAAACCCATGGTCCTGGCTGAAAAGGGACCGCAGGTGCCGGCAAACTCAGTTGTATCAAGGCAAGGCATTCCAGGCCTGGCAAATACAAAATGAGAACAGAGTCAGGGAGGAAAAGACATATTAGGTGCTCAGGTGAACGCTGCTTAAGAAATAAAAATAATCCACGGGATCCCATCAAACGTGATCCTATGCCAATGTTTATCCTTTCTTGGTAGTCCTTCATGAACACCTTCTCAAGATTAGGAGTATACCTGGGATTCTGGGCACCTCCCCACAAAACTGAGATTACCCCAAATATGGCAGTTTGACTCTTATGTTAAACTGTAGATATTCTGATCTGGTGTAAGGGGTGGCAAACACACCAAATTTCTATTTCCTCACCCCACAGGGGCCCAGCAAACACAATCAACTTTCTATGAACACAAGCAACCATGGGGCTGGGAATCATGAGCAACCAAGACAAGCCTGGCAATCTACATCTTTGGGGAGGAGGTTCACAGGCTGAGGCGGGAAAGTGGGGATTAGCCACCCCTGCTCATTGGGCCTCCTTTTCACACAGCAGATCACTTAACCTCCAGAAGTTTCCAATTTACTATGTCCTCTGGCCAACTTGATCTTTCCAACGTGGAGAGCGTGTGGAGGCTGAAGGTCCCAGGGACAGAGTATCAGGGCCCTAGGGAGCTTCTGAACCTCTCAGGGACAATGTTAGAGACTGCAGGACTTGACACACCAATGGGTTCCTCTGGTTAAAGGGAGTGGAAAGTCCTAGAAATCACTGCT
The DNA here is from genome assembly GCF_048164855.1 of Canis lupus baileyi. Lineage (NCBI taxonomy): Eukaryota > Metazoa > Chordata > Mammalia > Carnivora > Canidae > Canis > Canis lupus. The sequence goes on from NC_132853.1 coordinate 30,792,658, forward strand.
CCTCTGCTCTCCTCCCTCTGCAGGAGGAGCCCAGCCCCCAGGCTCCTTGACCACAGGCAGGCAATCAGCTATAACTAGCTAATTATGGAGCAGCTGAGTTGATGCGCACCTTGCAGGCCCAGGTGAGCCTTCACCTTGGTTAATCTGCAAACCAGTTAATCGGCCTCAGGATAATTGAAAGTTAATCGTATGCAGAACTCAAGTGCAGTCATTGGAAACAGCAGAAAACCACAGGAGCAGAGTAAGTGAGGTCCACTCTCTGCGAACTCTCTCAGTCCACTCTCTAGATTCTCCACTGACAATGTTTAACCTCAAAGCCACCACCCCGCTGCCTCACACACCCCTGGACCCACCTCTTGTCACCCAGAAACCTTGACCCCAGGGAGCACATAGTAATTTCTCAATAAAATGTGATCATTATTATTCCACTGGCGCAGCACGTGGGTCTAAAGCTAGGAGACATTTGGGTGCCTATGGGAAGCACACTGGGGGAGCTGTGAAAGCATTACAGGTTCAAACATCACCAGGAAAGCAGATCAACAGCACAAAAACATGAAGCTCATTCTAAAACTGAAGAGATATAAACTTCTGAATATCGGTTCCATCAGCATGGATGACAGAAGGTCATCCCAAGCCTAAGCAAACTAGTAAATTCTCCGATGCCTTCTTAAAGAAGGTGGTGGCACTTCTGCTATAAACGTTAAGAATCACCGTGTGGGGGACTGGGGGCCCAGCCCCCTGGTCACTTCAGGGAAATCTGCAGCCAGGACTGCTGGCCACAGCCTGCCAGGTTTGGTGGTTTGTGGCCGCCTCTGCTGCTGCAGTGAGCCCCCACCCAAGCCTGACCTCCACTGCAGTATCCCCTGGAACCTGATGGGGATGCTGGTTTTGTAACTTCTGTCCCTCTTGTAACTCCTGCCCTGTGATCATGGTGCAGAATCAACAGACTTCACTTCCATTCTATCAAACTAACCGGAATAAGCCTCTCGCAGAGAGTGAAACAGTATGTGCCAGGAGCTTGGAATAACACTTTTCCGGGACACCAGAAACCGCACTGGCCCGAGTCCTTGATCTTCTGCCCAGAGGAGGGATGAGTACTCCAGGATCTTCCCAACCTGCTCTGTAAGGGCAGCAAATACCTGGCACAAATACTGTCCCACCTATGCCCATGGCAGACATCCCTAATTCATCACAGAACTCTTTCCCCTAAGTCCAGACCAAGCTTGAGTCTTTCAAGATGACATTCCAGGCACCTAGCAATCCACTGCAGCCAGCTGGGAGGTGAAACCTACTGCCATGGTGGGGAAGGGGGAGCCCCTACGAACCTGAATCCAGACATGCAGGGGAGCAAGCCAAAAGCAGAGCTGGCCACCGCCCTTCAAAAGAGCTAGCTGTGGGCCTTGGGGTTTTCCTTTTATTTTTCCCTTTCTCTTTTTTAAAAATTATTTTGTCTGGCTAATAAACCACTGCTAAAAAAATCCAACTCCTAGAGCAATAATTCCAGCCAGAGAACCTGCTTTCAGGGTTACTCGGGAATGCTGAATACCAGAGAGAAGCCAGGGGTTCCCATTCAGAATGAAGACCATTTTTAAAGAAGAAACTAGCTTTAATACTGTTGCATTTTTTTTTCCAGATGTGTCAGATGGTTTTTTGCCTTTCAGCTTTAGTTTTAAACGCCATCATTCTCTATGAGTGGCAAAATGTCAGATTCTTAATCCATCTGCTTGCTTGGGAGCAGTACCATCACCCCGAGGCTCTGCATTTTTTGCACCAAAATTTGAATGTTAGTCTTCCAGCTCATAGTAGTCTTAGAACAGAGTCACAGAGATAAAAATAGCACCCATGTTTTACAGATAAGAAAACAGAGGCCTTGAGACATTCTGTGACCAGGAATACACAACCCAATCCTGGCCAACTTGCTCTAGAACCTCGATTTGGTGGATTTCAGATTCAGAGCTTTTTGTAAATGGCCTACCTTCAAACTGCTGCTACATGTTTTCTCTTTTAAGATTTTATTTGAGAGAGAGCAAGAGGGCATGAGCTTGAGAGGGTGTGCTTGAGCTGGAGGAGGGGCAGAGGGAGAAGCAGGCTCCCTGCATACTGCGCTCAATCCCAGGACCCTGAGATCACGACCTGGGCTGAAGGCAAAAGCTCAACTGACTGAGCCACTGAGGCACCCTCATCCCCCCATTCCCCCTTCCACCTAAAACCTAATGGAAATAACAATGCTAACCTAATGCACACTTTAATTTGAATTTACTTTGGTCAATCTTCTAATTGGCTAACATATTTATGACATACTTATAAATTAGAAGAATGAAGGTTATTCTCATCTTACAGATGAAGGAGTAAAACCCAAAGAGACGTTGACCACTCACTTAAGATATTTAATAGCATAGCTGGGACTATAAAAGAGGTCTTTTAGTGTAACTAAAGAAGCTTCACAAGGCTTTGCAAAGACTCAGCCCAACAACACAGAAATCTGGAAGAGTCCAAACACTGAAGTACAAGTACCTTTTAGAAAGTAATCTTTAAATACCAGATTCTTAGTGCACCTGGGTGGCTCAGTAGGTTAAGGGTCTGCCACCAGCTTAGGTCACGATTTCAGGGTCCTGGGATCGAGCCCCACTTTGGGCTCCCTGCTCAGCCGGGAGTCTGCTTCTCCCTTACGCTCTCAAATAAATGAATAAAACCTTAAAAACAAAAAAACAAAACAAAAAACAGATTCTCACTCTGGAATGAAAACTGAGTGACAACTGAACAGGCACGATCCCAGGTCTGTTCACGGATTAGCCCATTTAATGTAATTTAACCCCATGATCATCCTGTGACTGGCTGCCACAGACCATGCTAGAAAAGGTGGGGGAGGGGCTCAAAATGTAAGTGACTTGCTCAAGGTATCATGGGTTCTCAGGAGACCTCAGACTCCAAATCCAATTTAATCTAGTGCCTAAGGGGTCCAACCGTGACATGCTCGTGCTATTAGGACTGTGTTTCTTTGAATATCTTTATCAAAGCTTGTTATTTCTGCCTTAAAAATGATTTCATCCTGATCTCCATGGTTTTTGGCCACTGAGACGTGCCCAAATTTATTTTTAAGCTGCCTGTAATCAGAGTGGAAGGGCTGATGAAGAAAAGAAAAAACGTACTTTGGCGACATAGCCATAATATGCAATCCTCCTGGGAGCAGACTAAGCTCCAGGAACCAACATCATTTCTAATATGAGCTGGTTCCTACAACCTCTTCCATTAAATGCTTAGCATCATCCTGGCTTTAACACATAATGGGTATTGCTATGATTTCCTATGCATTTAGCTGATTTAAACTTAGGAGCATTGTGCCCACTCTTTTATAGAAGCACAGAGATATTTCATTAGATGTAAAAATATGTGCAGGGAGCTTTAGCTGGAATCAAGAGGGGGAAATCTTGCTTAGTTTGATGTACTTTGTTAATCTTAAAACAGGACTGTTGTACCTTGAAAAGCTTTATCCTGCCACACCCATATGTACAGTACACAAAGTACTATGTCAAGACCTATGCCAAGAACTCCACATCTCTAATCTGGTTAAAAAACAAAGTCATATCAGGTTAATCCCAATTCTTAAATTAATCAAATTCTCATCATCTCCTTTGTGTAAAAACTAGTTTCATACTTTTCTTCCAAATAATTTGGTTTTCTCAATTTCCTCACGTTCCCATTCCATTTCAAAAGAAGGGTCCATTTTTCCTATCTGGAGACCTCCCTGCTACTTTTCCATCTTATAGCGAGAGTTAAGAAGAAAGCCTCCAAGGGATTTACATGAGGAGGGGCAAAAGAGCAGAGAGTCGGCTACCACTGGGGACCTACCGCCCTGCTTCTCCTCCAGCCAACAACTCATCACCAACAACTAGGAGGCTGCTAGTTCTCCAACACGTGATCTAAAAGTGTCACCAAAGAGAAGCCCAACTCATAAATCTTATGGCATGAGGGAAAGGCTTGAAAACCCCCAAAGAAATGTACATAAATTCCATTTCTCCCTTTCCCCCCTCAAGGTCTTTTTTTTTTTTTTTTTTTTTTTAAATCTACAATAGTCACACACAGAGAGAGAGAGGCAGAGACACAGGCAGAGGGAGAAGCAGGCTCCATGCACCGGGAGCCCGACGTGGGATTGGATCCCGGGTCTCCAGGATCGCGCCCTGGGCCAAAGGCAGGCACCAAACCGCTGCGCCACCCAGGGATCCTCCCCCCTCAAGGTCTTTTAGCCACAGAGTCAGAGGATGGTAGGGGGATGGAGATGAAAGACACAGCCCTGGCTTGTAGAGCATCCATCTCTTAGCAGAGCCACCCAAGAAAGCAGAGGGACCACACCAGAACTCCCAGGTGATGTAGATCTTTCTACAGAAGTCAATACACAGGATTCTTAGCCCCACTGTGCCTCATTACTCATCCTTCCCTACAACGACACGGAAGGTGGGGAGCCATTTCCAGGCCATCGGTGCTGGAGCACAAGATGCTCTCCCTGACTTAAGTGTCCACACGGTGATGTTGGGGGCAGAGGAAGAGAAGAAAGAATAGAATACAGATCCAAGTGACGAAAGCTACCACTCATATGCTGAGCACTGCTCAAGGGCTTTGCATATATCACCTCATTTACTCCTCCAGGAATTATCTGGTATAGAGCAAAAAAACAAAGGCAGAAGATTTACAGAGCCAAGATTGAAGTTCAGGTCAGAGGTTTAATGACCATGTTATGCTGCCCTTTGATGCAGAGAGGGGAAGAATGAGAGAAAGTTGCTCCAATAGATGATGATTTCATTAGTCGAAATCAAGGAGAAAAAAAAAAAACACCCAACACCATCCTTGGGGATTGGTCTAAGACATCCTCTCCGATGGCCCGTAAATGAACCCATACACTTCTGGTTTCATACGCTTTTGGTTTCAGTTTATATACACACAGGTAAGGTCTTTAAAGACTAGTTTGTACTCAAATAAGTTAAATGTGCCTAGGACTAGATTTGCATAATTAATCTGCTTGGTGATATCTTCTTCATAAAGACAATAAAGATGTAAACTTCAGTTTAATCAATTAAAGGTCAAATGATCACAAAATCTGAATCAATGGGATGTGACTATCAGGAAAGCTTAAAGGTAGAAAGAGAAACAGAATATAAATAAATTTAAATTGCTTCTTCACATCTAGTTTTTGTAGTAGTGAAATTTCATTCATCTTCAAACTTGTAAGGAATCCAGTAACTAAATGCCACTAAATGGCCCATTTTGTTTGAGTAAATTTCACTTGCAATGCTAAAAAATACTTATTTTTTGACACATATAAATATCATTTTAAAAATCCTTCAGGTGGTCATTGGCTATTTGAAATAAACACAGGCTAGATTCTATCAGAAAAAAAAGACATGTCTCCTGGGAAAATGTATTAATATAAAGAAATCAACTTTAATGAAATAAATTCTATGAAATTCGTATACAATCAGTTTTATAAATGTATCCTCAGAAAGTCTATCAAGGCTTTATTTCTCTCTTTACCTGTTCTATATCATCACTCTTTCCTCTCTACATCTTACAGTGGCCTTTGGTCTCTTAAAAGCAATATTATTTTGACTGGATCCAAGATCCCCATCCTATTTTTAAACTTTTCTCTAGTAAAAGCCTCCATAATCACCTTAGTGATACTAACAAACGAAGCCCACAGCATAATGAATCCATTCTAAGGTGAATTAAGTCTTCGGTTTAATCCTCAGGGCAGATGGAATTTAACTGTTTGCCACTCTCCTTAGAAGTATTCTTCATATCTTGGGGTATTGAGATCTCTGAGCTGGGTAATCTGATTACTGCATTTCTAGATGATCTTGTTCATCTGGTTTACAGCATGGATTCCCATTGGTCAGGGCCAGGTGGCATCCTTCCCCAAACAAACCTTACTTTTCCCATTCAATTCAATTCAATTCAAGAGGCATTTATTGTGCATGAATGGACAGCCTCGCTTCTTAACTCTTTCCATTAAGTGCAGAGGCAGTGACAGAGCAGCAACGAGACTTTCCTTCTCTGCTCTGCTGTCCAGGCCTAGATTCCGTAGCAAAGACATCAAATCAGACTGTTAAGCTCAGAGCTAATTAGAAAAGAAAGCATTGCTCTTCCCCACTCAAGGAGTTTTCTGCCAAAGCACTTATTTTTGCTGATCCATTTATGCAATCCCACTTTCTAAGAGAACATTTTGTCACAGATGATTTAGTGTTGTAGCTCCCTGGAGCATCTTTCTGCAGCATGCACTCATTGTTTTTAGGAATCTACGTCTCCCAGGCAAGATTTGAGAGGGAAAGGGGTTTAATTAGCCACAAGCCATCTCTCATTATAAGACCCCAAATTCCAAAGCATTCTTCCAAAAATCAGTAATGAAAAAAAAAAAAATCCCAGATTAAACTTCTAAAAACAAAAGTTTTAGGAACCTTGTGTGACAGCGGAATTGGTGATTTTTCAGGACAGAAAGTGAGACTGGATTCCCATTATGAGCTCGATGGGTAGGGAGCTGAGAGCAACGATATTTGTTAAAGTCAGGAGAGAAAGAAAACAAACATTTTAGGAATTTCCACCTTCAGTCACGGAGTGTGTATCTACCAGAAGCCAATTTCACAGAAACAAGCACTGTATGGTTTTCCCCCAACAGACACTCAATTCTGCCAACACTCCTGTAATTGTCTACTGTACATAGCTGGAGGTGAAATTGCACACATTGACTGTTATTTTTTATTTAAGTTAACTGGTTTGGGTTAGGGCAACTCCTCCAGCTTTCTGTAATCTTGGCTTGATATCAGAGTATACTTCAGGGGTGTTTGGGCAAGTCACTTCACGCATGTGCCATTTGGCGTCCCCATCTCATCCCCTAGACCCTGTCCCCACAACACAAAGCCCCTTTGCTGTAGCACCATTCCCAATGCAACACACACACACAAACACACACACACACACACCATATCCACCATACCTAAGCATGATGCACAATTAATTCCGGTTTCAGGGAAGAAGGAAGCCACAAATACAAGGTCAGGACTCAAGAATGCAAGACTATAAAGATTCCTTTGTCTCTCAGGAGTAAAATTAATAAGCTGGCCAGAAACTTGGCTAAGTATTTTTAGCTGGATATTACTGCTGCAGGTAATCCTTATAATCAAGTACTATTTGTATCACTGAGACATTAACGTGTTCTTTTCTCACATACGTATATATACACAGAACTACAACCAAAAAAAACCACACTCAGAAGTCAGTTCAATACACTTGTTTGCAAACCTAGTCAGCCTATAAAAGAGGCATTTAAAAAATGATGAATGTTAATGGGTTGGGTTTATTAAAATCTATTTTTCTCCTCCTATGAGACCAGGCCTGCTTTTGGACTTCTAAATTCTGAACCATTCAAATCCCTCAAACGATTTCCTTGCCAAAGAGTGTTTCCCCCAATCACTGAAATCATAAAGCCCAAAATGATGGGCTTCATAAGTGAAACCTAAACCCTGTGTTTTTGAATTACTTTCTCTAGATCGTTAGAACATTGTGTTTGCAAAAGCTGTTTGATGTTCAAGGGAGAGTATTTATTTTCAAAATAATAATAATAATAATAAGGAAGTCCCGCTCTGCCACAGGAAACTATTGTGAAGTATCTAAAAACGTTTCAAATCCGACCTTGAACCCAAGTGGAAATGTCCACATGCCACTTCCCTCCTCGAAAACCTTCAGTGGCTCCCCACTGCCTACTGGATAAAGTTCAAGCGCCACAGCCTGGCATTCATGAAGCTGCCAGCCTGCCTGGCACCTGCCTCTCTAGACTCATCTCCCCGACTCCTTCATACGGATCTCCTGCCCCAGCCAAACTGGATCTACACCTTGTTCCTTAAACACCCCGAGGGCATTCCTGCCTCTAGAACCCTGCCACACCACCACCCACTCAGCATTCTGGCTCTCCACCTCTCCTTCCCAGAGCCAACACAGGGTCTAGCCTCAGGAACTCTTACCCGGGGCAGTAGCTGCTTCCTGTGAGGTCTGGGGCTTTCTTATTGTTTGCACTCCTCCTTTATTTATTTTTAAACATTTTACTCACTTTCTTGATTACTCTTCACCTCCTCTTTCCAGGAGATTTATCAGAGGCCTCTGTCCCCATCGTATGGCACCAAGGACATCCACTCTGTCTTGTCACTCATCCTTTTATCTAAAAATCCTACCTTCCCTACTAAATTGCCATCTCTCTGAGATCAGAAGCTTAACTGTACCCTGGTCTGTCTTCCCCAGGTTACACCACAAAGAGAAAGCTGACGCTATTTCTGGGGACAGTCCAGTGGCTCCTAAAACTTCCTCTGCTGTTCCTTAACCTTCCCATCATTTACAAGTGAAGAGTAACGGGACTGACTTGTGATCAAGGCTTGCCCCTTATGTGCCAGGGGCGATGCTGGACCCTTTGTGCACATTAGCTCTAGAAAGCTCACACAAACCCAACCAAGATGTTACCTTGTAGACGAGAAAAGGAAGGTGCAGAAAGAGTAAGGATCTATCCATTACAGAGCCATTTGGGGGGAAAGAGGAATTATTATTCTGGAATATTTCTGTAAAATACTGCTTATAAGCAGGAGGATGAACTAGAGCGCTCTCCTCCTCCGGCACCATAGTATGCCTTTTGGCTTGACTCCCGAGGTCCTTATATTGCTTTTAAGTATAATCACTAATGCCTATGATTAAAGATTCAATAATAACATTGACTGATTGATTTACTAGCAAATATGTCAGGGAGAAATCTTCTAATCAGGAGCTTATTTGAACTACATTTTGTCTGTTTTGGTTTTTAACCTCACGAGCAAGGAGGAATGATTACAGGTTACCCTTAGCTACCCCAGGTTATCTGAAACTCAGAGGCTGAGAGGAGCAAGTGAGACAATGTAGAGGAGCAGAGGAGAAACTGAAATTCCTTGACCAGAGGCCTTAATGGGCTAGGGAAGGGAAGTACGCAGACTCACCAGGAGACCAATGCTAGGTCCTCCTAGGAGAAAGGACATCAGATGGTAATGAGGCTGCCACTCACAGCAGTTACGAACCGTTACTGAGCGCTTACTGTGTGCCAGGCACTGTGCCAAGTACTCTACATGCACTGGCTCACGGGATCTTCACCAACCCCATGAGGCAGATCCAGTGATTATTCCAAAGTTCCAGATGGGAAATCAGAAGCAGATCATTTAAACAACCTGCTGGAGATCATGAGCAAACACGGCAGTCATGATTCACACCCAGGTTGGCTGGTTTGTTGGACCGTAAGCTCTAAGACACTGCTCTGTTGCCCATACAAAGCTGTCTCAGACAGGGCCATTCCGATGGGTATTGTGGCAAGTATTTAGGTCTTCAGGAAATTTAAGTTTATTCCAAAACAATGGTTTAGTGGCTTCAGATCAAAACATTTGCTGGAGGAATACCAGATATATGCTAAGTGAAAGATATTCTCAACCATTTCCATTACAGAATCAAATGCAGACCCTGTCCCTCGCGGTCTCTCTCTCACATGTTCTCTCCCAATGTTTTTTCAGTCCTAAATTTCCCCTGCTACTTCCCTCTTCCTTCCATTTTCACTGCTGAGACATAAAAAATGACTCCCAGGTAAGAGTGATCAGTGTGGTTGCAGGAGAGGATCAAGAGAAGCCTAATAAATCACTGCTATCTTTTCATTCTCTCGCTTTCTACATTAGGATGTTATCAAAGCCTTTCACTTCCCACCTTGCCCACCTCTTTCTCCCCCACCTAGCTCTGCCTTCATATTGCTATTTTTCTAGTCTGGTAGGCACAGCGCTCAACTGGAAACACTCTGCCAAGACCCTTGGCAGGAGCTGGCCTACAGGAATCCTGCCCGCCACAGCGGTGCACAGAAGACAGGGCCTCTGGGCAGACGGGCAGGAGAGAAGGCCGAGTTTGGGGTCTGGCTACAATGTTGGACAGAGCAGGTTTCCCTGGCATATGAACCACCCTACAGGGCTCAGCTTTCTCATGCCAGGGTCAGGATTACAATTTCTTGCTGGCACTTGCTGTGGCTCGCCTGGGAGGAGAAGCAAGGGTTGGGGTGGGGGACGGAAGCAAGCCAGCACACCACCCAGAGTTGGGCAAGCTCATCAGGGCACAGCCACGTGCCTGAAGCACACGGTCACACAGGCAGATGGCCAGGGTTGCCAGGGCTCGCACGAGAGCTGGGGGGGGGGCGGGGGGAACGGTGCTGGGCACTGAGCGAGTGGCTGTTTCCACACTGGCAGAACAGGAGCTGCTAACCCAGAAGCAATGCTGCTGGGTTAACACCAGGAAGTCACTTGTCCTAACCCAGAATGAAGGAGCAAAGTCAAGCAGGCTACACAGAAGAAGGATTGGGCATGCTGGAAAAAAAAAAAAAAAAAGCATGTCCTATTTTTGCAGAGAGAAGGGGACTGGATGAAACAAATCCCTAAATGGAGAACGGGGGTTGGGAATACAGTCTAGTTCTTTCCCTGCTCCCATGCCACTGACATCAGAACAACAGCTCCAGGGGCTGAGTATTCGTGTGCCACACACCATGCCAAACTCTGTCAGGTGCTACCTCATTTGACCCTACAAAAACCCCACGGGAGGGGGGACTATTTATCATCTCCACACTATTGAGATGTAAACTGAGGCTTAAAGAGGTATGGAAATTGTCACAAAGTTGCATAGCAGACCAATGTAGGTCCAGGATGTGAACCCAAGCCCCCAGGCCCAGAGCTGATGCTCTTAACCACCACCCTGCCCTCCATACCTACCTGAAAATAACCTCTTGCCAGAAGACTAGGAACTACCGTCCAGGAAATGTCACAACAGGTCAAAGTTAAGAGAAAAGGACAAGTCTGTCCTCTACAGGGTGTGGTGGGGAAGGTCAACTCTACCAAGAAGCAGAAAAAAGTCTGCCTGCCTCCAGAAGAAAGCTGACTCTCTCCCCTTCATGATGTCCTTGATCCCAACAAATGCAAAACACTTCCAAGATGCTTGAGGCACAGTGCACAGCAACTATCAATCGTGATGCTCCCAACCTGCAGACCTATCAGTGTGCTGGATGGGAAAATATTGAACTGCACACCCTTAAGGGTAGGGAGAAACCAAAGCTTCATCTCATGATGTTGAGAAAAGCAAGAGAATCCTGTTGCCTGGGCAGGACTGCCCATAAATCCCAGAAACACCAGCATAGAACTCCCCTCTGTCATTACTCAGATCCCATGGCCAGCATGTTCCTTCCACACCAAAACCTGATTATAAAGAAAGGTCAGCAGAAACAGAGCACAAATTCCATCTTGCAAAGGTACAATGGGTTCTCCCCCACCTCCCCACTCTTCTTTTGCCACCCACTTACGCCCTCCTCTTCCCCCACGCCGCCACATGGAAGGGTTTTCACTTCGCTCCGTAACCAGCCTTCATCATGACCCCGACTCTGTGCTCAGAACTAGAAAGACAGCCTTCTTAATTCTCAGCTGAATATGGGTCTAACAGTGGTAGGACACCCCCAAGCTATTCAAAGAAAAACCACCAGAGGAAACGATTTCAAATCTGGCTTTACAAGCATGTGATTTAAAAATAACTCTGCCTTTGTCTGCTACAGATGACTTTCCCTAAAGGGACTGCTGTCCTTAAAGCAATCGCTCAATTCTCTGGGCAAACAGATTCTTATTTTTTCCAGTACCCAGTGCATACCTCCAGAAGAACACTCCCGGGTACTATCTCTGATAGCATCTGTAAGGCAAACATCAAAGTGGTCAGGATGACTCCTGCCATCTCTGCTGACCTGAGGCCATCCAAAATGTTGCACCTTGGATGACAGAGAAGACGGTGCAGGTGGCTACAGCATCCAGCAAGCACCACTCTTCCTGAATCAAGGTGTCAGCCCAGAAAGCTTAGCCATCACCCAATAGCCAGCCACAGGAGGTTTCGACAGATCCCTGGGTTCTTCAAAGAAAACTGTGTTTTTTCAGATATTTGATTTATTCTTTGATCAGACAGAGGAGTAAGGATGGGTGCACAAACAGGAAAGGGGCTTGGGGGGCAGTCACAGTAAGCAGTAAGAGAATTCATAAGAATGCTCAACTGGCCATTCCAAGACACATTTGGGGCAGACCCAGGAATACATTCGTTGTCAACTTATGGCTTAATTTCCTTTCAACCAGACAGGTAGCACTAATGGCACAATGCTACTTAGCATAATTCAAAAAAAGCATGCTGAGCAAATATAGAAAACAAATGTTTAATGAAATTGCTTTGCAATTATCTCCTGATTTGCCCAATGTCATAGTTTTATCAACTAACAGCATAGAACTGTGCTCTTATTAACATTATATTTCTTCTTGGCAACCTAATGTCGCCTGACCTTCTCAAAAGTTTTGCCAGAAAACATTACAGGAGGCAAAAAGCATCCACGCACGCATGGCAAGATCCTGAGTTATGCCTAGATTTTGCTGTCCAAATTGAAAGTCTACATCATTAGTTCTCAACAAGGGTGATTTTGCCCCCAGGGGTCATCTGGCAGTGACTGGAGACATTTTTTACTTGTCACAGGGTAGGGGCAGGGAGGGCATGACTGGCATCTAAGGGCTAGGAGCCAGGGATGCTGCTGAACATCTTACAACACATAGGACAGTGGCCCACAGCAAAGACTTACGTGAGACCTCAACAGTGCCAAGGTTGAGAACTCTTGACCTAGACTGAAATGATACAGTTCCCAGAATGCTCAAGGCCACACATGTGCTCTTCCCTTCTGAGGACTTCTTTTCCTCAAGATTAACTTGGTATTTCTATTCTGGCCACCACTGTGATTACACAGAAGGATCAAGAACTTTCTTCCTTTTTAGTTTTGTTTGGGACATACCCTTAGATTTTTATTTTGCATTATAATCTTTATAATGACCAACACTGCACGAGTTGTTATGGCAGAGTGTTATTGTCTTAGTACTTGGTATTTAAAGAAGACCCTTAAACTTTTTTTTCCCCTTCTTGTTAAGAGTATTATTGAGTTTTCAATTCAAAGAAGAAGATTATTTTGAAGTATGTTTCCATTACCAAAAAAAAAAAAAAAAAAAGACATTTAAATAAAGAGCTTATTTCTAGATTCTGGTGCCCCCCTTTGATCCTAGTGCCTTTCCGCTGTGACCAAACAAAACTTCCTGCTGAAAACCAGGAGTCTTTTATCATGGATTGGGGGACCCGAAGTTTTTGAGAGTTATTAATACTGATTCTAGCAAGTTCTGACAAATGGCTTCTAAGGAAGCCTTCAAATCTCAAACCCTGATTCTGAACTCTCAGTAGGAACCAAGATGTGAGCATACAATATTCACATGCCTTTTGGGGAAAAATACAGTATTTCAAACATGGCACTCACATTTGCCAGGGGATAGAGAAATACCTGTCAATTGAGTATAAGAGTTAAGGATGGAACACACAAATCCAATAAATATTGGCCAAAATCTCTTGATATTTCTCTCCAGAAGTGGGAAGGGTTATATATTCTTCCTAAGTATTTTAGGAACATATTTCAGAAGACAATTAAAATCAATGATAAAAGTTGACACAGATACAACAATGACAACTGTTCTCATTAAAAGAATATCTACTGCTAGTCATTTGACCCTTTATACGTATTACGTATAATTTTCACAATAACCCAATCCCATAAAAATTATACCCTTCTTTACAAAGGTAAACTGAGGCTCTGAGAGGTTACATCACTTTCTAAAGCACAAAGTGGTTAAGTCTCTTTGCAGTGACTGAGATACCAGGTACCTTCTCACGGGGGCTCCAGCCCCTTCTCCTTGGTTTATTTTTTTTTTATTTTTTGTAATAATAAATTTATTTTTTATTGGTGTTCAATTTGCCAACATACAGAGTAACACCCAGTGCTCATCCCGTCAAGTGCCCCCCTCAGTGCCCGCCACCTAGTCACCCCCACTCCCCGCCCTCCTCCCCTTCTACCACCCCTAGTTTGTTTCCCAGAGTTTGTCTCCTTGGTTTAAATGGTTATTTCACTGATTATCTGTACCTAGGAAGACACAAAACCATGGCCTGTCCAAGGAATAAGAGCTTGGGGTCACATCAAGGAATTTGTTGCCCAGCTTCTGTGGCGGCCTCCTGGGATGGTCAGAGGTTAAGACTTAATTCCATTCCAGCCAGTGGCCTTGAGTTATCATTCAAAGTAGGTTTCAAAGATGGGGGGGGGGGGGGAGTCCAGCACAGAAAGACTTTAACTCCAGGACTAATATTTCAAGGCAGGGGTGTTCTCTTCCTCCTTTGAATCATTTCCTTCCATTTTAATCTCACTCTGCATGTCATAGAAATTCTATGTGAGGCAAGGACACGGAGTTCAGTAATCATCTCGAGTACAAGTCCCCCATTGTCCTGCTTTCTGCCTTCCCCTGCAGCAAAGGCCCTTAGCTCGGTGACCTTCCTGACAATTTATCCGGCTGAATCTTTGTTCCTGGTCACCTGTACACGTGAAATGCTTTCTTCCCGTTCATTTTGCACTTTGCAGTGTTAACGGCATGAAGCCAGAGCTGAGCCACCTCAACCAGTGTTTATAGCTGAGCACTGAGCAGTGGGTTTGGAAGTACTGGACATTTCAGGTGATGTTTCTAATGTAATATTTCACCACCACTTACAGTCAACCTTGTGGGCTTTGACATACATGGAAATGAAAAAGAAAAAAGTAAGAACAATTTGGTTTATAGGAATAATGGGGTTCTGGCCCCAAAGAAGGCTAAACCACGCTAAACCATAAGAGGTGCTTTTAGATTCAATTCCTCAATCAATGCAATCGCAAGAGGAAAAGGATGAAAAAGGGATCAGCCCCACACTCCCTTCAGGTGAGAGAAAAATGAATGTAGGTGAGCCACAGCCTTGGAGAGGGTCTACTCGCATCATTCAGCAAGATCTTATATCTATGTATTTGGGGAAGGAGGGCAAGGGGCAATAGAGGAGGTGGGTGCCTACAGTATCCAAACCATTCACTGTAGGCCAGGGTTTCTTAAACTGCAGTCCTTGGATCAGCTGCATCAGTAGTCCCCGGGGTTTAAAATGCATATTCCTGGGCCCTCACCCCAGACCTAAAAAATCAGAATTTTGAGAGGTAGGTCCATAGAATCTGCATGTAGCTGACTCTCCTGAACATACAGATAATCACTGATGTGGGACAACCAGGGCTGTGAGTAAAACACAAGATTCCTCTTTCAGAACTGGCCAGTCTCCTAGACTGTGAATATATCCATGCCTTCTCCCCACCCCTTGCCCCCATCCCGTCCATCCCTTTCACCCTTTTCCCCATCTGAAGGGAGAATCTTTTTAGAATTTACCTGGTCTGATGGGGCTCTGCATACAGTTCGGGGACGGGATGCCAGGGTGAATGGGTGCAGAGGCCCGACTGCTGAGGTCCATGACCGAGGGGGCCGAGGAGGAAGCTGGCTGCAGCCCAGGAGGGTGAGGACTGTGGTCATGCTGGGATGGGCTGGGGGGAATGCCATTTTCCGACAAAAACTCCTCCAGGTCCATGTATTCCAACTGGAAAGTATCTCCGTCATAGGGAAGGGTTTTGTCCCATAAGGTGGGTCCCAGGAACGCCGACTGGGGGACCGTCGGGCTATTACTCTCATCATCCAGCTTCTTTTCCTTGTCTTTATCTTTACTAAATGCTGCAGAAAACGGGGAAAGTTGGACTTTAAAAAAGAAAAAAAAAAAAAGTGTCGCTTCTTTAATCGCCCCTCCTAGCCTCCACTACAAAACCCTACGTTCAAAATGTTCTCACAAACACCAGGGTTTCTTCTCTGGCTGCTGGCTTTTGTGGATCTAGAGTTAAAAGTTCAGACAGGACATGGATCTCTGCCTGTTTTTCAACATCTTCCTATTTACTTTGGAAAGAAAGCATTAGTCCTTGGGACTGGGCTACAAGCTGATCTAGGATATAAACAAGGGAATGCATTTTGAAGAACGTGATTTGAGGAGACAAATAATTTAGATCTACGGTGAGAAAGTCACACCTGCAGTTACATACAATTGCTGTGATTTTTAAGAAAACAGCCAATAACCAGGCATGATTTCTCTTCCAGGAAATTCATTACAGTAACAATATGAGGTCATTCAGACTTAGCCAGTGAGCTGGGGATTCTAATTTTGGTAAAGTAGGGACTCTCCACCCTCCTTTGAAACCATGCATTGAGGGGTGCCTGGGTTGCTCAGTCGGGTAAGCATCTGCCTTCAGCCTTCAGCTTGGGTCATGATCCCGTGGTCCAGGGATCCAGCCCCACATCAGGCTCCCTGTTCAGCAAGGAGGGAGGGGCAAGAGGACTTTTCCCTCTGCCCCTCATCTCACTCATGCTTGCTCTTTCTCTCTCTCTTGCTCTCTCTCCCTCTCTCGAATAAATAAAATCTTTAAAAAAAAAAAAAGGCAAGAAACCGTGCACTGAGCACTTATTATATACCTGACTCTTTCCACATATAATCTCCAAAAATCTCACAATAAATCTGCAAATAGCTATTATTCCCATCTAAAATGAAAACATAGAGGCTCTAAGACTTGAAGGAACTCGACCAATGCCTCACACTGGCAGAGGAAAAAAACTGAGAACTTCCTCAGCCCACATATGTTTGTTTAGAAAGCCACTGGGGCACCCTGTATTTTACAAAAGGGGGTTTTCTTTTTTGTGTGGTTTTTTTCCCCTCCTCTTCTCCAAAGGCTTAAGTGTGATCCAATTCACAAAAATTATACATGTATGCAATCTGTCAAAAGCACAGCTATTGGAAAGGTGATTCCATACCTAATGATGGAGGCATGCAGCTATGTCCTACCTGCAAGTACCGCTCACCCCTGGACGTCTTTAAACACTGCTCTGGATTTTGCCCATTCTAGTACTCAGGCGCGGGTGGAATCTGGGATTAGGGAATCTGGCTTCTGAGTTTCTTCCTCAGAGAAACACAGCCTCCGCTGCCATCCATTCTAATCCTCTAGTCTCATCTCCTGAGAATTTGACTTGAAACACCCACAGATGCAAAAGACTGCAGGCAGCACCTTCCTCCCAAGTGCTACTCCTTAAAGGAGAGTTAAGAGGGAAGCTCAGCTTTGCAGAAGGCGAACCAAACCCCTCAACTTCTGCAATGCAACAGGTTGTCCCTCCACCCCCCCCACCCCCCCCCACCCCGCTAGGAGAGAAGATGCGTACTCCCAAGCTATTTGTAACCAAATGATCTTTCAAAGACTTTTACACTCTAAGCCGCAAGGTTCGCATCTGCTCTTGTGACATCGAAGGCTTGAAACCGCATCAGCCCAAACGACGAGTCCCTGGCGGCACCGGCTCGGTCCCGCGCCTCCTCGCCCGACCCCTCCTCTCCCGCTCCAGCCAAGGTGGCCTGGGGGAGGTTTGGGACTTACCAAGAAAAGGCTCAAGCCAGAGGAGGCTCCTGCGCGGTTACACGTGAGCCTGCTCCGCTCTCCCCTCCCACCAGGAAAAGTGCACGGGGAAAGTGTCAGAGCTGGAGGTGCGCACGGTGCCCGCCCAGAGACCGCTCCCCCCGCCCCCCGCCCCCCGCCCCGCGCGCCCCGCCAGCCCCAGCCCCAGCCCCCACCCCGCTTTTTGAATTCCCCGTAGCAGGCGAGCCCCTCGCGAGCTCCGGATGCCAAGTAACAGCCACAGTAGCCGGATCCCGAGACCCAGGCTACGCGGCGAGACCCACCCCCCGCCCCGCGCCCCGCGCCCCGCGCCCCGCGCGCCCCGCCAGCAACGGAGCCGGGCCAGGCCCTCCGGTGTGTCCTCCCAGCCCGCCGAGCTCTGCCCTCGCCCGGCGGCTTCGCTCTGCGTGCGGGAGAGCCTCAAGCTAGGGAACACTGACCTGTCAAGTTAGGACTCCCACCTGCGCCGCTGGCCCGGGACCCAGGGCGCCTGGGTCGGACCCAGAGCTATTTTAAACGCTGCTCAGTGAGGGGATTTCCGCGCCCCCCCCCCCCCATCTCACTCATCGTTTGGTAGGAAGGGAGGGGGGTGATGGGTGAGCTCTTCGAATTTCAACAAAGCAGGGATAGGGCGCCAGGGGACAGGGAGGGAGAGGATGGATGCTCCAGCAGGGCTGCCCGGCCGGGGAAGGGGACCCCGGGGGCGCCGTTCCTTCCCAGAGCGGGGCAGCCAGCAAGGCAGCGCTCACCGTCTTCGTGATGAAGGGGGAGCTTCAGCGGGTTCTCCAACAAGGACCTGAGCACGCCGTAGGGAGGCGGAATAAAGGTGGGGTTCAGGGGGAGCGGTCGGGACATTTTCTCCATCGCGATGCACTCAAGATTTTTTTCTTTAAAAAAAAAAAAAAAAAAAAAAAAGAACAAGAAAACCCAGCCGCCCCCCCACCCCAAAATGTTGCTGAGCTTTTTTTTTTTTTTTTTTTTTTTTTTTTTTTATTCCTCCGTCCTTTGCCAAAAGTACTCGCTTTCAAGGCGGTGGAGACAAGAAAAAAAAAAAAAATACTTCTGTCTATATTATAAATACATCTGCATCGGAAAATAAAAACAAAAAACTTTCGGGTTCCCGGTGCAGACGGTCCCCCGAGAGCGCGCCAAGTGCCCGGGGGGCTCCTCGGCGACTGGCAGGATGCTCTCACCTGCCTCGAACCCCTCGTCCTGCAAAATGTTCAAAATTGCGAAAAAGAAAGAGAGAAAAAAAATATGCAGATGGCTGCAGAAGGGCGGAAGGCACCGCGCCGGCCCGGCCCCCACGCGCCAGCACCCGAGGCTGGGCGCCGTCCCACCCCACCCCCCTCCCCGCGCCCGCAGCCGCCGCTCCCCCGCGCTCCGCGGCCCCGCAGCGCCGGGCTCAGCGCATCCGGCCGCCCATGTGCCGCGGCCCTGACAAGAGTGACGTCAGGGCCCGCACCGCGCGCCGATAGGCGTGCGGGGGCGGGGCTACGCGCGGCCCCGCCCACCCGCCCCGCCCGCCCCGCCGCCACGTGTTTAGCGTCGTCGCGCGCGCGGATTTTCCAGGACCCTGCAGAGCTGGCCCGCCGTAAAGAGACAGCTGCCAGATCTCCTGGGTCACCGACCTGGTCAGGGAGCCCCACTTTTTCAGGGTAGGAAGAGGAATGAGGAATTTTTATCAGTGGTTTTCAACATGGAAATAATCCGAGGAGTTAAAAACAACAACAACAACAACAAAAACATAAGCCCAGATGCTCAGGCTGCATCCCAGATCAATTAAATCAGACCTCTGGGCTGACATCCAGGCGTCATTAGTCTTTAAAGTTCCCCGGGGTGGTTCCAATGAGCAGCAGGTTTGAGAATGACTGGTTTAGATCGAATGCAAGATAAATACTCTTCTAAATATTTCTCCTGGCCGCAGCCAAGCTTGGCACCCTCTCACTCTTGCCCCGTCCCCAAAACTATTGAAAAATAACTACTTGCTAGAAGTTCTCCTTTTTTTTTTTTTTTTTTAAGATTTTTTATTTATTCATGAGACACACACACAGAAAAAGAGAGGCAGAGACACAGGCAGAGGGACACAGCAGGCTCCATGCAGGGAGCCCGACGTGGGACTTAATCCCGGGTCTCCAGGATCAGGCCCTGGGCTGAAGGCAAGCGCTAAACCGCTGAGCCACCCAGGGATCCCTAAATGCCAGAACTTCTAATGAGATACAAAAGTAAAGTGAAAAAGGGAATGAAAGAGGGAGTGCTGTCAGTGGTTTCCCACGTTGTCAGGAGGGCATTGCCTGGGGTAGAGGGCAGAGGACAGACACACACCCACACTAAACGGGGTTTCAGAAATACCTGCTGTAGGAGAGTACAGATGACTGTGCCCGGCTTAAGTTTCAAGATCTGCAGAATATTAAAATAATTTTGTAGGGTCTAGGTCTTCACTGCCATAGCAGCGGCTTCAGCATCTGGCCCTGTGGGTTCCAGCCCTCGGAGCTCAGGGTCGCTGGAGCGCTGCACAGCTCTGGTGTGTGGAGCCCTCTCCCTGCATGGGGCGGACGCTGGCATCAGGCCTGAAGAGCTCCAGGCAGGCAGGCAGGCAGGCAGGGTCTTCTCTCTCCCCACATCTCCTCACTAAGATCAGGGTAGCATGATCTGGGGCAGAGTCTGCAAGAAGTAATAGACACAAATTAAAGAAAATGTTCTTTCAAGGAGACACAAAGACCTTTGTAAAGGCTGTCTGAGGTGGAATATGGTGGACTCTGGATGGGTTCCACTTCCCTGAAGGCCCCAGGAGGGAGGTGTAAGAGAGAAGGCCCCTGGAAGCCAGAAGACCAGGAGGGCCACAAATGAGCACAGACTGCCCCAGGCAGGGTGACTTCTAGCGAATCCCTTCCCCTCTGAGCGGGGCTGTGATCAAATGACCTCTACAGTTCTCTTCACTCTAAAACTATAATGAAAAAGTAACATTCTAAGATAGTGTGATGATGTTTCAAATTTTAGCCAAATTCTGAAAACATCAGACTTTCAGCTAATGCCACCTACTTTTGTTGAAGACCAATTGTATGCCAAGAACTATGCTGGAACTGGGGAGAAAAAGATATATAAGACATAATTCTAATGTAATAGGTTATGGCCTGACATATGCAAACGTTTCAATGTAGTCTTAAAAGAGCAAAAATGCATAGATGAAGGTGACACAGGTACTTGTATGAGGAGAGGGATTCCAGATAAGTTGTCTGAGCTGGCACAGAGCTAAAGATCTTTCATGAATTTCCCAAATCCCTCCATTCTATTATACTATTTCTCACAAAACAAAAGACTCTTCCACCATCCTTTCAGAGTGGAAGAGGCTACTTCCCTGCCTTCATTCCCCTACCTACGTGTGAACCCACCAACTAGGAGAGCCGAGAGCAACCTCTCAGATTGGTTAGAAACGGATTATAGATTCCAGGTGCACAAAAGGATAACAGTCCACTAGCATTTCCTGGCACCTCCAAAGGGCTTCACCTGCTCTTGGTTCCCTGCACGTCCTCACTTTCCCACAAAACCCCTATCAATTCAAGTAATTTGGTTTCCCAGAGTGATCTTTTTCTTACCACTGGAGAGAGCCTAATACTGTGGCTTGAATTACATTTCCCATTGCAAATGGATACACTGACATCCTGGTTGATCAACCAGTCTTTTGGGAATTTGATTCATATAATTCAGGTCCTCTGATCAACTCTAGACATGGGCTGCATTGAGGACCAGCCTCGGAGACCAGGATGTTAAAGATACACAATATTTGCCTATGCAGAAATCAAAGGGATGGGAATAGGAAAAAAGAAACTCCAGAAGAGAATGGCATGGGGAAAGAAATGAAGAAAGAAAATTGGTAGACACAATTTGAGGACATGTTTTCATTCCTCTTGGATAAACAAAAAGGAGTGGAATTGGTACAACATGGGGTGGAGATATGTCTGAAACTGCCAGGACACTTGGGGGGCTCAGTCAGTCGGCATCTGCCTTCGGCTCGGGTCATGATCCTGGGGTCCTGGGATGGAGCCCCACATTATCATCACTGGGCTCCCTGCTCCATGGAGAATCTGCTTCTCCTTCTCCCTCTGCCTGCCACTCCCCCTGCTTGTGTGACCTGTCTTTATCAAATAAATAAATAAAATCTTAAAAAAAAAAAAAGAAAGAAAAGAAAAGAAACAAAACTGCCAAACAGTTTTGTTTTCTGTAGTAGGTGAATTCTCCTGCATTGCCAGCAGCAATTGAGAGTTCTGGTTGCTCTGGATTCTCACCAACATCTGGTGGTGTCAGTTTCTTAAAATTTTAGTCATGTTGAGTGGGTAGATAGCAATGTCTCGCTGTGCTTTTAAGTTGAATTTCCCTGATGACAAATTACGTTAACCACTTTTTCATGTGTTCATTATGCATTATATATCTCCCTTTGCAAAGTATCTATTCAAGCTCCTGGCCCATTTTAAAATTGGGTTGTTTTTCTTGTTTTTATTGAATTTAGGAGTTCTTTATATATTTTGGATACAAGTTCCCTTGCCAGGTATATGTGTTGTGAAGATTTTCTTCCTTTCTGTGGCTTGCCCATTAATGTTTTAACATTGTCTTTCCATGAGCAGAGGTTTTTGATTTTGATGAAGTTCAATTTACCAATTTATTTTTTATGATTATTATTTCTGTGAACTAAGAAACCTTTGACCACCTGGAGTCCTGGAGATACTTTCCTCTAAAACTCTTACAGTTTTTCCATTTAGATCTATGAACTCTCTCAAATGAATTCTGTATATAGTATTGAGGTAGGGGTTGAAGTTTTGTTCTGTTTTTTTTTTTTTTTTCTTTTGTTTTGTAGGGACTTCCAATTGTTCTAATAGCAATTACTGAAAAAGATGTTCATTTCCCCCTTGAGTTGATTTGGTGGGTTTATATGACTGTATATTTGTGGGTGGTCAAAACCTTTGACCTCAAGGGACAAAATATTCAAGGATAGAATAATGTTATTTTTAAGTTTCCTAGGCTCTGATTGTTATCAAGCAACAGAACAAAGTTCATCAAAGTTCATTGCTAAAATAAATGGCTTGCTTTCAATGGCTCATTTGGTTTGTCACAAGACCTTCTACAAAGTTGTCCACATTAACTTAAATAAAAGCTCAGAGGCAGAAACAATGACCAACTTGCTTTTTATGTACATGAGCAAATATTCATCTTTTGGATGCTCCTGGTTACCACTCTCAATATTTCAATGCTTAAAAAAGAGTCAAAATAAAATCTTTTGTTAGAAAAGGGCAAACAAATAAATATTCTAAAAAGAACATCTGACAAGTCAGTGGAAAACTCTTCAAGGAGGAAAGGATATAGTAGATGCTCCTGAGGTGTGAAACTATTCTAAAAATAGGAATGATCATAAAAGAAAGGTTTCTCAGAAACTTCTTAAAAGATACCAGCACAGCCTGACTCTGCTCTGAAGCTCTGGAAATCAGCTTCTGCCCAGCCAGTGGTTTCCACCTGTCCAGTCATTTCAGGATTTTGAGTTCTGAGGTTGGGCAAGGAAGTCTTTCTCACAGCCCAGTGGGTGCAGAGGGGAGGCATCCATGTCGGCACCAGCTCTGCAGGTCTGCAGAAAGAGCTTTGAGGTGTAAGAAGTGTCTGTGTTTCAGATTCCCAATGGGTGTGAAACCTTGCTGAGCATACAATGCCTGCCACTGTACCCTACCAGGGGCTGGGAGCCTGGGGTGGATAGAGCCCAACTTTGTGGTTATGAAGGGCTTTATACACCAGCAGCCAAACCTCTAGATGAACCTGTTTATCTTGTTGCCAGAAAGGGCACTTTGTCCAGGGAATTAATTCAGAAGTGAAAGGCATCACATGGAAGTTCAGCTGGTTAGGCCTAACCTGGCTCGTCCTTCTCCTTCCTGAAACCTCTAACCCGGCTAAAACACCGAAAAGAAAAATTATATTTCATTAACTTAATTCCTGGAGACCCTCAAATCTATCTGCTTAAGACAGGAACATGCAAACACCCAAAACAAAAAACACGTGTTGGGAATGCTAAGCTCTCCTCCAGAGGATGACTCATGTAAAAGACCATGGCTAGGCTTTCCTACCTCTTCTCTGAGTCCTGTGATGCTCAAGTAAATTCGAGTGGGAAGGACTAAGACAGCCATCAGAGGCAGTAAGCCAAGGGTGTGTGTTTAAGAGTCAGAGGCTTTATGGTGATAGGAAGGTAGGAGAAGGAAAACAGTGTAGGAGAGAAAGAAAGAAAGGAATATATGTGGCAAAAAGGAGAGAAAAAAAGATCAGTGCAGTGTGTTGCAATGGAATGGTTTGGGGCCAGACATATCTCGGTATTTACTACTACTCCTACTAAAATAATAGTAACAACAGTATGAAGAGAAGAAGGCTCATGTATTGTGCCCTTAACTGGCTTCTGGCACAGCATTAAACACTTTTAACATATTATCTCATTTATTACTCACGACAATGGAAAGGGTATGTAACATTTTTTTTTAAAGATTTTATTTATTTGACACAGAATGAGAGAGAGAGAGTGAGCGAGCACACGAGCAAGGGGAGAGGAGGCAGAGGGAGAGGGAGAAGCAGACTCCCTACAGAGCAGGGAGCCCGATGACATGGCGCTTGATCCCAGGACCCTGTGATCATGACCTGAGCCAAAGGCAGATGCTTAACTGACTGAGCCACCCAAGTGTCCCAGGTATGTGACATTATTATCCTCATTCTATACATGAGGACAATGAAGGTCAGAGAAATTAGTGACATGTCATGTTCCTATGGCTAGATAATACATGGAGAAGCTCTGCTTACTCTGGAGCTTGTTCTCTTAACCTGGATACTATAAATGAATGGCAAACATCCATCCAATAAACTCACTGGCCTTCCAACCGGTTCAAATTTTGCCCCTGTCCTATAACCTTGGATAACCTCTCTGATCTCAACTTTCTTTGTGTGAAATATAAACTAAGGCCTGCGTTTCCCAGCTCGCAGAGTAGCTAGGGAGACTAAATGAGATCACGCATCTGGAGGTGCTTGGTAAATTGTGAAGGGCTAAGCAAATGTGAGGACTTGTTAATTGGGACATATCTGCATTTTCTGGAGAATGCTCCCACCTGTGACTGCATCTCTGTGTAGTGTGTGATCTTGGAGGCTACTTTCCATCTGAACACATGTGTTCTTTTTTCTTCACCTCCTTCTTCCTCTCACCAGGGCAGACACCTTCTACTGCTTCCAGGATCCAAAAGAAATTGGAGTTTGAAGATCAGTGGGAAAGCAAATACAGTAGATTCCAAAGAGCCCCTCAGGCAGAGCTGGCAAGGATGCCCATTTCCTTTATCTTCTTAAGGGGTGAGAAGAATAGAAATTTGTGGATTAATTAACAAGTGAAAATTATTTCAAATCTAGGAGATATAACTGAAGTTAGAAAACAGTTGAGCTATAGAGGTATGGAGTCACCATGAATCAGAATTTAGTATTGCTCAGGATCCAGGGTGGGCCAAGTTTAGCAAAATTGACTTACATCAACCACACTCTAGAGTATAATTTCCAAGCTAGGCTTTTAAGGTGCAACAGAAATACACAACCAGATGCCCTGAGGTGATGGATCTCTGGTTAGGCTAACCGGTAGAGAGGAAGGCTATAAAACTGCTAGGAGCGTGCGTGGACTCATGGAACAAGTACAAGCACCCTGCAGACCTGGGGAGAACTAGAACAATGGGCTCTCATCAAGCAGGGACACAGGACCAGCCTCTTTCCATTCATTGTGCCTTCCTCCCAAGACCGAGGTTCTGATCTGTAGACTCTGTCACCATCCTATATGGAGTTCTTGCATTGGGCAGGGTTTCACAGGAGACATCTCATAACTGATTGGCCAACCAGATGCCTATAAATGAGTGTCTTTGTTGGGACATTGGTAATTGGTCCAATTACTAGAGGCCAAGGCAACTCCTTTATCTCAGACACATGGTACAAACCATATGCAACCAGATTAATTTGGCATGGCTTTCCTTTAGAAAGATGCTCCAGGCATATCAGATATGTTTCAACTTTAAGCAGTACTTAAAAATTTGTGTCAGCTGGGCAGTGTGCTCCCTGCCCTGTAGGGACACTCTCCATGGGAGCTTTTTGCTAAGCATGGAATCAGAGTAAGAGGCAAGTAAATCAGATGGCCTTAATGACATCAGGCAGTGCCAGCCAGGTGCACAGAGCCTTGCAGTGACTTCTTTCCAACTGAGTAACTGAGTGGATTTGGACATTTCCACCGTGGGGACTCACAGCCAGGGTGAGAGGACCAGGAGGAAGCATCCTGAAGGATCTATGCATTATGTCTCATAGGCATCACATCTGCTGGATTTTGCAAGGTGCAAGAGGCAACATTCCTGACTCTTTGGACTCTGCATTTACTAAGCCCAAGCACACTATTCCTTACCTGTTAATGTTTTTAATTTTTTTAATTAAATTAATTTTTAAAAAATCAAGCACATAACATTAAGATTGAGCTTTTAACAGGCCTGTGTTCCCAAGACAGTACCCTAGTCCCTTCCCCACAATGCAGAAAAGACTAGTGGAAGGCTCTTTTGGGCCAAGTGCTGTGCTGGATGCTGAGAATGAAAGCAAAGAAAAGAAATAAGGATTTCCTTGCAGTCAGGTGGGGAGACAGACACTTAACCAGATACCTATCTCAGTGCAATATGTACAAATTGATAGATAAAAAGGGAGTATGAACAGGGAAGCAAATAACTGTGTTGGAGCAGGTCAGGGAAGTCTCCATAGAGAAGTTTCAAGGAGGGTTCTGTAGATAGAAGTTGATCAGGACAGAGGGAATGCCAGGTACAGGGGACACAGGCTTAGAAGTGCACAGTCTGAACTACAGGCTGTTCAGTTGCTGGAATGCAAAGTTGACTAGAGAAAGAATGAACTTTCTTCTACCACCATCTGCTGAGCCCTGACTGGGCCAGGCATCATGCTACCTGCTTTCTGTGCACCACTGCAGTCTAACATTGCAACAGCTCTGTGAGGCAGGTGTTAATACTTCTTATTGATGAAGATCCTTGGTTGTGTCATAAACGAAAGTCACACTGTCCTAGGAAAATGGGGGGCATGGGTTGAAACCTTTTCAATTGTCTTTTCATGGTCTCATGCTTCTCTCTTTGTGCTGACTTCATTCTCTCCCTACAGACCAGCCTCTTCCTGACTTTAGGTTGCATGACTTCCAGCAGCTCAGGGGTTCATGTCTAGTTTTTCTCCATTACAGAGGGACAAACCCTCTGAGTTTTAGCTTAAGAAATCCAGGAAAAGGGCTCTGATGGGCCCAGCTTAGATCAGCTGCTCATTCTTGGATGGAACAGCAATGGCCTATAGATGGTAAGAATGTGACCACTCCAACAGGGATCAAATGGTTGAAGTGGAAGGAAGAGCAATTCCCAAGAGGAGGGAGTCTTTGGTGGACAACATCACAAATGCCCATGGTATTCTCCATTTCATAGATGAGGATATTTTGAGAACTTTGAGAGGTTGAGCAACACGTTGAGGTCACACAGCTAATAAGTAGCAGAAACTGGAAACCAATCTACGTCTCTTTCAGTGGTTCTCAGAGAGGATTTTGCCCCCTCCTGCAGGGTACATCTGGCAGTGTCTGGAGATATTTCTATTTGTCAGAACTTCAGGGTCCAGGGGTAGGGCTGCTCTGGCATCAAGTAGGTAGAGGCCAGGGATGCTGCTAAAATTCTACAATGCACAGGACAACCCTCAACAAGGAATTAATCTGTCTCACAGATGTCAATAGGGCTGAGTTTCAGAAACCTTGGTCTGTCTGAATACTGAGCCACCAGCACCCTGCAACTGCTCCCCTCTCCTAAAGGGCCCTGGTTGGCCTTTGGTGGATCCTAGGTCTCCTTCCCACATATTTAAAGATAACCTGTTTGGGTATTACAACCTCATTTTTTTAAATGTTTTGATTCTTACATTTCCCAGTCACAGAGTAGCTACCTTGCTTTCAGGTGCTGGGTTCAAGTTCCACGAATCACCTATACATGCTAACTAAATGCAAAACAATGCACAAGTTGACCTCAGACCCTTTTAAGTATTTTATCAAAATGAAAGTTGGTAGTCTAACAAAACACTTTCAAACTATGAGGATAATATCCTATCTCTACCAAGAACAGTTTTTCCATGAGAAGAAAGGGATTTGCAATGCAGTGAACACATTCTTTCATCTCTTCTCAGTTATTTTTTGGTGAAGGATAACAGTGCAATCTGAAGCCAAGGAAAGGTTCTTTTGGAGACAGAATTGGTGAATTTGCCTGTGTTCTGTGCTCTTTTAGGCGATGGTCCGTCAGGTGTGGCCACAGGAGGAGACAAGAGAGAGGCTCAGGAAAAGAAGTTTATTCACAGGTCCTAGAAACCAGACACAGGGCACGCCATGGAGGGCCAAGGTAGGAAGCACTGTGCTGGGCAGAGGCAGAGGGCAGCAGCAAGGTGAGAACCAAGGCCATGGCCTTTGTTGGAATTTACACAGGAAAGGCAAGGCAGGATGGGGTGAAGAATTTAGGATTAGCTAATTTGAATAATTCTGGTGGTCCCTAGTGGCCCAGCACCCAACTCTGGGCCAATTAAGGAACTTTAGGTTTCCAGGCTGGAATTAGATGAAGAATGGCTCCGGATTGGTTAGTTTGCATATCAAAGGCACATTTCTTTGCTACCTTTAAGAACAGGTTAGCCCCCAAGGGGAGGGTCCCTCACCCTATCCCAGCCAGGAAAAAATGTTAAGATGTCAAGCCATCATAATATAGAGAAAATAAAAACAAAAACAATATGGACTGGCTAGTGCAATTTTCTAACTCAACCAAGTAAGCTTAGATGCCCCAGTGCTGCAGTAAGTCCCAAATATATGAGCATCTAATTCTCTTTGCCATATAACCCTAATATCAATCCCTCTTTCCTCCTTCCCTCAAATAAACCAAACTCTTCCTCTTTTTCTATTACCTCCTTCCCATAATGGTACCAATTTACCCAATAACCAAGTTAAAAGCTGCAGAAATGACCCTCTTCTCTTCCTTATGCTCCAATTTAGCTTTTTGAGAACAAAATGCCATCCTTAAAGTCAAAGCCAGATCCTAATTATTTCTCAGAAATACCCTCTCCCTTGGGGCACCTGGGTAGCTCAGTTGGCTAAGTAGCCATCTCTTGGTTTTGGCTCAGGTCATGATCTCCCAGTTTGAGATCAATCCCCAAAGTTGAGCTCTGTGCTGAGCATGTACCCTGCTTAAGATTCTCTCTCTCTCTCCCTCTGTCCTTCCCTCCCAGGTGCACACTTGTGAGCATATACTCTCTCTCTTTCTCTCTCTAAAAGATAGAAGAAAGAAAGAAAGAAAGAAAGAAAGAAAGAAAGAAAGAAAGAAAGAAAGAAAGAAAGAAAGAAAGAAAGAAAGAAAAAAGAAAGAAAAGAAAAGGAAGGAAAAGCAAGAAATACCCCCTCCCTCCTGTCCTCAATGCCATAGTCTTTGTGAAGACTCTTTCAGCTCTCCCTTAGAAGATTCCAATGGCTTACTTACTGTTCATTCCCACCCCAAAATAATCTGCCACTAAAATCACCTCTCAAAAATATTCATTTTCTTTTTTTCTTGCTTATGAGCCGTTCATGTCTCCACACTACATGTAGAATGAATCCCAACCTTCTTATCATGTGTAGACCCATTCTAGTTGAGCACCCATCTCCAGACTCATGTCAGGTTCCTGCCCAACCCCCTTCCCTACACCTGTACCTTAGCCTCACCAGGAAGAAGCAGGACACAGTATCTAGATGGGTAGCTCTGGAATAAGACCACTGATAGAGTTCTAATGCTGGCTCTACCATCTGTTAGTTGGGTGACTTTGAGGAAGTCACTGGGTTTTTTGGTGCATCAGTTTCCCCAACAGTAGGATGAGAATCACAACTGTACTAACCTTGCAGGTGGGGGATTAAGTGCACTAAGACACACAAAAAACTTAGACCAGTGCCTGGCACAAAGTATAACTCGGTGGATCAGAGCTATCATGCCTTCACACTTCATGCTCACTTTCTTGCCTACTCAATGGTCCAGGCTCAGCTAAGCTGTCACTCCCTGCAGAAACTTTCCCAAAGCCCCCCAGAAAAGTTTGTCCTTCCTTGGCCTCCTGAAACACTTGCTTACACATCCATACTCCCTATAGCCCCTTGAGGGTGTGGGTCTTTCCTCTTGACATTTGTCACTAGAACACCATACCTACTACTGAGAAGACAACATGAAGATGCCCAATGACTGGGTGTGCAAATATGTAGATTTTGTGGCGACAATGCCAAACAGAGTCAGCTGCCATCACCTAAACATACTTATGGGTTTTTACCAAGGATTGTTCCTTCTACTCTCACATTGCAATTATTCTTACGTGCCTACTTCAGAAGGAGTGAGAAATATCATTTACAGAGTTCGGTAGCTTGGTCCTTCCTCCTTTGCCCCGTCAGCTTTTATCCCCAAATGAATGTTTGTCGTGTTTTTTATCAATGCTCCCAGATTCTCCATTACCTCTCCAGCTTGGGTTTCTGTTTACCTGCCCAAACTAAAACCCTGACCATTCAGCTCTCCTTCCTCATTTGTTTCTGCACACACTGATTCAAAGCTTTCCCATCCAGTGAAACCTGCCACCATGTTTTTACGCTTGCACTTCCAGTTGCTACACCGTCAGAGCCTAAGTAATTATAAGTCTCCAATAACTAGTAATCTGAGTATTTCATACAATCGTCTAATAATCCTGTATTCTTTGCTAAGAAAATGGCAGGCAGCCTGTGGGATTACCTTTTTTTTTTTAATTAAAAACAAATCTTGAAATATCGGGCTATTTTCAACCTGGATGACAGACACCACACACAGTCTTTCTTATAATTAGCTGTCAAACTTTATACACCAAAGTTTAGAGGAGGCTGCTAGAATGCAGATTCCCAGGCCTGCTGCTAAGGATTTTCCTTCAGTGGTCTGGATTTGTGTCTGAGTATCTGCATTTTCGACAGGGTATCAGGTTCCTAGGGCTGCCCTAACAAATTACAATGAACTAGGTGTCTGGAAACAACAGAAATTTTCTCTCACAGTGCTGGAGGCTGAAGATTAAGGTATTGGTAGAGCCATGATCTTTCCAAAGGCACTTGAGGAGACTGCTTCCTGGCCTCTCCTGGCTGGTGCAGGCTTCAGGCATTCCTTTGCTTGTGGTCCTATCACTCCCATGTCTGCCTCCACTTCATATGCCTTTGCCTCTCTGTTGGTACATCTCAAATATCCATCTTTTTCTCTCATAAGGATACCAGTCATTGGATTGAAAACCATCCTAAATATAGGGGGATTTCATCTAGTGATCCTTAGTTTCATCTGCAAAGATCCTGTTTCCAAATAAGACCACATTCACTGGTTAGGACTTGGACATATCTTTTTGAGGGTACAAAACTCAACCTACTAGAGAAAATTATTTTGATGTGTGGCGTTCTGGGACCATACTGTAAACAATGTTGCCCTATATCAGTGTTAGAGTTTATCTTGACATTAATTCTCATGATATCTAGACAGTTCTACAAGAGGATACTAGTAAGTTAGAGAAAAATGAGCAATAAAAGAAGGAATGCTCTCCCCTCTGGCAGAGCACATCTTCCCTTATATGTTGCTGTGATGGTGGAGAGGGAGAGGGAGGAAAAGCAGGACTATTCCATATTGTACATGCTTTCTCTCTCTCTAAAAGCAAAGTTCTAGGCTCAGACATTGCCTCTTCATCAAGTATGCTGAGCCTACTGCTTGAAACACAGACATTAAATATATGAATGAATGGACACACAAAAGAATGGAAGTATTTCCTCTTCTTTCAGCTTATTCGGGATTCTGTATGTTGAACCTTGAAAAATAAAATCAACCCTTCCTCCCTATAATCCTTATCCTGGTTTTCTCCTTTCTATAGCTTATAAGTATAATTTTACCATTGAGATAAGAATCCTCCTCTTTCTCTTCCTGTGTGTTAGTCACCTTCCCCATCCTGTTTCAAACTAAAGAGGTCTTGAAAACAAAGGATCTACGATAATACCTGCTTTTTTCTGCTAAAGTATGGGTGTCTTCGTTTCATGGTTGCAATCTGCCTCATCTACAAGAGTCTCGTCTCCTTTATCAGACGTTCACTTCTTGTACACCTAATCCTGCAATATCAGTTACAAATCCCTTACCTGGTGCCCCTTTTTTAGACAAGATGCATTTCACCTTTTATACAGTCCTCAATCCCTTCTGCTCTGTGCAGTTTCCAGGTCCAAGAACCTTTCCGGAAGCTGTGACCTTCTCTGACATTGGGATTAGGGCCAGTCACTGGGTTCCATCTCAAAGCTCTGCCTCCCTCTCCTAACTCCATTTTCAGATACTATCCCAACAGCAAAATTTGGCTAGAAGTACCCCTTTACTGGTGTCCACCTCTCCCATCCTTGTACCTCTGCTATTCATTCTCCCCTTAATGAATCGAATCCAGTCCATGCAATGCTATGAATAAATTTCACAAATACAATGTGGATGAAGCCAAAGAGATCAGCCCCCCAAGAGTATGTTCTCTATATAATTTTCTATGGGTTTAGAAGGCAGGTTAGTAGTGGCTACCCTTGGGAGACTGACAAATGTTTAACAATTGGCTGTCCAAAAACCAAAAAAAAGAAAGCCATGTTTTGTAGTACTGGCTGATTTCTCTGATGTAAATACCCTTATTCTGCCATTCTCAAGCCACTGATGTGATGTCACAGAATACCGCGTTGGGACGGGCTGTGCTGTAGTAGGTTATGTGGGATTTACACTAGACACATACAATAGAGGTATGTAACCTCAAGAGCATAAATAATAAAATGTAGTAGAATATTTAGGAAGTGGTGAATTTTGAATATTTATTACATTTTTGTGTGTGCCAAATGATCTTTCCAGCACCTCACTCACATACAAATTGGAAAGCCCCAACAGCTAACGCTACCTAATAATCCAGGATTAAAATAACTTCAGATGTTAAATTACACTCTTGATTTCCCCCATCTTCAAACTCTCCTAATCTAGCCTATATTTAACTTTTCAACAAATATTTAGTGAGCTATGTTCCAGCATGTTTTTTTTTCTTTTTGACAGTTCTAGAGAGGTGTAATTGACATACAATAAACTACACATGATTAGGTATGCAATCTGACAAGTTTTGACATCTGTATACACCCATGAAACCATCACCACAATCAAGATAATGAGCCTATCCACCCTCCCCAAAATTTCCCCGTGCCCCTTGGTGACCCCGCCCCACCCCGCCCTCCTCCATCTCCAGGCCACATGATCTGTCTCTGTCACTAAACATTTGTTTGTATTTCCTAGAAGTTTTTGCCTTTGCTGTTAAAATAACTTATTTAAATGTAAGTTTATATAAATAAAAAAAATAGTGGCTGTGTTTAACAACCATCATCACTGGGGTACCTGAGTGACTCTCCTTGAGCATCTGACTCTTGGTTTTGGCTCAGGTCTGATCTCAGGGTCAAGAGACTGCGCCCTGCATAGGGGCTCAGTGGGGAGTCTGCTTAAGACTTCCTCTCCCTCTGTCCCTACCCCCTCCTCAAATAAATAAATCTTTAAAAAAATTTGATGATCACCACTTCCAGGACTCTAGGAGCAGGAGAGGACACAAGATGGGAGTCTACAAGTAAATGGAACAAAACAGGAGGGGAGACTCTGGGCTTGGGGTGATGTTTTGTTCTGGATGCTGGTTGACTAAAGATCTCCACATAACTAAAAATTTATTGAGCTGAACACTTACAGTACGTAGACATTTCTGAATATATGTTCAACTTCAATAAAATTTACCCCCCCAAAGCACTAGGATTAAAAAAAGGATCAGGATGTCGGCTCACTGTTCTTACCTAGTTAAAAATCCTTCTCTGGCTTTCTGCGACATTTCAGTGAAAATCTAAGCTCCCTGTCACAGCTTTCCAGGCCTGCCCCACAGATTCTGGTCCCTGATCATATTTCCAGCTTTGCTTACTCAGGCCTCAGTCTGTCAAAGCTGTCCACTTCTTTCCTGCTACAGGACCTTTACTCACGCTGTCTCCTCTGCCTGGTGTGCTTCTTGCCACTTCCCTTAGAACTCCCACCTCCTTTGCAGCCTGGCTTGTTCCACCTAAACAGCTGCCCTTTTCAAGTTGAGCTGCTCTTTTTTTTTCTCAAAGCTTTCTTTCCAAATAATTTTAACTGTGTAGTGTTTGTCTGTTTATGGCCAGGGCCCCATAGTAAAGTGGAAGCTCAGCAAGACCAAATATCCTATGCATCTTGTTCGTGGGTGTGACCCCGGCACAACATCGAGCACCTAGAAGGTACTCAATAAAAATTTAGTGAATGAAGCAGTTAACCCTCGGCTTCTCTGGGGAGTACAGGGAGGCCATGGCCCCTGGGATGTGTGTGAACATAAGTAATGAGAGCAGAGAAGCTGGCCTGCTATGCCGACTGTGAAGTATCATTCCTCACCAGCTGCAGGTTCCACATCCTTCCATTTTCAGATGAGGAGATGGAGTTCAAAGTGGCCAAGGTCATGAGAATTCCCTTCTCCTGACTCCCATTCTGGAGCTCACACCTCTTTCTCACATGTTGGAAGCTCCGGGTAGGGTTAGGGTTAGGGTTGGGGGTAGGGGGTAGTGGGGAGGAGGAACAAGTTTTTAACACACACAGACATGGAAGAGAATCTGGCTTAATTTATAATGGACTCATTCAGCATTGTTGGACAAACAGCCAAATCCCCCAACCCTCAGTGTTCTTATCAATAAAATGGGGTTCATCACGACTGTTTATAGGGCTCCTGTAAAGAATGAAGGAAACATATGTAAAGCAAGTATCTCATTATTAGTATTTGATAGAAACCCCATTGGTGGCCTTTTTCGTCGTAGTGGCAGCAGCTGGTGGGGGTTGAGCAAGATGAGGTCTCTCCTCACTACTCCATGCATTCCTAATCACGGCTCTGACTGTTGGCCAGTTTAATTAATGCCCTGGCAAGTGGGTTGATATTCACAGGCCTTAAAGGTCTAAGATAAGAGTGGTGCTAACACATCGAGTTTCTGCTGCTGAGTATCTAATGAATCCATTCCTGAGGTGCTCAGAGAAAACCCAGGCACAGATCTGACAACAAGCTCTCCAGGAGAGTGATAAGGCATGAAATCAATAATGCCTCACTTTCCCAAAGAAATGGCAACTTTTTAATGTCAAAAATACAACATCTTCTGACATAGTGTGTAGTGATGCTATCCTCTTCGGAGCAACCTTTTCTAATCACAGGTATTTAGTTTCCCATTAAAATTC
Source organism: Canis lupus baileyi (assembly GCF_048164855.1). NCBI lineage: Eukaryota > Metazoa > Chordata > Mammalia > Carnivora > Canidae > Canis > Canis lupus. Next base: position 30,827,449 of record NC_132853.1, read on the forward strand.
AGTCACACTGACCATAGGGCCTCCAGGCATGAAAAGGATGTGCTGAGTGGAGGTGGGGGAAGGGCACTGGTATATTTTTAGCATATACTTTGTTCCAAACACTGTGCTAGGTGTTAGCCTCCCTATGAGATAGGCTATACTCTTCTTCAGATTAAGGAGTTCAGACTTAAGTGCGAAAGGAAACGTTATCAGTCAGGATCTAAGATGCTGTAGCAAAGAGAGCCCCAAAGTAGAGAGGTTCCAAGAGGTTTGAGTACGTCTGTCTCTCATATAACCGTCCATAAGTCGGCACCCTGGACTTAGTAGGTGGCTCTGCCATCCTCAGGAGGATGCAGCAGAGGCAGCAGGCATCACGGATTCAGAAATGGAAGCATCTTTTCTTTTAATGGAATGATTAAGCAGTACCACACATCATTTCTGCTGACATCCCTAAATAGCAATGATTCAAATAATATAGAAGTTCCTCTCTCATGTAACAGTCTGAGGGTGGAAGGTAGCTCCCAACCACATGGGTCCATATGCCAGCCAAAAGAACTAGAGGAAATAAGAAAGAAAGGACAACTCTTTTCCTTTTAAGGACACACGCTAGAAATTGTTCACGCCACTTCTGCTTGTATTCTATTGGCCAGGATTTGATCACATAGCCAAAACTAGCTGTAGGGAAAGCTGGGAAATGTGCCTAGCTAAAACTGGGTAATCATATTAGTAGAGGAGGAGGAAATAAATGGTTTCTGGTAGAAAGTGACCCTCTTTGTCATAGGACGCCATTGTAGAGATCTATGCAAGCCAATGACAGCATGTGACTAAATTTTCAGAAGTTCTTCTGAAGGAAGTAGAAGAGGACAGCAGACTGGGAGGACTTGCACCAGCATGGAAGGAGACAGACCAGTTGAGAGATAAAGGTAGCCTGTCTAGGGTGGTAGCAGCCAAGGTGATGAGAAGTGATTTGACCTCAAGATATATTTTGAAATCACTTTCAAAAACCTTCAGCAGAATTTTCTACGGGGTTACATGTACAGTGTGACAAAAAGGAGTCAGGGATCTTTGGATGAATGGTTTCTTCGAGTCATTCAGGGTTCAACTCAAACATTGAAGTTGTCCTTGATCCACTGCTTTGTGGCAGTCCGACATGTCATCCTGGTGTTTCTTCCTGAAACATACCTATCTGAAATGACGTTGTCTAGTTCTTTTCTGCCTCCTCCACTAAAAAGCATGCTCCATAGAGTGGGAACTTTGTCCATCCTCTTCATTACTCTATTGTTGGCATCTAGAACAATGCCTGGCACATAGTAATATTAAGAGTGGTGGCCTGTGGCACCTGGCTGGCTCAGTCGGTTGAGTGTCCTACTCTTGCTTTCAGCTCAGGTCATGATCTCAGGGTCACAGAATCAAGCCCCACATTGGGGACCGCGCTCAGCATGTGGAGTCTGCTTGAGATCTCTTTCTCCCTCTGCCTCTCTCCCCACAATCTCTCTCTAAATAAGTAAAGTCTTTTTTTTTTCTTTTTAAGAGTGGTGGCCAAGATTTATTTAGTATTTGTGAAATGGATGAATAAGTTATGATAGTTGATGTTTTTGAAGAGAACAGAATAAAAAGAAAAATTAAATCATATAATAAGGAAACGGAATGACTTTCTTATTCTGGAAGCCAGAAATCTATACACTGAAGAGTCTACTATGTTCTTTCATTATTTATTTATTTATTTATTTATTTATTTATTTATTTATTTATTTATTTATTTATTTATTAAAAGATTTATTTTTATTTATTTATGATAGACATAGAGAGAGAGAGAGAAAGAGAGAGAGAGAGAGGCAGAGACACAGGCAGAGGGAGGAGCAGGCTCCATGCGGGGAACCAGACGCAGGACTCAATCCCGGAACTCCAGGATCGCGCCCTGGGCCAAAGGCAGGTGCAAAACTGCTGAGCCACCCAGGGATCCCCTAGTATGTTCTTTTAAAATGATTAAACGCTGACCAGTGTTGTCACATAATCTTTGAGGAGTTGTTATTCCAAAAGTCTATGGTCTACAAGCACCCTAGCAGGAGAGACAGATTACTTTAAAAGAAGAAATAATCAGAATGATCTCAACACTTCCCTTCAGCCCAGTAAATAAAAAAATAAATAAATAAATAAATAAATAAATAAATAAATAAATAAATAATTTAAAAAAAAAAAAAAGCAATATCCAGAGACTTAGGGCAAAAAGGCATGACTCAAGAAATCTAAAAACAGTCAAGATACTATTTAAATATGAAGAACTCTGAGAATATATCACCCATATATCCCTTCTGGTATGAATAGATGTTTCACGGGCCACTGAACAAGATTAGAATAAAGTATTTATTAAAAAGGGGATGTTGACACATATAAGGATTATTGGTGAGCACCAAAATATATTCAACATAATGTGAATTTTTAAATAATTATGTTTATAAAACACATTACAATTGTGTATAAAGGCTATACATTATAAAACAATGACAGAATATTGATGGGGCAGCTTTAATGGATACAAATTAATAGTGGTTTGAATAAGATAGATGTTTATTCTGTCCCCCAGCCCCACCCCAAACAATCTGATTGCAAATAGTTCAAGGCTGACCTGGGGCTCCATTGTGTCAGGAACCAGGTTTTCTCTCTTGTTACTCCCCATTCTCTAGTTGGTGGCCCTGTTTGGCTTGGTGGAATATGGCTCACCACCACATCCACTTAGTCTATATTTTAGCAGCAAGAAAGGTTAAAAGAGGAAAGATGACCATGGGGTATTCTCTTTTAGGAGCATCCAATTAGTTGGCTACCTAGCAGCAAGGGAAGCTGGGGAATGTAATATCTAGCTGGGGAATGTAATCTACATGTCCACTTAAAACTTCTATTATTACAGAAGTAGAGAAAGATGTGTGTGGGAAAGGGAGAAACCCGAGGATAAAATGAAATGACATGTCAGGACACATGCTTAATACTTATACCTACAGCACAGTAGGTGTCCAGTAATTATTAGGCATTATTTTTAAATGAAATAATCACGTTTTTTCTTATAAAATGATACATGTTGGTTAGAAAGTCTTCAAACAATATAAAAAGAACACACAAAAGAGTAAAGTTCACTCTGACCCCTACCTTCAGAGATAACCACTGGTAACACTTCATCAATATCTGATCATTTAACAAGTGTTTCTTTGAATCCATCCCAAAATACAGTTGCTTTTATTTCTATTGGTTTTTAAGTTTCTATTTTGTTTATTGGTGCTCTAATCTTTATTATTTTTCTCCTTCTACTGGTTTTGGGTTTTGTTTGTTCTTTTCTAGCTCCTTTAGATGTAAGGTTAGGAATATGTAGTTATTTTTATAGATGTTTGCTGGAGGGGAGGTGGTTGGGGAGATGGGGTAACTGGGTGATGGGCACTAAGAAGGGCACTAGACGTGATGAGCACTGGGTATTATATGCAAATAATTAATCACTAAACTCTACCTCTGAAACTAATAATATACACTTTATGTTAATTAAATTCAAATAAAAATGTTTCAACACTTTAAAAAGAGCATGTATTTTCTATTTACAAGGTAAATCATTTATATATATATGTTATTTCAACCATGTTATCTTCTACATTTTTTTTATATTATTTGGTGCAAAAAGATTTATGATAGTTAAACTTCATGATAGTTTTACTTTGCCTGGATTTTGAGTGTCTGATATTAACATCACAACCCTTCCTTCCTTTTGGCTTCCATTTTCCTGGACATTAAGGTTGATACAAGAATTTTGCCCTAAGCAAGTTCGGGACTTAAAGAAGTTAATTTCTTCTTTTTTTAAAGGCTCAATTTGGGCAGCCCCGGTGGCACAGCGGTTTAGCGCCGCCTGCAGCCCTTAAACAACTGAAATATCCAGATCCTGGGGAGCCGGATCGAGTCCCACATCGGGCTCCCTGCATGGTGCCTGCTTCTCCCTCTGCCTGTGTCTCTGCCTCTCTCTCTCTAGCTGTGTCTCTATGAATAAATAAATAAAATCTTTAAAAAAAAAATAAAGGCTCAATTCTCTTCTCCCCTGCCCTCACAACAAGGAAGGGACAGTTTACAGCCACCTGCTCTGTACTTAACTGATCTTAGATTCTGTAAGAATGGAGATCTTGTAAATACTACTATCCTGTTTGAATCCAGTTGCCCTGTATTGAAAAAGATGGTGTCAAATTGTAGCAGAAGGTCAACTCCAGGGAGTATGTGTTTTCACTGGATTTCAAGTAAAGCTATAAATTCACAGCTAATGTGCAGTTCAAAGGAAGTTTAAGGGCTTTTTTTTTTTTTCCCCCTTGGGAAAAATCACATATGCCTTAGTATTTGTACACATTTTTGTGCTTCATCTATAGAGAAGTAGCTACTTCCAAGTTGGCATATTTTTATTTACCAACAGTCAAATTAGAGCTTTCTAAATTTAGTCTAATTCCTTTCGAATTCTCTCATTAAGAGGAAACTATGAAGAAAACCCAAATCCTTGCTTATCCACCTATTTTTGTTGCTTAGGAGATAATAATGATGATGCCAGGAACCACTTGAAGGTGCCTATTACGTGCCAAGTCCTTTACATACACCATCTTTACTCTGATCCTCAGAGCCACATGCCCCATGAGTGACTTCCACCCTGTCCAGGTAAGAGTCCTGAAGCTCAGAAGAGCTGTAGAGTTACACATGTAGGCTAGTTGTGGTCAGAGTTGAGCCAGTTCTGTCTGACTCCATAATATCTTCTAATTCCACTCCTCCAAGAGTTAGACTTCTGGAGGAAGCAGGAAATTCTTTTTCTATGTTTTGAGTAATGTGTCCTCTTTTTCTCTCCTTGGATGTTCTTTCCTGCTGTCCAGTAAGAACAAATTCCATATGCAGCTACAGAGATGCAAATATGAAGGACTGGAAGCCTAGAACCTGTTTAATTTACAGTTCAGCAAACAAATGTAATTTCCTTGAATAAACCCTCCGGGAGTGTTAATGGATTCAAACCTCTTGTTATGTTAGTGCTGTAATTCCAGAATGTACCTCAGTGATTTAACAAAGAACACAGATATCAAATATTGCTCTCAATCTATTGCAAATGCCATACAAAGTTTTATTGTTGTTTAGAGGACATTGGCTCTGTAGCAAAACATTATACCTTGTTTCAGAATGGCAAAATAGGTATAACTTTATGAATTTTATGAATTACTTAGATTTTTTTTTTTTTTTTTTTTGCACAACCAAATAAAACTTCTAACATGTAATTCTGGAAAAAAAGAAGTGCCCCTCCTGATTGCAGATGTATTTTCGTTAATGTGAGCTGTACTTATAATACAAGGTGCTTTAGTACCATCGGCCAAAAGGACTGAGGAATGGGGAGGAGGTAAAGGTTTGGACCAAATCTGCAGCTCAGAGCTGGCAATGCATGACATTATACCTGCAGAACTTTCCATAAATGCCAACCAGCTGTCCATTCTTTTTTGGAAACTTGCCTTATTGACATTACAAAGAATACAAACAGCTGCTCAACCATGTCTAGAAATGAGATTCTACTCTTCAATAAAGCACCAACAGTTTAACCAGGAAGTGTTAAGGAGGAAAAAAAAAAAAGTCAGCCTGAAACACTTTGCATGGAAAAGTCACCCATCTCCCCAAAGAGTAAAATAACCGAAGCTACCTTTACATCTGCTTTCCTTTCATCAATTGTTCTTTGAGGACAGATATCTCAAGGCAGACTTAGCTAGAATTTCATTGTGTGCTGTTCTTCTGGATCTAATCTATTGACTCTCTCTTTTAAGTGTCTGTAATTTTATTATTATTATTAATTTTTTTAATCCATTTATTCATGAGAGACATAGAGAGAGTGAGAGAGAGGCAGAGACACAGGCAGAGGGAGAAGCAGGCTCCATGCAGGGAGCCCGATGTGGGACTCGGTCCTGAGACTCCAGGATCAGGCTGTGGGCTGAAGGCGGTGCTAAACCCCTGAGCCACCGGGCTGCCCTGTTCTTCTGGATCTATACTTGCTACACTCAGTCTCTCTCCTTTCCCCAGCCCCTACACTACACACACACACACCCTAAACAACATCCTTAGAGATGGGGAGTAGAATAAGGGAGGGGATCTGGTTTCAAATAATCCATATTATATCATTAATGTCTATGAGCTAATCATGCCCCTCACCCCATTCATATCATAAAGTCCTAGCCCTCAGAACCTCAAAATGTGACTATATTTGAAAATAGGGTCTTTAATGAGGTAACTTAGCTGAACTTAGGCTTGTCAGGGTGAGTGTAATCCAATATAAATGGTGTCCCTATAAGAGGAAACGACACAGATGCACACAGAGGGAAGCCCACATGAAAACAGCAGAAGGTGGCTATCAACAAGTCCTTAGAAAGGTCTCAGAGGAAACCAACCTTGCTAGCACCTTGATCTCCAACTTCTGGCGTCCAGAATTGTGAACAAACACATTTCTTTTGTTTCAGACACCCAGTCTTACCACTCAGTGGTATATTGTTATGGCAGCCCCAGAAAATGAATACACTGAATCACTATATCCATCTGCCATGGAGACAAGATTTAATCCCATTCTTTAATAAATTCATGCTCAGAATGGATAGCCAGTATCATTTTGACCCTTCAGTTAAAATGAGGACCTGGGCTTGGTATTGGTGAAGGTGCTTCTGGTGGCAAATAAGAGAAAAGCCAACGAAAGTAACAAATGGGATGTATCTGTCTCAAACAACTGAAATATCCAGAGGTAGCTCAGACTACAAAAACAGTTGAATCAGGGTGTGGCCTCTTCGGCCCCTCTTTATTTATCAGGCCTGTGGTTGGGATGGCTCCCCTCAAGGTGGAAAGATGACATCAGTAGGTACACACGCTTCTTCACCCCCATCCGAGGAGAAAGAACCGCATCACAGAAGCACTGAAACAAATCCAGTCTTCCTCTGATCGAACCAGTCATTGTTACACTAGTATCAACAACAAATGTTCATTGAGCACTAAACATGTGCCAGATACTCTTCTAACTGAATGTGCTTTTGCGGAATAAACTCCCGTAATCCTCATGAAAAGAGCAATGGTACTACCCCCATCTGTTACTTCAATTGAGGCCGGCCCCTGGAGCTGAGGAGAGGTAAGCAACCCCCCCTCCTAAAGCAGAAGGTCATTTCACAAGGTGCAGCATGGATAGTAAGGAAACACCGCAGTAGGAACAAAGCCGTGTCTCTGTAAAATCATAACTGCATCATGTTTCTGTTTTCCTTAATGACCTAGCTTACTACGGGCAAAAAGCAAGATCCTCTCTGCTTTCGTTGCCCACATGACCTAAATTACCCTTTTGCTATATGTTCTTCTGAATGTCACAGGATTGTTTTCTCCTTGCAGGGACAGATGCCTACAGAGACCGAGTTAGGTAGCACCCAGAATTTGCTCCTAGACACGTGACCAGCCTTCCTCCTGCAAGGTAGAAGGGCCTCTCGCTGCTCTTCTAACATCTGTGTGGAAGCCTCTTGGCTTGTTCTGACTTGCGTGGAGCCACTTTCTCTGTTCCTCTTGATTCACAGCGAGAAAGGAGCAACCAGAGACAGGCGTTTGGTGCTTTTAGTTTGTCTCACTCCTACCCTCTTTCCAACCCCAACCTTGCACCTGCTGGGTGGTTCCCTGTAAAGGATTAAATGCACTGGGCTGATAGTTTCTCATTTTTTCAAACCTGAATTGAATGTGAATTTTACCGTGGGTCACAAAACCCAGAAGTGATGTATGATGATTTATGGCATTCTGCTAAATCAAGTATTCATCTCATCAGGCTTCAGTGATTTGAAATAAATAATGGGCAACGGTGCTGCCTGAATGCTAAATATTTCAATGCTCTCTTTGGTGCAACTTGGTGAAATATCGGGGGGGGGGGGGGGGACGACATTAATCTGACAACACTTTATCGAAAGTTACCAAATATTTGTATCTTTTATAGAGTCACCCCTCTCCTGGGATTGATTTGAAAGTGGACAGGTGAGAGCGTTATGCACGACTATGTTCATTGAAGACTGGCTCAGAATAATATAAACAGAAACAGTATAGGTTCCAGCCATAGGCATGGCTAAGGCAATTATAGTAAAGGGCCCCTTGAGGGAAATATTATGTAACTATTTAGTAGTTTCCTTTGTTTGGAAGCCTTTTCCACCCCCTCTGCCTTACTTTTCTGCCAGCTAACTCCCACTTAGCCTTCAAGACTCAGGGTACCCACCCCATCCTTGGGGCCCTCCTCTGTGCTTATGTAACACCTGGGCACACCTCCCATCCCATTGATTTTGCTTGTCAGTCTCCCCCATTGATTGCAACTCATGGAGGCAGAGTCTGTCCTCTGTGCAACAAGTTAAAAGTCAGAAGGGGCAGGGGCAAGAAGCAATATTATTCCTAATGGATAAAACTCGGGCTTCAGCTTTCATATCGACCCCACCCCTTCCCCTACACACCCAGCCCCATTAGCACCGTGGTCACCTCTCAGGTCACCTCTTAGGCCTCCTGTGGAAGGTGAGAAATCTGCTTAAAATCCCCCTAGGGGGAGTGTCTTGCGGGGGGATGGGGATGGGGATGGGGATGGGGATGGGGGTGGGGTGGGGTGGGGGCGGGGCGGGTTGTGGGCTGGAGTTTGCACAGGGGGCCTATGGAGTTTTCCTGCAAACCCCCAGGAGCCGCTAACATCCTTCTGTGCGTCCTATCACAAAGTTTGTTTCTCTGAACGTCCGAGTTACCTGGTTTGCAAATGGGGACTGCAAACGGTCGGTGTGATTCGGTTTACACTGAAACGCGCCGCGCGTCCCTCCTGTGAGGCAGCACAGCCTCCGAGAGCACAAGGCGGGCCCAGCCCTGGGCCGGCGTCGCGGTCTGAGGTCGCCTTCCTCGCCCGGCCTCCTCCGGCCCCGCTCCCCGAGGCTCCGCGCCGCGCTCCCTTCCCGCCCGCCCGCCCGACTTCTGAGCCGCGCGCTCCGGAGGGAGGAGAACCGGAGAATCCTCGCGGGCTCCCGGCGCTCGCGGACCGGGGCCCGCCCCCCTCCCCCCGCGCCCGGCCCCGTCACGTTGGCTGCGGAGCGCATCCCGGCTGCGCCCCGGCGGGGAGGCGCCGGGGGTAGCTGAGGGGAGCAGGTCACGTGGGAGGAGGAGTCTGACCTACTTTCCCCGGCGGCAGGCGCATGCGTAGCTGCGGGCGGCACGCCGGCCGGGAGGCTCACGTGGAATCGCACGTGCCGGGTGCTCCCGCCCGGAGGCCGGGGGCGGGGCCACGGGCGGGGAGGCGGGGCCGGGCGGGGAGGGGGCGGGGCCACGGGCGGGGCCTCGGGCGGGGAGGGGGCTGCGGCTGCGGCTGCGGCTGCGGCTGCGGCTGCGGGACCCGCGGGGGGCCGGGCGGGCGCGCTCCTCCCTCCTGTACCCGCAGCTTTGGAGAGCTGCTTGGGCGCCCCCCACGACTTCATCGAATTCAATATTCCTGAACCCAAAAATTAAAACAGAGTTCCTGCACAAAATGCCCTTTGATTCAGCAATTCCACGACTGGGAATTTGTCCTACAGATGGGCTCCCACTTCTGTGAAATGTCGCTCCAGAAGACATCCCTGTTTGATATCACGCGCGATGGGAAACAGTCTGTCCAGCAATGAAACTGGTCAAATTCACGGGGGACGTAAATTATGATTGGGCGCATCTGGAATTCCCTGCAGCTGTTAAACAGAAATGGACAGCTAGTTCTATAGACACCTCTAGAAGGATGAGAGAGGTGAGAGAGACCTCTAGGATCCATCCGGCGATCCGAGGAAACTTAGAGCAGAACAGCGTGTATGAGATGCTGGCATTTGTGTGCAAAAATGCACACATATCTCTGTAAATGTATAGAATAGCTCTGGAAATATGCATAAGAAACTGGTAAAGGAGGTATATTGGGATGACTGAGGGTCAGAGAGGAGGATAGAGACTGTATACTTACACACTTTTGTGACCTTTATATTTTGTACTGTATGATTAATTTGTTTTTAAATACAAATTTTAAAAGCAAGGAGTCGTTTAGCTCTGACTCTGTGCCGGGCATCGGATTTTACGTAAATCATTTGCTTCTGGAAAGTTTGTCGCCTATAGTATCTGCGGCATTTCCTATTCTGTTCAGCTTGTAGCTTAATGTTTCAAGCTTTGCGATCAACTCTGATGAGATATATTTATTTTTTTAACTTCCCAGATGAAAACCCAATAGGTCCTCTATGTGGTTAAGATACTCTCCCAAGTTTTATCACTTAAGGGAAGACATCTTAACTAAGAGACTCTCAGCAATAAACATTTGCACAGTAAAGCCTACACAACAGTATTGCTTTGGTAATTAACCTTTGCTCTCCCGGTTACTCTGTGAGTTTGTATTGCAGCTATTATTGTCATTGTAGTTATTATATATATATATATATATATATATATATATAATGTATATATAAAATATATCAGTTATAATATGTTTGATTGCAAGTAACAGAAAACCTAACTATGAGGGTCAGGTAGAAAGTTTCCTTAATTGAAGTCAACGATAAGGTGGACTTCAGGAATAGTTCGATTCAGGAGCTAAACAATATCATGAGGACTTGGTTTCTCTCCATCCTGCTGCCATGCCTTTCATGGTGTCAGCTTCATCTAAAGCTTTGGAAAGTTCTCACTTGGTGAAAATCCTTCTTTCCTAGAGGCAGTAGAATATATCTAATAATTCATTGGCCTGGGTTGGATCAAGTACTCATACCTGAAACAATAAATTGGGGGAAACTAGATAAAACAAACCAACTGGGTTTGGATGTTGAGGAAGCAATGATGATGCCCCTCACATCACTTCTACTATTACTAATAACACTATTACAGTTGACCCTTGAGCAACACAGGGGTTGGGGACACTGGCTCCCAGCACAGTTCAAGATCCACTTATGACTTTTGACAACCCCCACATTTAACTGCTAATAGCCTATAACTGACCAGAATTCTTACCAATAATACAAACAGTTAACACATATTTTCTATGTTATAGGTACCATATACTGTATCCTTACAATAAAGTAAGCTAGAGAAAATAGTTAAGAAAGTCATAAGGAAGAATATGTTTACAGTACTGTACTGAATTTATCAGAAAAAAATTCAAGTATAAGTGAACCTACAAGTTCAAACCTGTGTTATTCAAGGGTCAACTTTTCAGGTATGGATTGGGTGATAGTTCTTTGCTTGCCCTGCATTATGCAGCCTGTACATGTGCATTTTCTCTGTACACCTTCCCAGTGAGGGAATCTAAGCATCACAAATTAGGAGAAATCTAGCTCCACTACTCAGAAAACAACTTGAGTTATAGTGAGTGATCAAATGATGTCATTTTGGCAGGATCATATAAAGTAAGTATACAAACACCACACTTATGTGCCATTTTTTTTATCGGCCTTCCAATAACTATTAGACTCCTACTGTAAATATATGGATACACATGGGCTCTTGGAGAGAAATAGAAGATATTCACGACCAAGACTCTGGCCTCAAAGGGAATATGGTCAAGTCAGGCAGATAAGATAGACACTTGGAAAATGTTAAAATAATGATATGAGACAGCATGCAGTTAAGTGCCTAAGTGGATGATAATGTAGTGTGTCAGGTATTCACAGCAGAGGAAGACTACATAGGCAGAAATTGGTGGAACAAGCTAGCAAATAGAAGAGGGCCTTGACAGAATGCTCAGATTAGGTAAGATAAACAGGGGAGAAGGGAAGGGCTGTATAAATGGTCAGATACTGTATGAACAAAGGAGTAGAAGTAGAAATGAATCTAGTATTCTCAAGATTAGAGATCAGACTTGCCATGGGGAATTTGTGTTGAAAAGGAGTGACAGATGATGTTAGAAATGTAAGGAACCATGTGCCCAGGTTTATATCCCTTGGGCATATAGAGGCATGTTAATTATCTAAATTGCATGGACGCTGGGTGCCTGGGTGGCTGAGTGGTTGAGTGTCTGCCTTTGGCAAGGGGCATAATCCCAGGGTCCTGGGATTGAGTCCTACATCAGGCTCCCCGCAGGGAAGCTCTCTGTCTATATCTCTGCCTCTCTCTGTGTCTCTCATGAATAAATAAAATCTTAAAAAAAAAAAAAAAAGTAAATTGCACTGACTCTTGCTCCCACCTGCTCATCCTTTCCAAATCTCATCCAGTTACATGAGAGAGTACTCAAGGGTCTACCACATGTGCTCACACATCAGTCAGCCAATTATAGTCGCCCTAAAGCATGAGCCAGGTTCCTTCCGTCCTGCTCTGGTCCCCCTCCTATCATCCTTTCCTAGGAAAGCAGGACAAAAGGCGGCTTACCACCACTTGACTGGTTATATGGGGAAGAGAGGGAGGAGTCAAGAGTGATTCGAAATGTACTCACCATGTCTGCTGCATGCTATGTCATCAGAGTATACATTACACACACAGCATGCCTGTAACTGGCATGTTTGCACCATAAGGGAAAGGATCTCCTCCAGCACACTGGGTGTTCAGATACTCAACACCTGTCAACTTAAGATCAAGGTGAACTCCCAAGGGCCGAACCTGAACCAGCGTGAGGCAAATGAAGCCTCAGTTGCAAAATTTGAGGAGGCACCTACTCTTGGGCTTCATGAGGGCAACTCTACAGGAATGGCATGCCATTGTCTCTGTTTTGTGGTCTGGAGAGGCCAAAACTAGAAACCTAAGAGTGTCCATCTGAGTCTTTAAGACACATAGCATTTGAAGGAAGTTTTAACAGTTGTTAGTGATAGATGTTGATTTTGACTGACACCCATACATTTGTGGTTTTTTTCCCTTTCTATTTCTTTCTGTGAAAATCTTTTTTACACATTTCTTTTTCCTAAAGCCCAAATCATACTACAGACTTTGAAGTATGAACCAGATGTGTGAATTTTTATGGAAATATAGGTTGTATGTTCATCTGATAATTGAACATACATTAAGTGCCTGCAGGGTAGACCAGGGATGCATTAGTTGTTGGAGCTATGAAGAAAATAAACAAAAATCAGTGGAAGGCTTGCTTTCCAGGAAATCTCAGCCTATAAGGAGAAGACAAATTTGTAAACAAATAAGGGTAGTAAACGAATATAAGGGTTTATCAGGGTTGGGAGAATATAAGAGAGTGAACGGCTCCCTACCATGGTTGGCAGTGTGGGGGAGAAGGAGGAGATCAAGAAAGAGCCTCTTGTAGGATATGATACCTGAAATAGGTCTTCAAAGGCTAGGCCCCTCAAAAGCCATGTGCTGTGTTAAGCAGTTGGGGTAGGGAATGGAAGGGATTTAAATCTCAGATATTAAAAAAAAACCTCACAGTCCTTGTAGGGACAGGTCTGAAGACAGAAAATTGGAGAAGTCCTGAGAAGTGATCATCAGGGATTTCTGCCCCGTGCTTTGAAGGGATAGGAGAAAGGTGCCTGATGTGTGGGAACAGGAAGACCAGTTCCGGCTGTGACAAAGCGATCTGTTTCCCTGGTATAGAGAGCTTAAAGATTACTGAGCAGACTTGAGCATATTTGCATAAGGAATCAAGTTTTTCAAGGGCTGGAAACTCCCGTTTTCTTTCCCTTTAGACGTTTCACACTGCTTGCAAATTTCTGAGATATTGCTGATTGATACAAGGAGATGCGAAAGGATCACAAAATGTCACTATGATAGAGAGGTGGTGTGGTTGGTGACAGGGGCTTGATGGTCAAATTGAGGATGAAGCATGTGGTCAAGGCTGAGCCATCTTATCACCAAGGGAATATTGGCTTAAAAGAATAAAGAAGTATTTCTTGCTCATATTACATACCCATTGCAGGTTGGTATGGATTCCGCTCCATCTTGTCATTGTTCTGTTGGAGACCGAGATAGAAGGAACAGCCATTGTGTGAAAAATTGCCGGTCTTGGCATAGGGAAAACAGAACTCTGGTGGGTCTTGCATCAGCAATGTTCCAACAAACATTCCAACCAGGAGGAGCCGGGCATTGCCAATGGAACTAGTCACATGCCCTCCCCGCTCCCTGACCAGGAATCGTTGAGTGAGAACAGTTCTATCTAGTGCCAAGAAAGTAAGGGAGCTAGAATATTTGTGAATAACTATGTGTGTGGCATCTTTTTCTTCGAGCTGGCTCGCCAAATTCAGGCTCCAACGGGCTAACTGGGAATACTAGGAATGATATTAATGGCAATAATAATAATAATAAATAATATTTCTTGAGTGCTTGCTACTCTGTTAGAATCAAAGTAGACACTAGTCCAAGCACTATCCCTGTAATCATTTATTTAATTCTCCCAACAGGCTAGAATCACAGGAAAGGTAATCATAGGGCAGGGAAGAATAACCTCATAGCCGCAAGTGTAACCCTAGAGTCATGTAGATTTTATTAACAGGAAAATGAAACCTATTATTTTATAAACTGGGTCTGTGAAGTATATTGGTTTCACGTATATATCCACTTTCGCCTTGTAAAAGATGGATTTGGTGTGTAACAAAATCAGGGAAGTGTAATTTCAAGAGCATGAATTAAAAAAAAAAGAGCATGAATGAATGAACTCGGGCACTATTTCTTGTACTCCATTGTCCACAGTAATAATAGTTACTTTATCAATTCATGCACAACATTTTATTACAGGCTTTCTTTATCCTGAGCAACCACAGGCTCCTCAAGGGAAACAGTGATTAGATCGCTTTCCTCCATTATTGGCTCAGGGCTCATCCCTAGAGACAGAGTCGAGAATGTTTGCTATGAGATACTGTTTGCAGAATTCTAACCCAAGGGACATCTGGAAAAGGGGTGTATGTGTGTGTGTGACAGAGAGAGACAGACAGAGAGAGAGAGAGAGATCAGACATTCCTCTGTACCCATAAGTGTTTTCTTTTTATGTCTGCATACTTTGCCTGCTATAGTCTAAATGTTGGTATTCCCCTGAATTCAAATGTTGAAATCCTCTCCCCTCAAATTATATTAGGAAGTGGACCTTTGGGAGGTGCTTTGGTCATGAGAATGGAGTCCTTAAGAATGGGATTAGTGCCTTGTGAGAGAGTCTCCAGAGAGATCCATAGCCCCTTTTATTGTGTGAGGACACAGCAAGAAGGCACCTGCTCTGAACAGGTAGGGGATCCTTACTAGAAGACAATGCTGCTGTCACCTTCATCTTGGACTTGCCAGCCTCTAGCACTGTGAGCAGTAAATTTCTATTGTTTATAAGCCACCCAGTCTGTGGTATTTTGCTATAGCAGACAAAGACAATGCCTAATTATTTATAAACAGCTTATTGAAAGTCTCTCCTTTATATTGTCCCTATTTTCACAGCCCCCCAAAGGAATTACTTACCAAATATTTCTGAGAAATTGCTGCTGATTTGGGAAAAATGTTTCATGATTTGCACACAAAAATGGTAAAATAAGATAGCTGACATCTGAGAGCTTATTATATGCTAGGTGCCATGCTAACTACTCTACATGCAATTTTTTTTTGAGATGTTTATTTATTTTTTCCTTAAGATTTTTTAAAAAATTTAAATTCTGGGCAGCCCGGGTGGCTCAGTGGTTTAGTGCCGCCTTCAGGCCAGGGCCTAATCCTGGAGACCTGGGATGAGTCCCACGTCAGGCTCTCTGCATGGAGCCTGCTTCTCCCTCTGCCTGTGTCTCTGCCTCTCTCTCTCTCTCTCTCTCTCTCTGTGTGTGTGTCTCTCATGAATAAATAAATAAAATCTTTTAAAAAATTAAATTCTAGGTAGTTAACATATAGTGAAAAATTAGTTTCAGGAGTAGAGTAGTGGTTCATCACTTACATACCACACCCTGTGCTCATCATAACAAGTGCCCTCTTTAATACCCATCACCCATCTAGCCCATCCCCCACCCACCAGCCCTCTCCTTCATTTGTTTGCTGATTGCCCATGGGGGAAATAAAAATAAATCAGCCATTGACCAGGCCATAAAGAAGTCCTAGGCCAGAGGGGAGGTTAAGTTATTTGCATTTGTAAGTATAACAGGAGGGTGAAAAAACAATGCCTTAAGAGATAGGACAGTGTGTGCCATGTAAGATAGAAGACAAAATCATTGGTACTTCCTGGTGCAGGGTTGCTTTGAGCTGGCACTTAAAGCCAAGTAAGCTGTCACGAGATGGGAAAATACACTCTATACAGAGAACATAGCAGGAGACAAGGCTCAGAGGCAGGTCCTCACTAGGTCTATATGGGGAGTGGGAATACTTTAGTCTGTCTTGGTTGTACACTCCGAAGGGTGGTTTTGATCTCTATCCCATTCTTTCCAGAGCTTGAGGGGATGTCCTCAGGTGGCCCTATTTCTGTGAATACTTAGTGGGCCATAGCTGACATGGTACCTTTTGGGGGATTTAGTGTTGATACCTTATTGGAGGAAGCCATGATCAGAGACAGTAGAATTCCAGGTGATGTAACAGCTCATCCTCTCTTCCATTCCTTCTCAGAAGGAGAAGGTGAGAGCTGATGATCTGTGGGGCCCAGCAATGAGTCTGGAAAGGTGGTAGCAAACAATTTCCTAAGAACCCTGTCCCCACTTCTAACTTCAGCAAGCAGCTTGGAAAACAGCCTGAAATCACCAGGAGTTCCTAGCCTTCTTCAGCCAGTTTGAAAGCAGTGCTTATTGTTTCTTTGGCACTTGCCCAAGCCAGCCACCTGACATAACTCATGGAGGAGAGAGGGCATGGAGCATGGCAAATGGAGGGCACCTTCCTCTACCCTAGAGAGAGGGTGGAAAAGTTTCAAAGGTGGGGACTGTGTGACCAAGTGGACAGGATCTTCATTCAGAGATCCTCAAGCTAAAGACACAGCTAACTGGACATCTTTTAAAGCCAATTTTGATAATTTATGTTTTCCTTTTAAAAACATCCAAATTGGGACGCCTAGGTGGCTCAGTGGTTGAGCATCTGCCTTCAACTCAGGGCATGATCCCAGAGTTCCAGGATCGAGTCCTGCATCAGGCTCCCTGCATGGAGCCTGCTTCTCCTTCCTCTGCCTGTGTCTCTGCCTCTCTCTGTGTGTCTCTCATGAATAAATAAATAAAATCTTTAAAAAAATAAAAGGATAAAAAAATAAATATAAATAAATAAAAAACATCCAAATTAGCATGAGTTATACATGGTATTTTCTTAAAGTTCAAAACCAAAAATCCCTTCTTTATACTTTTAAAATGTTTTCACATGCATTCTTCAATGAACCTACTATAGAGTAATATTATTCTCATGGTCAAAACATCTTAATATATTATAAAGTATAAAAGGGTAGCAATAAAGTATGAATTGATATCATAAATGTGTATATACATATATACATATATATATATACATAAGATGAAAGAAAGGGAAAAAATGAAGATACATATACTTTTATGCTTATCTGTCTTCTCCACATTTTCTGCATTGAGCATATCTTTGTATTCAGCTAAGTTTTGCTTTTGTAAAATGAAAGGGATTTCTTCCCTTCTTTTTCTTCTTCCCTGGAAATAAAGGGGGAAACATTCTTTCATAAGATATGGTTTCAAGCGCTCTCACCATTCTTTCTCAAGATACACCATCATGTTCAACACATAAAAGCAGGTCCTATCTCAAGATGTGGTCTGACTATCACAGAGTGGACAGAGTGGCAACAACCTCTCTAACTTCTGGCACCATGAATATGGCAAAATGACTCAAGTTGATATTTTGTTAACCTATCTCATGGTTAGACCATTTGTGTTGTACTTCTAACAAACAAAGGGCCCGCATTTTCCTCATGTGTACCAAGACTGGTGAATGTTTCAAGCATTCTGTCTTTAAACTCTCTGTGTTCAGAGAATGTGCTGGTATGGGTCCTGGAGACTGGGCTCAAAGGTGCTAGAGTATAAACCAGAAGAGGTCAAAGCAGGGGAAATAGGATCATAGTAGCAGAGGGGAGCTCATGGTCAGAGCCAAAGGGCAAGTATTCAACCAATGTCAAGAAATGGAGTGGTAACAGACTGGGTCAAAAAATGAATTAGCTGTGACCTTGGGAAATAGGACTCTAGACTTCCGCTCTTGTAAGATGTCAGGGACTAAGTTTTCCAGGATATTCACTATGTAGCTTGGGAATGGTTTGGTCAATTTAAAAGAATTGAGTTGGGTGGAATATGTGATTAATTTGTTGAACCCAAGTGCATGCCTTGATACTTATCTCCTTTAAATTCAGTCTTGCTATATTTGGTCCATTTTTACAGCTCAATAAGAAATTTGTGGGACCTGATTCTGTCACCTGTGTGTTAGTTCTTATTCTAGCTCTGTCTGTGATACATAGATTTGATCATTGTGTATTCCAGGTATTCATACCAAATCCACTGAAATCCATCACCAAAGATCCCTGCTGCATCCTCCAGGGATTGCCATTCAATCATAGGCCAACCAACTTCCCACCACCTCCTTTCTTGTCTCTGAGGATAACCTGAGAGACCGCATAAAACACTTTATTGTAGAACATTTCCCCAGATCCATCAGTTTAATGACCCTAACCAAAAAAGACATGAGATGAATTTAAAAAGACTTGTTCTAGTGAGCAGATTATATCTCCTCTCAGCATTTTCCCCTCCAGGCTTAGTAAGCCCAAGGGCTCTAATCTTTTCTTGACACCAGAAAGGAGAATAATGAATAGCAATGAATAGAGTGACAATAAGCTAGATTCATCTCCAGTTGGGTAATGTACAAATTTCCATTCCCAAATATATTCATTCCCAAATATTTTTATTATTCTCTAGAGTCACTTTGCCTGAAGATTCCAGCTGTCTGGATACCCAGACACATACCCAAAAAGTAACATGACCTTGGTAGCAGACCCAAGTAATCTGGGGCCCAGTAATTAGCTTTGTTGGTCTAGAAACTCTGATCAGTCCTCAAGAATTGAACAGATCCAGGAATCTTGACCCATGACAAACATACATTCATTCAGCAAATTCATTTATTCACTTGAAAAAATTTTTTCTTTGTATCTGTTTGGAGATTGGCACACTGATTCTGAACACTGGGCTAGAGCAGCAAACGAGATAAAGTCTCTATCCTCATAGAGTTACATCAGTGGAAAGAGGCACATAATAAATAAGTAGGCAAATAAATAAAAAATGGAATTTTAAATAGCTATGAATGTCATGAAAAAAATAAGCAGGATGGAGAATAAAGAATGACAACTGTGTGGCTGATGGACACCTGATCATGTTAATATATTATGTGTAATATGGATTTCCTTTCTTGTGGCCAATGCTGTGTCCTCACTCCTAGGCTTTAGTTTTAACATACAAAGGACAAGAAAGCTAATCAGAATATGTGTTAATTTGGAGAGCAAGGAAAGCCAGAAGAACAGTAGTGGTCCTCTTGTGATGAAACCTTTAGTAGACCCAGTGGAGTGGTAGGAATGAAATATGGAAGGAAGAACATTACATAACTGTGGTTCAGAAAAAAAGTAAAAGTAAACCTAAGCTCAAATGACATGTTATAGACATGATCTGATGTAGCCTCTCTCTCCACTTCACCTAATCCCAAGCTATTGAATACAATGAGTGTGCAGTTCTAGGCTTTTCTGACTTGACGACTCCCTCACTCTGTGTAGGCTGTTGAGCCCACCCCATCTCGAGTATGTCACTTGAAAAGGAAGGCATTGGAGAGCTGTTCACTCATGCCAGCACATATTTATCATCTCACTTATGGTCCATGTAGTGCTTTTTGGCTAATATAGCAAGTGAAAAAAACAAACTTCAGCTGAGTCTGACTTACCAATTTCCATTTTAAAGCCTTCACCAGCCTCAAAGAAGCTTTGTCTAGCCAAGAATAAGAAACAATAAGCTACAAAACTTAAGCACTTTCTATGTGCTGGCACTATCCTATATGTTGTAACAGGATAATCAATGGTGTACTAGTTTAGATGGCTAACTGCTGTATCAAATACATCTCCAAAGGAATAATGGTTTGCCCAATAGAACTTAATTTTTTTTTTCATCATACACATAGCCTAAGGTGGTTCCAGGTTGGTAAAAGACCTCTGCTCCACACAGACATTCGGGTATCCAGGATATTAGAGGCTCTACTGCATCTACCCAATGAGAAAGTAAAGAGGAGGAAGTTTGAAATAGGAAGTTTTTAATGGGTCAAGCCCGGAGGAGTTCCAGATTCTGTCTGCTCATATACTATTGGCTAGGAGTTGGTCACTTGGTCACCCCAAAAACTTCAGGAGAGGCTGGGAAATGTAGTCTCATCATATTCTCAGAAAGAAAGAGCAACAAGGAACTGTTAATATTATCTTGATTTTACATATGAAGAAACCAAGAATCAGAAAATTTAAGTATCTTGTTCCAGACAATAAGTAAGTAAATAAGCAAGTAGGTAGGTAAGCTAGGGTCCTGGTGTTCCAACTAGGTTAATCCAGCACTAGAGACATTCTTAACAAATTCTTAACAAATTCACTGTATATCCTTTCTTGAAGGATATACAGACTGTGGTAAATCTTCCAGATGTATGGTCTCTCTCCTCTGGGTAAGACTGGGCACAGGATGCCAAGTTTTGCCTCTCTAATCCTCATTTATCTATACTTTTTTTGGCTGACCAACCCCTTTCTATCACCATAGTCTTCCTTTGCAGGGTTGATATCTATTAGGGTGTGATCAACTTGGCTTTCCCCTTGTCCAGGAAAATCTTCCATATCATATTTCTGCATTGATTTTGCTGACAAACTCAGAATTCTCAGGTGTATTTCATTGTTTCTTCCACTCAGATGATTCTGCCTTTAGTCAGTAAAGTCCTGCAGAGAATTAGGGTATTTCTAGGCATCATTTTTACACCTGCGCATTCAAGACAGTCATGCCAGTTTTCTCTTTTGTTGTTACTACTGGGATGTCCTATTCACAGCTGTTACTCCTCTGAGGTCCCTGGGTAACCTGTTTCTGCTTGACTATCTTTAGTCAGTTTTACTGACCTCATGAGCACCCTCTCATCACAGGAGTAAGTGAGTCAATGACAGTGTAGAGGATTAAAATTTCACAGAGGTTTATGATGGTTTAGGCCTTGTCCTGCCTGCATTGCAAAAATTGAGAAATCGTTCTCAATTTCTTCTCGGTTCTGAACACACACTCACCCCCACCATAAAACCTACCTCCCATAATATCTACAAGGAGTATTCTCAAGATAGGAGGAATGAGCCTGACTTGTCATCAGGAGACCAGATGATCCAGCCTCCCCATCTCAGGGAATGATGCTCAGAAGCATAAATGTCTTGGGGCTCCTCGGTGGCACAGTTGGTTAAGTGTCTGACTCTTGATTTTTGGCTCAGGTTGTGATCTCAGGATTGTGAGATCGAGCACTGCCTCAGGCTCTGCACTGCAGGGAGTCTGCTTGAGATTCTCTCTCTGCTCCTCCTGGTTGTATTCTCTCTCTCTCTCTCTAAAATAAATAAATAAATCTTAAAAAAAAAACAACCCACAAATGTCTTAAACCACATGAGTAGAGTATGTCACTATGTACAAGGTAAAATTATAGCTCTGGCTACCTAACTATATTTTTATCAGAATATCCTTTAAGAAGAAAGGGAATGGAGGTTGTTTCTGCAAAGCAGCATTTTAGGGAAGGTAAAAGCACTGAAGAGAAAGTGTAAAGAAACTAACTGGATACCTTTTCCCACTAAGCTGGAGACCCATTATAATTTACCCTAATTCTGTTTAAGTACTCCCATTTCCAAAGCCCCATAAATCGTAAATACATTGTATAGGATGGGGGGTATAAAAGTGATCTTGTCACTCTTTTCTAAAATTGTGAATAGGTTCCTTACTATTCAGTTAGGAGGAAAATTATGTGAAAAATACCAAATGCACCCTCTGTTTATTATTTTGACCATGAACTTCACTGTTCATTGCTTATAAATTTTTATAATATGAGTATTCACATCTGTAGGTTGAATATAATATAATCAGCATGACTGACCAACTTGGGCTGATGAAATTTCATTTTCATAATGGCCCTCTACCCCTCTTGGGAAAAAATGGTGATAAATAGAATCAATAGTAGGTTTGTGTGATGTGGGGATTAAAATATTTAAGAAAGGTAAGTAGGGGGGAAAGGCCTGAGTGAAGAGGAAGATCATCCCCAGATGGAGAGACAAGAAGGTTCTGAGATACTGGGTGGCCACTGGTGGGAATGAATTCTTTCAAGCATGAGCCTTGAAGTACCACCTCATGTGTTTCTCTGAACTTGAGATTATCAGAAGTTTTTTGGAAAAGGAAGATAATTACAGCATTGCAATGATCATGTGCTCCACGAAGTCAGTGACCATCATCATCTTTTCTCCACTGTTACCCCAGTTTCAGGCCCAATGCCAGGCATGTGGTAGCTGCTAATCATTTATTGAATACATGTTGAATGAATGAATGAACAAACAAATGAAAATGACAAAAGCCAGGCCACTCTTTGGGGTTGCTTGTAAAGAAGTTATAATATGCTGGGGAGAGAACCTTCCCTTATGTCCTTGGCAGTGAGAAGGTCAATCTAGGATAATGACAGCCCTGAGTTTAAGAATGTAGCAGAGGTGGCCAAGAGGATGGTTGAGGCCACCACATGGCAAACTGAGGTCACAGCATGACAGAATGACAAGCCAGCAGCAAGAAGCAAATGAATGAACCCCATCCCTCCCAGGACCTTTGAGGGGAAGGCAGGAGACCAGAGAATTTAGGGACCAGTGATTCTATTGGGGATGTGGTATCAAACCACTATGGATTATTGCTTGTACCCTTAGCAGTGACTATACTTCTCTCCTCTTATCTTCTCCCTGGTTTCTGTTTCCTCACTGGATGCTAATGTGAAATTTCTTCTTTTTTTTTTTTTTTAAAGATTTTATATATTTACTCATGAAAGACACAGAGAGAGGCAGAGACACACGTAAAGGGAGAAGCAGGCTCCCTGTGGGGGCCCCATGTGGGACTCGATCCCAGGACCCCAGGATCAGGACCCGAACCAAAGGCAGACACTCAACCGATTGAGCCACCCAGGCGTTCCATGAAATTTCTTTCTTTCCAGACATTAAGCCTAATTCTGTTTATTTATTTATTATTTTTTGTGTGTGTGGAATAAAAACCCTAAATAAATGTAGTTTCTTTCCTACATGTTAGTCCTTTAAACAGAGAATGCACGACAGGGAAATAATCCTCTCTCCTTTTATGTCAGAAAGATCCAGACATTATTTCTTCCTACTTATATTGTGGTTGTGGGAGAGTCTTGTTCAAGTTATACCTTATAGTCTTTCTTCACCTTCTTGGGGCTCAGAGGAGAATTTAATTAAGACACCTCAAATTGATTAATGAACAGAGGTGGGGCCTTGTTCTCCCCAGTTCACTTTTCTGACAATTCCAAAGTCATTTCAGGTTGGAGGCATATAAATCTGGCTTTTTTAACTACAAGGTTAAAATGTGTTCACTGTCCACTCTGTAGGGCCCATGGGGATAGAATTTCTTTCTTTGTCATTCATTACATATTGTCAAATATAATATAAAAGTAAAACTACATGGAAACAAATAATTTTCTGGATGCTTAAATCTGGTTCTTGTCCCAACAGTAGTTCCCTTCAGGTAAGATTGCCTTTATTTCCACCCTTTGTTGCTGGGGGTACTTCTGATGTAGGAGAGCAAACATCTGGAAGAAATCTCCCCCACTGACCTCCATCAGTTCAGGTCACTTTGAAGTGCACCTGTCATTAATGGACGTGTACATGTCTGCTGTAGAGTCTCTTTCCCCACCCTTTGGCTCAGGAAACTGTAGAATGGCTGGCTTCCTTCTCGTTGGCTCTGAGCAGAGAGGAAGTGGGTGTACATGTGGTGATGTTTGTTAGATAATTGGAGATTGGAAACACACACATTACAGATTAAAACTTAGAAATATTCAGTAAGGTTTGGTTCCCTCCTTCCCACCATGATCCTATTTCCACTGACTCAGCAGCATCAAGTGCTTAAGAGAACACTGCTAGGAGACTTAGAAAGAATAAAGGCGAATTCTTTCTATCCTACCTTAAAAAAAATCCAAGTAGACTCTTGAAACTCAGAGCAGAGGCACTACTCTTAAAATGGAAGCCCTTTTATTTTTGCAGGGGAGGCATGAGATAAGGTTGTT
Organism: Canis lupus baileyi; assembly: GCF_048164855.1. Taxonomy (NCBI): domain Eukaryota; kingdom Metazoa; phylum Chordata; class Mammalia; order Carnivora; family Canidae; genus Canis; species Canis lupus. The sequence goes on from NC_132853.1 coordinate 30,851,590, forward strand.
TTCTTGTCTTGTTTTGTTGTCAAAGGCTAAAACTCCGAAGGAAGCCAGATATAGAGTTAATTCCCTACATAACTTTCTATAGAAAAAGATGACAGCCTGGGTGAAGAGGAGCTTCAGGGGAGGATAAGGGAGCTTAGCTGCCAGTCAGTCCCAGGGATGAATCTGTCCCTTTTACTCTGCCCCTGAATCAGCATGAAAGAGACCCACGATAGCAGAATGGAGCACATCTGAGAAGAGGAGATTTGTATTTTGCTCCCCAGATAAATCCTGAATGGGTAGCAATGCTTCAGAGAAGTCTTTTACACCTACTTTAGAAAGTAGTTTATAGCATAAATGGGGATGGGGCAGGTCTAAGCAGAAAGGGCTCAAGATAGCACCTCCTCCCCCACCTCCCACACCCAACAGGCACTTATGACAACTGAGAGGCACAGGATAATAGCCAAAAGTTCCACATGCCTCTTAGAAGGACACAGAGTGGCTGACAGGGGATCACTTACAGGAGGAGCCCGGCCATCAGAGTGAGGAAGGTGACCTCTGTGGATCTGTTCTCTGAAGACAAGGCACAATGGAGCATATGCTTGCAGATATAGAAGGGACCCAAGGTAGTGACCAGAGTTTATACCTGGTGCCTTACACCCCAAGAAATTCTATCAGATATGGGAGGGAAGCTGTAGACCAGACACTACATCCACCAAAGTCCCTCTCAAAGTTGGATGGCACTTTGAGGGTGAGATGAGCAGAACATTGATTAAATCTTATCCTAAAGTGCCTGGGGAAAAAAAATCACAACTAATTGAGTTTATCTGATTTAATAGCTTATGTTTTCTACATCAGACTGAATGAAGGCTCTGGCTAGGTATTAAACGAGTCAGAGAAAAATTTTACAAGGTTGTATTCTTTGTGTCCATTGAGTTTTATGGCCTGATAATTAATACTACTATTTAAATGAGGATCTTGGGGGCAAAAAGCCTGCTCAGAAACTAATTTCTCTTAATCTTCTTTATAGGTTTTTTAATAGGGGCATGATTTGCACTCTTCTTATTTGCTTGACTCCCTTTATGACTTTTTTCTTTTTTCCTTGTTTACTGTAACAGTCATGTTGAACATCAGCATCTGAACAGTATAATGGAAAATAACCTGATTCTGTTCTTAACCACTGCTCCTGCATACCCATTTGAAAAATGAATTCTTTCCTAGTGTTTTGGATATAATCCAGGATGGGACCTATGACATTTCAGGCTTCTCTGAGATAATTAAAAAGTCTTTGGTCACTTTAGTCCTCAGAACAAGAGAGTATTCAAAAACTAATTTGACATAATTAAATCTATTTTTTAAAAAATCAAATTGGATCTTTATTTTATAGTTCCCAGCAGATGAATTTTATATAGATTGAATATTTTTTAAAAATTTAAAAACCAGAATAAAGCATTGGCAGATAGTAAACTAATTAGGGACAGATGAGGACTGCAAGCATAAAAGCAAGAGGAGAGATCATTGAAAGAGAAGGTTATATCTAGCTACTGAAAAATGTAAGCCATTTGTCACCAACACCAAAAACAAAATGTAAATGTGTATGACAAACTGGAAAACCTATTTGCAAACAAACAGAATGAAGGATGAATACCCCTAAATTTAAAAAAGGAAAAAATTCTAATTAAACAAACAGTAACATTGGTATAAAAACATGAAAAGACACACATAAATCGCCACGATTGAAATGAATGATGCTTAAGGCTGATGAAGGTAGGGTGAAATCTTGGCCCATGTCCCCTCTTATGGGAGTCACACAATAACAAATATCATGGGGGGCACTTCACAAGAAATATCCCACAAGCTTTAAAATGTGCACTTTTTGACTACAAAAATTTTATTTCTAAGAATCTAAAAAGATACATGATTCCAAATTTATATTTAAACATGGCTACTGCTCATAACATGATTTAGGATGATGACCCACTGGAAATAGCCCCTACAGGCATAGTGATAGGGTCTCTTCAATGAATGATTTATGCCTAATCTATGATGGGTAGTATTTAGCCATTTAAAAAAAATCCTCTTTTAAAATAGCATTCCATGGCAGGAATGATATAAGTTTAAGTGGGATGATATAATGATTAAGTGGAATGATATAAGATTAAGTGGAAAAGAGCAGGATACAAATTTCTGCACAATGTATGACACCAATTTTACAACATACATGTGTGTTTGTGAGTTTGTGGGTATCTTCATAGAAAGATTCTAGAAGAAAATACACATAATGTACACAATGTCTATGTATATTTTAAATGAGGAAAAAGATATGCAGTTATCAAGAATTAATCTTTTTCCTCCTTATCTTTCTAATTTTATGATTTTGTAATCTGATGAAAACATTATAATTGGCACATCAAGCACAACCATAGTTTTATTTTTGGCATTTATGATTTTCCCTTTGAATCCTATCAAAGGAAGGAATACAGGACTTTAAGATGGCAACTTGCCAACATCACATATTGGGATTTTAATGAATTCCCTCCTTCTGAGGCCTAATTTAAGCCCAATTTAAAGTAAATAAAACAAACATAACTCCATAAAGGGGTATGAGCACTTCTTTGTTGTATAGGCTTTGAATTTGAATCTCTTTATAAAATGAAAAATAGAGCAAAAAATAGCTTAATAAGCTAGACTGCTCCTCTGTTCAGACTTTTTCTCATTATAGGTTTAATAACATAGATTGCCATTAGAAAATTTAGGTTTATACAGTGTGTCAGTGATTCCATTTTCTACTGCTTGAATGTTGACCAGTAAATATTCTAGATGCAGGAATCAGCATGTTTGGGAGATAATCTGTGTTTCATTAGTGACCTCCACCCTTTTCACCTCACATCTTTCTTCCCTATCAAATACACATGCACACCTCCCAAACATTACACCCTAACTTATGTTGTGAACCTACCCACCACCAGCGAGCAGTCTAGACTTCACATTCAGCCTGCCTCTTAATGATGTCCTAAATCCCACGGAATCTGAAAGACCTTATGACTGACACCAATGAGAATCCTGTTGGAAGAGAGGAATGGTGGGATGGACAGCGATGTTCTCAGCAAGCCAAAGCTGTCTTTTAGCCCATGATATGACCTGCAGGACAACACTAATGTAATGTGCTTCATCTGTCTTAGTCCATTTGAGCTGCTATAAAGAAATACCATAAGCTAGGTGGCTTATAAACTATAAACATTTATTTCTCTCAGTTCTGGAGGCTAGGAAGTCCATGATCATGGCAATAGCTGATCCAGTGTCTGTTGAGGACTTGCTGTCTTCACAGGGTGAAAGTGATGAGAGAGTTCTCTGGGGTCTAAGAGTACTAATCCCATTCATTCATGAGGATTCCACTCTCATGACCTAAGCACCTCCCAAAGGCCTGCTCCTAAGTACCATTAAATTGGAGGGGGTAGGATTTTGGTGTAGGGCTTGGGAGTGGGGGATGCAAATATTCAGTCTGTAGCACTGTCCAAAGCATCAGCAGGAGATGTGAAAGAGTGTAGAATAGCTGATCATGGATCCCAGGCTGCTCACTTTTTACTAGGAACAATGAACTACTGATTAAAAACAACTGACCCTGGTTAGCAAGATGTGTGCTCGCCATATTTGTTTCACTGAGCCTTCACCTCACTTTGCGAGGTAAGTGGTTTTTTTTGTCTCAAATGCACAGATGAGCAAAGCGAGGCTCAGAGAAGCTTAAACTCTCAGCTCAGCTTGTTTGTTTGGGTCTTTTACTCCCCAGCTCAGATCTTTCTTCCACACCATTGCTCCTCTGTCAGTTAAGAGGACAGCACTAGGGATCCCTGGGTAGCTCAGCAGTTGAGTGTTTGCCTTTGGCTCAGGGCATGATCCTGGAGTCCCAGGATCGAGTTCCACATCAGGCTCCCTGCATGGACCCTGCTTCTCCCTCTGCCTGTGTCTCTGCCTCTCTCTCTGTGTCTCTCATGAATAAATAAATAAAATCTTAAATATAAAAAAAAAGAGGACAGCACTAGATGTGCCTCAGTTGGGTCTGGACATGAGGTGGCAGCTGTGCCATGCCCCACGCAACACTGAGTGTTTCTCACCTGCTAAATGCTATGAAGGATGAGGACATACCAGGAGAGTTGCCTGGGTTTCTAGAGGCAGACTACACTGGCTTCTAGACCCAGCACAGTTTAGAATTTCGGCCAAGTTGGCCTCAAAGAGTCTCAGTTTCTTTATCTATCAAGAGGGCATACTGATGGGGCTGTGGAGAGGATTAAAACAGATAGTGTTAATAAAGCATCTAGCACACAGCCTGGTACTTTGAGACTTAAAAATGGTAGATATTATCAATATTTTATTATTATTATTACTATCATCACTATTTCACTGTTTTTGAAGTTACAAAAGAATTGCATGCTCATTTTAAACAAAGTCAATAACACAGAAATACAGAGTGAAAAGCAAAAGTTACCCTCATATTGTTCCCCAATTCCACTGCAAAGCTGATCAGTGTTCAGTTTGTGGGTATCCTTCTACATCTTGTTCCATTCATAAACAAACTACATATATGTATCTGCATGCAGCAGAGGGGAGATGTGGTATAAATGTGACAGGATGCTAAATGGGGTATTTCTTATTATTTTGGATTTTCAGCTAATGCAGCAAAGATGAAGACAATAGGTATATATGACCCATATTCTAAAGAGAAAGCACAATACCCACCCACAGAGAATTTACTGAAACAAAGCAAAGTGAGATCAGTGACATCACCATTAAGCTTGTGTAAAGTAGCTAGAAATTAACTTGAAAGTAATTTATAGGAGTAGAGAGAGAGGTCTTTGGCTTTTCTTTTTTATTTCAGGCCCAGTAAGGTGGCCCCCTACATGAATGAATGGCTCATGAGGGTGAGAAAGGAAATAGGCCTGACTCCCAGGTTGAATGCCTGTGGAGCTGGATACTGGGTGGGGGCACTGACATGAAGCAAGGCTAGAGGGTTCTGAGGAGAACCTGCAGTGCATCTGTAGAAGTTTGGGGTGTGTATGCACACAGTGACTGGTGACTACTTTCCTTCAGGAAGGAGCCTGAGGGCAGGAGTCTGTCTGAGGCTGCCTGGGATGGCACAGCCTGGAGAGGGTCAGCAGTCTGGTGAGTTGTACATGGTGGGAAAAGAAAGTGTGAGCTTTGCAAATGGAGAATCACTAGACTGGAGCCCTCTCCAAAGGGTGGCCTGTTAGGGTGCAGGGACCCCAGAAGTAAGAGGTTGTGGGGTAAGAGGTTAAAGGGGGACAGGTGGAGAGTGACTCCCTTGGGTTATGTTGAAGGTTCCCATCAGTGTTTCCGAAGAACTCCCAGATACACCTCCATACGAAACCTACATGAGAGAGTCTTCCTGGACAGAGATCATTGACATAGGATTATCATAGCAGTGGCCACATAAGACATTTGGCTCTTTCCTTGAAAACTGCCTTTACCATGACTTGACCCTGTTGGAGACATCAGTAAGGGTGGGGGAAAGGAAGAAAGAGTATAAGAATATACATTCCCCCCTCCTTTACTGCCCCGTTATTGGTCTCCAACCTATGGTTAGGACTGTGTTGGTAAAGTGGAGAAGTTTCTAATTGGATATGACATCGAAGTTTTGATTCAGGATGGCTATATTTTCTATCTTCAAGTGATCAGAAAGGAGGCTACAGAGATGCCTGTTGTAGTTATCATGACTGGGAAGGGGAGATCATGGAAAGAAATGCACAGCTATTTTCTGTTGGTTACTGATTTCAAGTCACATAATAAGCCAGTCACACACATGCACACCAATACACCCACATAACATATACGTAATAATCACAGCAGTAGAGTTTTTTAAAAAGGCATCATATTATACAATTTTTATACCTTGCTTTCCTCACTATTCAATATATAGTCCGTGATAGTAAGTCTAGAACTGCCTTGTACTTTTAAATAGATTTATAGTATGCTATTTAATGTATGCAAAAAAATTTAATTAACCATTCCTTTACATGGGGGACATTTAGATAGTTTCCAATTTTATACTGCTAGAAATAATGCTTCAGTATATTTCCTTTTATTCAAGTGCCAATATTTCTGTAGAGGAGATTCCTAGAAGTGAAATGATATGCATATTTTAAAGTTTGGTAAATACTGCCAAATTGTCTTCCATAAAATTTGCATCAATTTATCTTCCCACCAAGACTACATAAGAGCTCCTATCTCCTCACACCCTTGCCAAGAATGTATATAAATATTTGTTAGTTTGAAATACTAAAAAACTACCTTACTATTATTATTATTTTTAGATATTTTAATGTAGTGAGTTTGGGCATCTTCAAATAGATTTAAAAATTTTTGTTTTTATGTAAATTATCTCTTCACTTTACTTTTCTATAGGATAATTTATCTTTTTATTGAAAATGTTAGAGTTTTTTCTCTGTTTTTCTATCTTTGTATCTCTCTCTATGAACATGTATACACACAGACTGAAGAAATATATATATGACAGATATATATCTCTCTCTGAATCTATGTCTATAAACATAAATGTCTGTCATTTATCTTTCCCAGTTTATTGCTTATCTGTTTACCTCTTAACACTACTAATGGTATCTTTTGCCCTACAAAAGTTTTACTTAATATCGACTATCTTTAATTTGTTTTTACTTTGTGTGTTAACCTAGGAAGGATTTCTTTAATCTACTTCAATATTATGGCTCTTTGAATCTGTAGCTCTTTAATTCATCTGGCATTAATATTATATGAGGTCAAATGCCTCCTTTATATATAATACATAACAAATATATAGTATAGCCAACAATTTTATTTTTTCATTTATATGAATCCATTTGTTTATTCTTATCTCAGTATCATACAGTTTTATTACTAAAGCTTTATAGTATAAAGACAAATTATTCTTAACTGAAAAAAAATGTTTCTTGGCTATTTTCTTGCATTTACTCTTCCAGATAAAGTTTAAGATTTATCCAGTGAAACTCCACCCTTCCATACAAATACTAAAGCAAGATTCTACTTCCTGCAGTGCTACACTAACTTTTTTCAAACAAATCCTTTCATTAGGATGACTAGAAAGCCTGGATAAAATTTTATTTATTTATTTATTTAATTATTTATTTATTTATTTATTTATTTATTTATTTATTTTTCTTTTTAAAAATTCTCTTTGAAAGTATTGGAAAATTACCAAAATTGCAAGATATGTAAATGTAGATATAGATATAAATAGACACATTCTGGAATATTATATGTGTATTTGTATGTTTGTGTGTGTGTGTGTATGTGTGTGTGTGTGTTACCTTTTTGAAGGTATTGAAGAGATACGAAAGCAATAAGTATTTGAGAGGGCAAAAACTCAGAGAAAGGAGAGCCCATAGAGTTGAGTCCAGCTGTGTCAGTTGGTGGCTGAGAGATTGATTACTTTGTTTTGATTCATATGAAGGAGGTGCTGCCAAAAATTGAGTACAGAGTCCATCAAGGAATACTGTTCCTAATACATAGAAAGCCAAGGTTTTCAGTTGGAATCTTTGAAGATCTATATTTTAGGAACAAAGTTAGTCTGAAATAGACTAATCCTAGTTCTCAAAGAGTGAACTCCAGCTATTAGGGATTCAGGTGATTAAGGTGGTCTACATCTATAACTGTTTTAACAAGTAAAATCAAGTCTTTTCTGAGGAAGATAACATCTTTTCAAGCCTTGAATTTTCTCTATAATTTTCACTCACAATATTTATAATTCAGTTAAAAAAATAATGAGTCAGGCAAAGAGAGAAGAATTCACAAAAGAGAATCAAACAAAATAGAAGAAATAGAAACAGATGCACAGATGATCTAGATGTTGGAGTTTTCAGCTATGAGCTTTAAATTAACTGTGATTAGTATGTTCAAGAAATGGGATGATAAAACAGAGAATTTCAGCTGGAAACTAGAGACTATGAAAAAGCAGCAAATATAAACTGTGGAAATGCACAATATAGTAACTGAAATTAAGAACTAAATAGTTTAGCATCAGATTAGCCACAGCTAAAGAGCAAATTAGTGAAAAGGAAGATAGGCCAGAAGAAAACATCCAGAATGATATAAGGAGAGAATAGAATTAAAAATGGGAACAGGGGGTCCCTGGGTGGCTCAGTGGTTTAGTGCCTGCCTTCGGCCCAGGGTGTGATCCTGGAAACCTGGGATCATGTCCCACATCAGGCTCCCTGCATGGAGCCTGCTTTTCCCTCTGCCTGTGTCTCTGCTTCTCTCTCTCTCTCTCTCTCTGTATCTCTCATGAATAAATAAATAACATCTTTAAAAAAATAAAAAATAAAAATGGGAGCATATAGGGACACGGTATAATGGTCTAACATATATCTAGCTGGAGTCTTAGAAAGAAAGGAAAGAGAATATGGGCAGAAGCATGTTGAAGAGATGTTGACTGAGATTTTCCAAAAATGACCAAAAAAAATCAAATCATAGTTTCAAGAAGTGCTATAAACTCTAATCATAATAAGTAGCAGATAAACAAAAAACTCCCCTCACATCTATAGAGAACATAGTAATACTGATAAAAATCAAAGACAAACTATTGAAACCAATCAAAAAAGAAAGAAAATGACTGCTTTCAAAAAAGGCACCACAGAGATTTAGGGCTAGCTTCCTAAGAGAAAAAAATGGAAGAAAAAAAATAATGGAAAAATATCACCTAAATTCTGAAACATATATTATAGCAGCCTTTACTTGAATACCACTAGTGAGTTTGTCAAATAGTCCCATTTGGGAATATATGTGACCAGTAGAAATTTCTTTCTTAGCTTGTGCTAAAATATATCTGCCTATAATTTTTCTGTGTTCTAGTTTTATCCAGAGAATTTCAGAGAATTTGGAATTTCAGAAAATTTGAAGCTAATTTTTCCTCTATTTGGTTGGGAAGGATAATTCTCAACACCTTCTGGAGCTTAAGAAACATTTTCAATCTTACCCAAGGTCTCCTACCATCTATCCTTTCTACAACCACTGAGCATCTCTCATGTACCTGTCAACATTCCTAACTGATGTGACTACGATGATAACCAGGACACACTCACTATTAGGAGTTCATAATTTTGAGGGTGGGAAAGATGGCAAACAGTAACTGCTGTGCTGTGAGATAATTTCAATTACAGGAGTGAGTGCAAGATGCTACACGAGTATACAGTAGGGGCAAGTAACTCAAATAAAGAGGACACAGCTCCTCAAGGAATCGATAGTGGAGATGAGACAGGAGCGAGCTATATAATTTTTCTTTTTGAATGGAAATGCAAACTACGTATTCTAGATGTAGAGAACCATACATGCAAAAGTATAAGAAAGTGGAAAAACATCCCATCTGGTCTGTCTTATTCTCAACTACAGCAGACAAGCTCCTTCATGAAGTCAGCAAATAAAATTTCCAGCAGCTCCAGAACTACTTTGTTCTAGATTAGCAAACTCAGTGGAAAGAAGGTTCTTCCTATGGTCCATTTACCACTTTCCAGAGATGAATGCTTCTTGACCTTCCTTGGCTATTATGCCCACCCTCTGGACCATTCAGATTTGGAGGAGGAAAATAGTACCAGGATTAGACTTTGAAGCATGATTAGAAAAGAATCGATTGTTTCCAGCTCCATTGGAATTATCCATTCAGGAGATGGGTAGAATCCCCAGGGATAAGATGTTGGTCAGAAATAACCAATGCTTATTACATTCTCTCAGCCTGAACAGCAGAGGTTATCCACAACCCTATACTCAAGAGGTGTGTGTGTGTGTGTGTTTGTGTGTGTGTTTGTGTGTGTTGCTATGGAAAGAGCATGGAATTTGGAGTCTGAACTCTTGGCCAGGTTCACTACCTTTGTTAAGTAAGCTAAACAAGTCACTCTTTAAATTTCAACTTCAGTGTTTATAAAAATATACAATGTACATTACAAAAATGTACAACATCAGACTGGTTATATTCCCAAAAAATTTAAATGAAATCATCCATGCAAAAGCACCTACCACAAGTCCTGATATGCAGTATCTATTTAGATTTCCTTTGCTTTTTCCTTGGGCTTTCCGGTATCTAAGAGATCAGGGCCAGAGGTGAGAATTGTATAAAAATGGATCATATATTCCCAAGAACTGAAGAACCACAACAGCAGAATGTGGAAAGGGCTGTTTTGTGGAAGAGAAAAGCAAGATTTGGGTCATGGTGGAGAAGAGGATTTGTGTCTGGAGCACAGAATCGTCTTAGCTTTTGAGTTGACTCTGTCATCATTTGTTTGTTTTGTTTTGTTTTGTTTTTCTCTGTCATCATTTATGTGTATGTCTAACCACATCTATGTGTCTTACTTATATTAGATACGTTAAAGATAAATGATTGCCACTGGTTCAAAATGACACTGAAGAATGAAGGCCAAGAGAAAAAGAGCAACATCTTGCTTCAACAAAGTATGTGTCGTTCCCCCTTCATGTGAAATATTTACCATTTGTGCTAATTATCCTGCGGCATAACAAGGACTCTGAATATGATGACATATTAGGTTTGTAGCAAGTTCTGTTTGGTGACAGCAGTCAAGAGCGTCTATGCATACCCAGCCTTGCTGTGTTGCTGCTCTTGCAGCATGGCTATGCACTCAAAAGTTTAAAAGAGAAAAACTGCCGATGGAGCAAATACAGACAGAGTAGATCTCCTAGTGAGGCTTATCTTGGTCCTCCTTGTCTCTGCTGTGAATATTTTCTTCACTGTGACCTTAGCAGTTACATCCTGACTGGCCTTCTTCTTGCCTGGAATATGTTCAAATTTCTTAGGCATGCTGAGAACAGAATTGGAAGTTGATGGTAATGAGAAATACTGTAATTACAAGGCATCTTAATATTGAAAAAGAAAATGGATCTTTAAATTTATTTTCATTAATAACACAAGATGCTGGAACGTAGCTCTTCTCTCCTCTCTCCGCTTTCTCTCCCTTTCCTCCTCTCTCTCTTCTTTCCTTCTCTTTCTTAATTTTGATCTTTATTGTTTGAATAAAACATAATAATAATAAAAAAATCATACTTTTAAAATTTATTATTCAGATAAAACAGTGCCATCATTATGTAAAAATATAATAAAGCAGAGCTGCCTTAAAAATTGCTCTTGTAATTACTGCTTTAAACACCCGTGTGACTGGAGGGAAGCTTATTTCTGCAGCCACAGCTTATACGCTGCCATGGTAACATCTGGGCTGCAAGTGAACAGTGAAGCTTGTCATAAAAATCAACTTTGGCATGGGGAAATGACAGTGAATGGAACAATTTTAACTATAGGGGTACTTCCATTAGACAAAGTATATATACAACTGTCTCCAGAGAGAAAAAAATATCGGAGAGTCTGCTTCCTGGGACCATCCCTAATAAGATAGAGAGCAGCAGACTCTCCATTGAGTTAGAGGCACAGAGCGTGGCCTCTGTTGACTTAGCCTTTTCCATTGTCTTTTTAAAAATGGTTTTGTTTTTGTTTTTAATGTATGCATTATGTTTGTTAATTGTTAAAAGTGTATGCTGAAACTGCTCCTAGAAAATGGATTTTCTCCGGCAAGTTAATTTAGCTGTACATTCTATCAAATTTGAAATCAAACTATATTTCTCCTTCAGGGTAGATTCCTCTGAAAATCATCTCCAGACTTTGGCAGGAGTAACTTGACTGCAAGACAGAAAGAATAATGAGGCTGGGAGGAGGGCAGGGGGAGGAGAGACCAGTAAATTAAGTACCTTTCGACCTGAGTTTGAGCCCTAGTTCTAACCCTTATTAATTTGTGATCTTGGGAAACTAAGAAGGTACAGAAGCTCTATGTTTAGTTTTTCTCCTCTAATATAGAGAAGATGATAATGGTTAAGTATAAGGAAATACTTTGTGAGCTACAAAGTGCTATACAAATGGCAGTTATTATTATGGAAGTTAAGTCCCTTTGAAAGTTTTCCTCTTTATAGAAAAAAAAGAAAAAAAGCCCTAATTTAGAAAGACCTCCTAAGATAGTTTCATTAGCCATGACTGAAAAAAGAAAAATATCCTTTTCTTTGTAAAGGATCATTTGGTCACATTGCTAATACATTAATTCACATTCATTCATTCATGAATTCAGACATTCACTCATTCATTTTAAAAGATTCCTGACATTTATTGAGATGCTGTTAAGTAAAAGGCACTGTGCTAGGCAGTGGAGATATGATGAACAAGAATAACTTAAGCTCTGGCTTTTATGATCATCCTTCTAGTTGGAGATAAAGGCAAAAATAAGTACAGGAATAAAAAAATAAATTACAACCTATCATAAATGCTACAAAGAAACCAAGAAGGGAATTAGATTTTACAATAGGAGGATGATGGGGGCTAAATAGATAAATAGATAAATAGATAAAATAAGTACAGGAATAAAAAAATAAATTAACAACCTATCATAAATGCTACAAAGAAACCAAGAAGGGAATTAGATTTTACAATAGGAGGATGATGGGGGCTAAATAGATATGATCAAAGAAGGACTATCACAGGAAGTAAAACTCTAAAAGGCTGAGGTAGGGGAAGTATTCAGGGGAAACAGTATGTGCAAAGGCCCAGCGGTAGGGAAGAAGTTGGCTTACTGAGCAAGAGAGAACTGAAATTAGGCCAGTGTCTGGGTCATGGAAACCAAGACGAAACAGGCTCACAATGAGTGTGGAGACAGCTAAAAGCTAAATTATGCTCTCTACATGAGATTGGAAAACCATCGAATGGGACAGTTTAGTGCCTGCGTTTGGCCCCGGGACATGATCCTGGGGTCCTGGGATCGAGTCCCACATTGGGCTCCCTGCATGGAGCCTGCTTCTCCTTCTGCCTGTGTCTCTGTCTCTCTCTCTCTCTCTGTGTCTCTCATGAATAAATAAATAAAATCTTAAAAAAAAAAAAAGAAAACCATTGAAAAGGTTTTTAACAATGGAGGACATGAGTAGATTTTGGGCTATTCTACAATTAGTCTTTTTGAGTTGGAATTCATTATTTTGCCAAGTACCTTAGCATACTTGAACGTACAAGTACAAAACAAATTCTGGTTATCACCACTGAGGAAAATCAGAAGATCAGTCTGAATTCATTTTCCTATTATCTTAGACATTTAAGTTGAAAACAGGAGTTGGTTTTATTAGTGGAAGGTAACTCCATCTTCCATCTGTAGCATGATGGCAAACTTATGATTTTGATGGTCTTTAGAACTGAGGAACAGGAAAGAACAGACTGAGGCTTTTCATCAGGAAGGCATGCATATAATGAACTGAAATTCTTTGAACTTAACTGCATCTAGGGAAAAAACACATTGTTAAAGGACTTTGTTAGCTTCCTATAAGTTTTTTTTTTTTCCTAAGACATCCGAGAATTCAGAGTATAGTTTTCAGCAAGAATATGAATAGAAGTTTCTGTTCTGTTGTGCTTTCTGTTTTAAAATTTTTGTTCTGGGCAGAATCCTGTCACCGAGCAAGAAATGCTAATTGGACATTTGATTCATCTGGACAGCTGTGAATGGAATTTTTGCTAAGCAGCAGCAGATGTAGACCTAAAACAGAATGGCAAATGGCCATTGGCATAGATGTGATGTTAGCTGCATGTGCCCAATGCTCCAATCCACAAGCATCTCATGGTCTTTTTTTCCTTGAAAGATTTTTATTAAATATTTCTGTAAATTAATCTTAGTGATTGTAAAGGGCCAACCCAATTCATTGGCGTGGAAAGAGAGAATCTGTCACAGCCTTTATTAGTACTCCAAAGACTGAATTGGTGGAGTTAGATGGGAAATACTTGCTTTCCAGTTGAAAATGCAGAACAGATGCTGGCATTATTAACAGAACATTGCCTACTTGCAGTTCATGTCCTGGATGAGCTGTCTGCCACTTGGTCTCCAAGTCATACCTTTTAGTTTACTTAGGAATAAATGCCTTTAGAAGTGAACCATCTCAAAACAGGAATTCAGTACATTCAGAAGATGATACTATTCTTTCTTCCTTTTTTCTTTTTCTTTGGATACTGGTCTTTCTTGTTTGCTTTTAAGTCTGATGAACTGGTGAACCGATTTTATATCAGATGCTGGTTTATTTAAAGTAGGGACAATTAACCAAGGAGTGAACCCTGAAAAATCACTCATGGAATTTATGGTAAAGAACCAAAAACCATGGGTTCTATGTCCAGAGATTTTTATTTCAAAATTCTTCCTTGATAATTTTGATGTGCACTCCTCATTGAGACTCTCATCAAAATAAGAAATAAAAAATAGTTAAGATCTCTATCATTAGTTCACTATCATTAGTTCAACGTAGTATCTATGAACAGTCACACCACACTTGTGCATCATATAGTTCCCATAACTGAAGAACAAGTTGAGAGGAAACCAGAGGGTTTGGCATTCCCAAATCCAGCTAGGCCACAATCCTCCCTACACTGTCCTAGTCTGAATTTCTAAAGGAAATCAGGTCAATTTTTCCAGTGTATGTTCCCTTAGCTTGGTTCCCACTGTGTGAAACTGTGCCCCACTCTCCCTCCCATTCTGTTTAAAGGAGAAGATTTTCATTGGTCACTTTCATTTTGGTGGGAAACCACATTTTCCTATGACCATTGACATCTTTGGAAAGTTCCCATCTGTGAAAAGCTGACAATCTACATGGCAATTTTCTTGTACATTAGACATTGCGCAAAACAGGGTAGTTTTGTTTTGTCTTGAATCATGCCCTTCTCTCCCTACCTGCCAAGAGATTCTGATTTAATTGGTTGGGCCTGAAGTGTTTAACTGTCTTAATGTTTTAATAGCTCTCCAGATGATTTTAATATGAAGCTAGATTTAAGAACCACTGGTTCATGGCATCCTAGTTTGGCATCCACAGGTCTAAGGGTCTCCCTTATTATATTAAGAACTATCAATAAGGAAAATCATTGGCTGGATTTATTACAAACATTCTGGGATGTATGTACATTCTTCACTATAACTGTATTATTACTTAGCTATTTATGTACCAACTGCAGATCCACTGGCTTGTCCAACACTTACAGAATGGGACATGTTGTAGGGAGTGGCACATGGTAGGCAGGCGTTGGTCATGGAGGGCCTTGTTTGCCATCCTTAGGGGTATGCATTTTAATCTATAGGCAATGGATAATCATTGAAGGGGAGAAAGAAGCAGACTAATCATGTGTCATCTTATAAAATGCAAGTCATCATGACTGACCATCCATCCATAGATACAAATCACATCATCCCTGAGCCAATCCATACCGGGGATTCAGGTAAGAGATAATCTACTTAGGAAAATACAAACCATTCATTTATCCATTTATTCACTGAGAAAACATTTATTAAACACCTACTATATGCCAAGTACTAGGGATACAGAAGAATTTCTCAACCTTGGTACCATTGACATTCTGAACATATAGGATATTGAGGGCAGGGAGGGGGCAGCTGTCTTGTGCACTGTAGGATGTTTGACAGCATCCTTGTCCTCTACACACCAGATGCCAAGAGCACCCTCCACCTTCCACCATATTTACTCCAAACTGTGATAATTGAAATCACCACTGGATGAGAATCACGGGCATACAGAGATGAATAAAGCATACTCCCTGTCCTTAAGGAGTTTATAGTCTAATCTGGCAAAGAAAAGATGGGCATTAAAAAAGCATAATTAAAGGGTAAAAGTATCATAGAAACTGTTAAGAGAGCCTATATAGAAGAGAAACAACATCTGCATTCAGGGTAAGCAAAGAAGCCTTCATGGAGGTTAAGAGGCTTTTGAACTGGGCTTTAAAGATTTTTCTGGATGCACAAAGGTAAACTGGAAAAGCTGAGACTCAGAATAGCCCCTCAGCTCCACAGTCTCATCTAAGGCACCATATGAGTATTAGTTGATTTTGATCCTACTAATTGGACCAGGGTGGGCACCTAATCAATGACTGGTGAACAGTAAGGTGGCTTGTCAGAAGTGCTCTAATTGTGTGATGTCCACCATATTTTAACCTTTCTCATCCATTTTCCCTCTCCACGTTGATTTTAAGGTGATATGCACAAGTATGACTACTTAATGGTCAGGTCTCATTTTGATTGGTTGACACTTGGGCTCTATGGGTCATTACATACTGTGAATATACCACCAATCTCTCCATCCAAGGACATCACTCAGATTGTATTCTATGGGAATGGTGCCCCTAGAGTTGTGAAAGTCACCCTGCTTATCTACTCCTCTCTCCCAGCAATGTGTGAGGTGGATTAGAAGAGTGAAATCCTAACATTTCTCTTCTAGACAAGATTCATGTATAGCCAAGTCTCTTGCCTCTCATTCTCTTGACCTCCAACCTGCCTGAACTTGTAATAGATGTTTGTGTCCTCTATCTGCACCTGTGAGTTAGTTCAGAGAGGGTAGTAGGAGACCCTACAGCATTTTCTAATCTAGCCATTAGCAGATTGGGTCTATGAATAAGGGGATATTTCAATCTCTGCTTCTCCTTGTATATATTTTTGAGCAGGAGGGGCAAGTAATTAGATGCTTTGCAATGTACTCATGTTTATTTTTTTTTATTTTAAAGATTTTATTTATTGATTGATGAGAGACACAGAGAGAGAAAGAGGCAGAGACACAGGCAGAGGGAGAAGCAGGCTCCATGCAGGGAGCCCGACGTGGGATCACAACCCTGGCTGAAGGTGGCGCTAAACCGCTGAGCCACCGGGGCTGCCCTGTACTCATGTTTAGATTGCGTTTCCATGGAACCATGCAGGAGCTTTAGAGTCAGCAATGTGGGAAAAAGGACAGGTCATGTACAAAGAGCTCCAGATTCCTGTCACTCTGTTCCCTTGACCTGGTATAGTTCAGCTATATCTATCAATCTATCTATCTATCTATCTATCTATCTATCTATCTATCTAGCTATCTAGCTATCATCTATTTATCTATCCATCATTTATCTCCTGGGTAAGATATAACTTGGAATAAGTCAAATAAGAATTTCTATTGTTTAAAAAAGTTTCAAAAGTGCTGTTACAATAGTTTTACTGTACTGCCTCAACTTCTGATTTTGTCATCAAGACTAATCTTGTAAGAGCCAGCCTGCCTGGGCTCATATCCTGGCTCTATCACTTCTTGGTGATGTACTTTGGGGCAAGGTATAACTCTTTATGCCTCATCCTTCATCTCTAGAGTGGGGACCATAGTGTCAGCCTCATGGGATTGTTTTTAGGGTTCAATGCAGGTATATATGTAGGTGTTCAGGAGAGTGCCTGGCACATTAGGAGCATCATGCCAGAGGAAGGCCTGACACAGCACCATCCCCCTTTTCTCTCAGATTCCTCCTCTGTTGGCTGCTTGTGCCTGGATTTCTTTAATTGGGACAACTAAAAAACACCTTTCAATTGTCAATGCTTTTCTTCCTGAGAGTAGTGATGCCTTAGTCTTTGCCTGTCATACAAATCTGCAGTAGGGATTAATTAGGCCCTTTCCTGCGATCAAATCTTGGTGCAGGTGAAGAGGGGTCAGGGAGGAGGCTCAGAAAGAAGAGATGGGTGGTTCCAAAGATAAATATCTATTTCTCCCATTTTTTCAAATGACAATTTCAAGTCTCCAGCTTAGAAACTTGTTCTTTTCTCTCCATTCTTTCAGACATTCATATCACCAAATTGCAGATGGCTTAAGAATGACTCTCGGAGCCACTTCTTCCTTCCTGTTTGTCTTTTACTAGCTGAGTGCAGGCCCTCATCACCACCTTTTTGGACTGAGGTCCTCACCAGGTTCCTCACTGGGTTTCTTAAATTAGGGCTTGTCATTCTCCAAATCATGACAGATACTGCTGACAGATTCTGTGGCCGGTTGTTCTCTCATACTGTGCTCAAGAATCAGACAACCCACACTTTTTTGCCTGGCTTAAAGTCTTCACAGTTGGGCTCATTTATTCAACATTATTTCTGATTCCTGTACACATGATCCCTTCATCTACTCTGGTCGCCTCACTTCTCTCTCCTTTACTCATCCCTACATGCTAGGTCCCTGATTCCTCACATTCCTCATAGAGTGGATGTCTTCTAAGCTTACTCCCTGATCAACAATCTAGAATTCATGTTGGCCTTTCATACTGGAATGCCTTTCTCAAAACATATCCTGCTTATCTTTGAATACCCATCACAAAACACCAGTCCTCTATGTAGCTTTCATGAGTGCTCCAGGATAAATTCACATTCTCTTTTCTGAAGTTTGTTGGCACTCAAATTTTTCTTAGGTCTCTTGTGCATTTGTGTAGTGCTTAAGTACATGGTATTTGCAGTCAGACAGATGTGATTTCACATTTGAAATCTGGGTCTACCAATTAGTATCTGAGTAAATTAACTTCTCTTGATGTCAGTTCCCTTGTTAGAGGGGCTGTTTTGGTACAGTGCCAAAGATATAGAACCAGGGGTCACACTGGTTTGGGTTTGGATCCTGGCTTCACCACACACAAGGATGGGGCACTGGAAAGTTAGTTAACCCCTCTAAGCCTGAGTATCTTCATCTGCAAAACAGTAGAAACTTCAGAGAATGACTGTGAGGATTAAATGAAGTAATCCAAATAAAGTGTTTAGCAAATTCCTAGAAATTCTTATTAAAATGGAGGCTAATCACTCTTGGGAAGAGTGATTTTTCCCCTCTTCAGGTATTTATTTCCATGCAGAAGGCACTCAATTGGGAGTAAGAAACCTACTTTCCTCCCTTGTGCTTGTTGCACCTTGGAGGGGATGGGTGGAGTAAAGGAGTTATCTGACTTGATTAACACATTTATGAAGAATGAGTAGATTATGCTTGGCTCAGCAGCTCCTTTGCTTCCTATTGAGAGTGGATTGTCATGGGAGGTTGTTTTTTTTTTTTTTTTTTTTTTCCCAAACCATTTTATATCTCATTTCTAGGCAGGCCATCCTGAAGCATGTACCTCCTGGGCACTTTGGGGCAGTTAGTGAGTATGTATTGATTGAATTATGAAGATGAATTGTCATTGCCTATTATATAGCAAGGCAGCATGTTGAGTGGGCCTTTGCTCAGAAGGCAAGACACAATACAACCCATTACTGTTAACTCAAGGATGTGGTTTGATGGTCCAGCACAAGAGAGAGGATAATAGAGTCAGAGAGTCGAGAGTGCATTAGACCTAGAAAGAGACAGAAGAGACCTAGACAAGAATAAGGACTAGGGTAATCAACTATAGTCTTCCATGGCCCCAGAAAGGTCAAAGGAGAATAGGTATTATTTAGATAAAAATTGTTATTTTGAGAAAAATGGATGATCCACTGTCATAATCCTTCAAGATAATTTCTTCTGAAATATATAGACCATGACTCTCTTTCATGATGAAGAGTGCCCTTTCCCCAGTAGCATCAGCATCATGGAGCCTGTTGGAAGTACAGTAACTGCAGGCCTCACCACAGACTTAGGAATCCTGCTCTGCATTTTGACTCCCAGGTGGCTCACATGCAAATTAGAGTTTGAAAAGCACTAGCCTGGGGTATTCAGAGATCATTAGAGGGAAAACTTGGGTTCCAATATTCCCTTCACCACTCTCCAGCATGTGACACTAGAAATGGCTTATTCTTCCTGAGTCTCAGCTTCCTTAACTATAGAATGGGAAGGACACTCATTGTTTTTAGGACTTCTTGGACATAGCAAATGATTTGAATGTGCAGGTAGTTTGAAAACAGGAAAGGGCCCTAGAAATGGAAGCTCTCCAGTCACTTCCTATATGAGGTTGCAGAGGGGACAATGATCTTCCCTCCGCTATCACTTGTGAATTTAACTTTAATGCTAAACTGTATTCTTTCTTTCTAGCTCTGAGTAAACTCTACCGTGTGTGAAGATGTGAACAAGTCAGCAGATGATACATTTATTTTTGAACACGTTAATTTCTTTATCAGCTCTATTTATTTTCTGAGGGCATCACTGTATTACATTAATGCTTCAAGTTGTTAACAATACCAGCTGGCACTGCAGGCATCACTTATATTCACAGTGTAAAAGCCCAGGGGGTAGCATGGAAATTGTCATCCAAACCCCAATGCTGGATTCCCTCCTTGGCATGCTTTTCATCTCCCCTTGGGAGAGCAGATCCACCATTCCCTCCCCTGTTTTTAAAGCTTTTTATTTATGATAGGATTTGGCTTCTCTTCAGTTTATTTTATTCTTCTCTAGTGGATTTTGAGGCCTTGGAGGAGCAGAGACCTTTAGAGTTTCTTTCTTATCTGTTTCCTCAAGGTTTAGCACATAGTAGGAATGCAAGAAATATCCGCATAATTTGAGTGGTAAAAAACACAAAATCTATCATTTTATCCTTATTCATTCATTTGTTCTCAGCATCAGTGGAACTTTCTGATAAGCAATCTTTGACAGTATAGACGAGATCTTGTGCTCCCATGTGCTTTCATAGCACACTTCAAAATGCTCATCACTTATATATGCATCTTCAATGAATGTCTTTTCTGACACCTTGTGAACTTATTGCTAGCAGGGATTGTCTCTTATTTCTCCCCATGTCCTGAGGGCCCAGAACAAGATCTCTCATATAGTAGGTGTTCAGTAAATATCTGTAGAATTAAAATGAGTGATTTGACACAAATTCTACTTTCTGAAGATTTCTACTGTGATATTGTGATTTATAAGAAATATATATTTGGTCATTCAGATTCTCTTTTCTTGGCTGTTGTAATCTAGTAAGTAAAATGTTTCTCTGAGTTCTCTGAGTTGTTCTCACAGAACTTTAATCCAACCCAAGGAGGGGTCTTGAGAACATTTGATTTACAGCTAGTTGATCAGAAGCAGATAATGACCTGAGTTGGTGACTGACATCTGAAGGCTGAGGGAGTGTGAGAGTCAGTTTCATGGGACTGAGCCCTCAACCTGTGGAATCCAGTGCTACTTCTGCATAGGGAGTGTTAGAATTCAGTTGAATTATAAAACACCCAATTGGCATCCAGAGAACTTGGTGCTGTCTGGGAAAGCTTGTCCCACTTTCCACATTGGAATTGGGTCCAGAGCCCTAATTTACCTACCTTTGTGGCTTCTTTCCACGAACAATTTATTTCAACAGTAAACCTTTCCCGGTTGGAAATCTGGCCAATTTCTTTCTAGTTTAAGAAGTTTCCCTATCAGTTTCCCCCTCTACTGGCCTACTGCCTGGAGAGAAGGAAAGTAACATTTATTGCCTACTTTCAAAATATGTGACAAGTGTTACTATCTCTACCTTTCTAGTGATAAAGAATGATGCCCAGAGGGTAACTAGCATGACCAAGGTCACAGAGTTACTCAAAGGCAGGATTTCAACCCACATCTAACTGTATTTATAGTCACTCCTTTCACAGAATCACATCTCCCTTTGTAGGGGATAGAGGATTCTTTCATATTTTCTCTCTGGCATCTGTTCTTCAAGGCAGGAACTTGGTCTCTGAATAGGGCCACAGAACTATCTGGTCAGAGTTTGAGAAGAGTGATATTCTTAATTTAATTCCTTGTATAGATTTATTTTAACACGAGTCATTCAGAACTCAAACTTCACTCTTCCACACCATGCCACTTCTTTCCAGGTTGGGCATGTAACTTGACTGTGGCTCATTCCATCTTTCTCAGATCTAGGGCACTAGATGGGCACTAGATCAGGGCACTGATGGCTATTCTTGTAGATGCTTGCTGATTGATCCTTTCATTGGTGGTATGAACTGGGTTAAGACTCAACGTAAGCTCTGATACAAACGTGTTTGGATTGTCAAGAAATATATATGTCCCCCTCTCCCAGCTCAGAGTCTGTTCAAGTCACATATTTCATAAAGTCTAAAGAAAAAAATGGTCATCAGTATAATTATTGTTTGGCTACAGACCCATCAATAACCATTATTTAAAAATATATATTCTCATAACTTATACCTCATTTAATCTACTACTTACAGCTGTAATTGATTTTTTGAAGCATCCTTTCAACATCTGTTCACCAAATATGTATTCAATGCCTACCTTGCACCAGGCATTTTATGAGATATTGAGAATGGCAGGAGAGAAATCATGGGTCCTGGCCTCAAGTATAATTCATTCCTACAAAAAGTACTCACATCTGCCTGATGGACTCAAGGGAGGTTTTCCAAAGGAGGAGGCTTTGATGGAGACTGGATAGAGGGAATGAACATGTCTGGAAGCAGTCAGGTGGTAACTGAGAAAAAGATGTTGTATGGTTAGGTCATAGCACATAACAACAAGTTCTATAGTCCAATAAATTCTGCCCATGAGCTATTATTATTTAATGGCTGTAAGAAAAAAAAAAGGTTGTTTTTTTTTTAAAGAAGAGAAAAGGAGCATCTGAAAACATTCAAGATCACAGTTGTGCTCTGAGCACATTCTAATAGGTTTTTCCTGTCCTTATGTAGCCATTTGATAGAAAAGAACTCTGCATTTCAATTGCCAGAAAAGAGCCATCAGGCTGAGCAGAGAGAAGCCCTTCATGAGGTCCTTTAAAATCCAGTGTGGCTGCAGTGCTCTTGATGGAGACAAATGGGACAATCTGGTCACTGACAATGGAGTGGCAACTGTGATAAAAGGCCCTTCTGTTAATGGTAGTGTCCTCTCCAACCAAGCCACAGGGTGCTCTAGAAAAATGCATGTGCTTTCCGGCCCCAGGCATTTTTTTTTTTTTTTCTCTTGAAGAGAAGCAATTTCATCATACAGCTGAAGGGACTTGGGTCAAAGTTACATTGGGGCTCTGGTTAGACTTGATGAGTAGTGGGGTAGCTTATTTTAAATGGTGGCTCACCATATGACTCATTCATCATTGTCTCATAACCCAGAAAGCATCTAGTCTAAACTCCTTTTAGAAAAATGCAGCCCAGAATGGTCCAGCAATTTGCCCAAAGTCACATAGATGATTAACACCAGGTCTCTAATAATCCAGTGCTGACCCTTATAATAAGTACTGATCTGCCCTATTCAACATAAGTTATTTCATTAATAACCATTTACTGAATGCTTCTGGGGTGCTAAACACCTCCTCATCAAGCAGTGGATTATTCTCAATGGCAAGGCAGCATCCAGTTATGAATCAATGTTCACTGCTTTTAGGTCTTGATCTAGCTGCATTATGATCATTTATCTCTCTAAAGCCTCAATTTTCCCATCTGTAAAATGGAGGAGATATAGTCCCTGCTGCAAGGACATCATTAAGATTAAATGAGATAATGCATGTAGAGATCAGCATGGTGTCTAGAGTAACTGTGATGTGATCATTCTGGGCTCTTCAGCCAGAGCAAAGATCTTTAATTATTATGTCTGCCTGTCCTAAAGGTGGTTATGAAAGTTTTATTTCCTCTGTGTTGCTTTCATTCTAAGCCCCTCTAAATCCCTGATTGACAACTCTGGAGGGCTGAAGCTTATCTCCTTTGCAGCCATCCCTTTCTCTAGATGGCTCCTTCCTCCCACCTCTGGATTCTTGGCAGCCTTCCCTGGAAGAAATTCAGATGTGTCCTCTCAATACACACCCTCATACCCTTGGGAGGAAGCTTTGTCAATGACATGTCCTCATCTCCCAAAGCCATTCTGAGAGGAACAGAGGCCAGCCCCCAGATGGCATATCATCTGTCTCTGAGCCCAGCCAGGTTTGGGTTGGCTCACAAGATCTGGGACTTGTCTTAGTCTCTGACATTCTACTAAAGGGTTCCACAGAGCCTTGGAGTTTAAAAAAATCAACAATAACATAATAAGTAGTGCTGCACATTAGCCCTTTTGGCAAGAATCAAGGGAAGAGCACACTTAAGCACATACTTGGCTGTGCACATTCTTAACAGCATAATTGAGTTTTCTTGGTTCCTTCTGAAGCTTGATCACCTCTAATGTAACACGTCATCTTCTCGGCAAGGTTTTTGCACACGCATGAACACCCTGCTTCTCTGGTCTCCTTTTGCAAATCATCCTTCTGTGAGTGAGTATGCAACCTACTTTTGTGCACAGCCAGTTGGAGGGAATGCTGGCCATTCCAGTGTGCATTAATGATGGCAATACATTCCCGAGGGAGGCAGAAACTTCAGCAGAGGTCTGGAACAGATTTGCAAAATAACTCTATCTGCATAAAGCAGTTCTTTTCCATTAGTGAATTCCTTAGCCCCAAAGCTTGTGAGGCTCATTTGAATGGTTACCTTTTGTGGTTTCTTTGTCTCTTTTATTTTTTTCTTTGTCTCTTTTAATTTGAGGAATGAGCTTTTAATTTTGGATCTCTTAAGGAAATTTTGGAGCATCTTGTCTTGTTCTTTTTGTCATCTTGGAAAATGAGGATGTAGCTTTGAAGTGGAGCAAGAGGAATGAGTGGAGAAAAAAAGACCTTTTTTTTTGGTTGGTGGGGGGAAGACTTACATCACATCCATCTGCCATTTTAAACTTCGTGACAACAGGTCCTCCGACAGGTTAACTGATTGGTAGAAGATGACAAGGATCTTGTGTAGTTTTCCCCAGATTGGTCTGCCTCCAAAGACCATGCACTACAACACAGATAAAATGATTCTGTCGTTTTATTACCTCTTCTCGAAGTCAGGAGTTCATTTTATTTATTTATTTATTTATTTATTTATTTATTTATTTTTCATTTTTTTATCCTCGTATTAGCCTTCTTCTCATACTTCTTTTTGGGTTCTTTTGATGTAAACATCATGCATCTTTTAGGATCTGAGGCATATGCAATTGCATTGCATATTTTTCCCATTTGAATTCCAGTAACAATATATTTTCCTTATATACTTAGCTTTTTACAACACTAAATGCTTTGATTTACTAAACAAAACCACCCAAGTTTCTTCTAATTTGATTTGTATTCAAAAGATTAATACATGGTGGAGCAATTAGTTCTTAAAATCTCTTTTCCCTGTTGATGGTAGCTTGAAATATAGCTAGAGCTTTTCTTTCCACATACTGTTTTTATCCTGAAAATTCATATTTGTCCTGAAGTACTTGTTTAATTCATATTTTTGGTAATAAATTCATTTATGTTTTAATGGCAGCAATAATTTGAGAGGTGCTTATAAATAATTACTTGGTGCAATAGCAACAGGACCTCTGTTTAATAGAGAATGTGTGCAACGGGGTTGGTCTACATAATCTTGCAGTTTGGGAAGCTTCAAATTATTGTCCATGGCCAGGGCTCAGGACTCATGTGTGGAGACAGCAAAAGACAAAGCAGCCTGGATTTGTTCTGAAGGTGATGGTACATCATAGGATGTTTCACCGCTAAGTGTGATTTTTGCTGTGGATTTTTTGTATGGGTGCCCTTTATAAGATTAAGAAAATTCCTATTTGGGGCTTGCCATGAGATTTTAAAATCACAAAATGGAGATGAACTTCTTTTTCTTAAATGCTTTTTCTCCATTGAGATGAAAATATGATAATTAGCCTGTATTTTGTTAATGTGGTGAGTGAACTGTTCAAGTTTTTGGACATTAAGCCGATCTTGCTTTCTCAGAATAAACCTTTCTTGGTCATAATACATGAAGTCTTTATAAACACCGCTGTATTTGATTTCCTTATATGTTGTTTATGATTTTCTGCATCTTCAGGACTGAGATGATCCTGTCCTGTTCATTTCTTGTAATGCCCATGTCAGATTTTGGCATAACGATTTTGTTGGCTTCATAAAATAAATTTGGGTCTTTTCAATTTCATGCTGTTCTCTGAAACAGTTTGTATATAATTGGCTATGTCTTCTTTAAATGTTTGGTAGGATATACCAGTGAAGCTATTTGGCACTGAGTTTTCTTTGTAGGAAGTTTAAAATTATGGATTAAATTTCTTTGATGTTATAGGATGATTGAGATATCCCATTTTCTCCCATGTTAGTTTTAATAAATTGTATTTTTAATGTTAATTTTTCTATTTTATCAAAGTTTAACATTTAATGACCTAAACTGTTTATAATATTCTCATGTTATCTTTTTACTATCTGTAAGATCTGTAATTATTTTTTTCTTTTTTCTTACCTAACAAAGGTTATTTTTCTTCTGTTTTCTCTTGATCAGTTTTGCTAGATAGTTACTTTTATTACTAGCTAGTCAATTTTATTACTCTTTTCAAAAGATCAACTTTGGTCTTTGCTGATTATTCTAAGTTTGTTCTCTCCATAATTTTTGCTTCTACTATTTTTCTCCTTTATTCCATTTTCTTTGAAACTTGCTCTTCTATTTCTGATTTCTTGAGATGATTGCTTAGCTCATCACTTTCTGTCTTTCTACTTTTATAATACATTTATTAAAAAAATTTTTAAAACTATTTATTTATTCATGAGAGATACAGAAAGAGAGAGGCAGAGACATAAGCAGAGGGAGAAGTAGGCTCCTCACAGGGAGCTCAATGTGGAACTCAATCCCGGATCCCAGGATCAGGACTTGAGCTTAAGGCAGAAGCTCAACTGCTGAGCCACCCAGGTGTCCCAATAGCGCACTCCTTATAGGGATGTGCTAACTGAAGGCAGAGACACAGGCAGAGGGAGAAGCAGGCTCCATGCAGGGAGCCCGACTGGGACTCAGATCCGGGGTCTCCAGGATCATGCTCTGGGCTGAAGGCGGAGCCAAATTGCCGAGCCACCCGGGCTGCCCACTTTTTACATCCTTTTACAATATCTCCATGTTTCAGATGACTCTTGTGAACAGTTGATAGTTGAGCTTTGTTTTATTATAAAACCTGGAAATCTTTGCCTTTAATTGGAACATTTGGTCCATTAACATTAATTTATCACTGTTATCTTCGGTTTGAATCTCTCATTTTATTTATTGCAAGCTTCCTGGTTATGCCAACCAATGTATCTTTCTGTATTCTTTATTTCTTATCTTCTTTTATACTGATTGAATTTTTTCAGTTTCATTTTCCTTTTCTTATAGCTTGTTAAATACTTGTACTAATCTATTGGTGGTATCTTAGTCAATTTCAGCTATTCTAACAAAATACCATAAACTGGGTAGCTTATCAACAGTAGAAATTTATTTCTCACAGATCTGGAGGCTGGAAGATACAGATCATGGTGTCAGCATGGTTGGGTTCTGGTGACAGACCTCTTCTGGGTTGCAGATGGCCAAATTCTCTCCCATATTCTTATCTGGTGGAAAGAGAGAGAGAGAGAAAACAAGCTCTCTCATGACTCTTAGAAGGGCATTAGTCTCATTCATGGTGGCTCTACTCATGACCTCATTTGATTCCAATTACCTCCCAAAGTCCCTATCTCCTGATACAATCCCACTAGGGAGTAGGGATTCAACATAAGAATTTTGGGTCGACACAAACATTCACCCTGGAGATTGGCTGTCCTAAACATTACAACATGTGCCTATAACCTAACAAAGGTTAGTGTTACTTAATACTTTTTACACTCTTTCTGTACAGTGCAAGGACCTCAGAATATTTGAGCTCTACCTTTTAATTCATATACTATTATTGTTGCATATCAATAAAGTTTACAGATATTTTAAATTACCAGACATAATTATTATTGCTTAATGCAGCCAATATCCACTGAATTGTAACCATATATTTACTCTTTTAATTGATCTGTATTCCTCCCTTCATCTCTAAGCTTCCATCTGGGATAATTTTTTTTCTCCTAAAAAACTTCATTTGCTATGGATATGCTGAATTCTATTATTCTCTGAAAAATTTTCATTTCACCTTTATTCTAAAAGGCTATTATTGCTAGGTATTCTAAAGTGGCAAGATATTTGCAGAAATAATTCTATTGTCTTCTGTCCTTCATTATTCCTATTGAGATAGTAATATGTCTCTCTTTTTCTCCTATCTGATTTTTAATCTTTTTTTTTTTTTTTTGTCTTTGGTTATCAGCAGTTTTGCTATGATGTGTCTAAGTGTGGATTTCTTTGTCCTGCTTGGGATTTATAAGAATTCTTGAATTTATGACTTAATGCCTTTTGTTAGTTTTTTTTAAAAAATCAACCAACATATCTTCAAATATTTCTTTTTAAAAAAAGATTATTTATTTATTTGACAGAGAGAGAGAGAGAGAGAGCACAAGCACGGGGAGCAGCAAGCAGAGGGAGAGGGAGAAGCATGTTCTCTGCTGAGCAAGGAGCCCGATGTAGGGCTTCCTCCCAGGATCCTAGGATCATGACCAGAGCTGAAGGCAGACACTTAACTGACTGAGCCACCCAAATGCCCCATTCAAATATTTCTTCTTTCTCATTCTTTCTATATTCTCCCTCTGAGACTCATGACACATATGTTAGCCCTTTACAATGTATTTTTTAAAATATTTATTTATTTATCTGAGAGAGAGAGAGAGCCCGAGGGGGAGGAGCAGAGGGAAAGGGAGAGAAAAACTCAAGCAGACTCCATGCTGAGATGTGTGGGTCTATCTCATGACCCTGAGATCACGACCAGAGCTGAAACTAAGAGGCAGATGCTTAACCAACACTGCCACCCAAAGCACCCCTTCAGTGTATTTCGTATGTCCTTAAATCTCCTATATTTTTATGCGTTTGTTCCTTCTTGAATAATTCTGGATATTTCCTTCTATCTTCTTGTTTTACATTGTGCCTAATGCAACTGTTAAACACATCCATGGAGTTCTTACTTTTGGTTACTGTGTACTTTTTTTTTTTAGTTCTAAATTTCCATTTGATTATTTTTTTGTAGATTCCAATTATCCACCAAAACTCAGAATCTTGTCTTTTATCCCTTTTATAAGCATTATTATTCTAAAGTCTATGACTAATAATTTTATTTTGTTTTAAAGATTTTATTTATTTATTCATTAGAGGCACAGAGAGAGAGAGAGAGAGAGGCAGGGACACAGGCAGAGAGAGAAGCAGGCTCCCTGCAGGGAGCCCATTGTGGGACTCAATTCTGGGGACCCCAGGGTCATGCCCTGGGCCGAAGGCAGACGCTCAACTGCTGAGCCACCCAGGTGTCCTGACTAATAATTTTATTATCTAGAACTACCTGGATCTTTTTCTGTTTTCTCTGGTTCTTGTGTGTTTTTCCTTGTCTTCTCATAGAACTTTGTTCTTTTTTATTATGTCCTGGCATTGTATGATGAAAATTAGGGGAAAAAGGCTTATGACAATGTTTTCTTTTTCCAAAGAGGATTTATGTTTCCTTATGGAAGATATCCCAGAGGCACTAGAAATCTGCGGTCATGTTAGTTCAATTTCAGGGACTGAAATGACTTGAATCTTGGCTTCAAATTCTTAAAGGGTTAATTTTCCATTTTACCCTTACTCAGAGGATGTTGAGCTTATAGGGTTTCCAAAGTTTATCAGTGCTTCTTTGGTGACTCTGGAGTCTAATTCTGGTTTCTCTAACTCAAATCAATCTGTTAAAATTTCTGTTCAGTAACTTGGACTCTACCAAACCCTTCTGGGATAAGCAGATACTTTAAGAGTAAAGAGGTCAAAAAAAAGAAAAAAAAGAGTAAAGAGGTCCAATTTTTGAATTTACCTCTCTTGGTGTCAATCTTTTTTCAAATGTCCCATAATTTCTCATTGCTTCTTAAAAATTATTATTTTATTTTATTTTTTTTAGCTCTCCAGTGACTTCGAGCAGATTAAAATAAAATATCTAGATTTTCTAGTTGTTCTCATTAAGAGTGTTGGGTGGACTACTTAGTCCACCATTTCAGTAGCTATTTAATTACCTTAATGTGAAATTGCCCCCCTCCCTGTGCTGTGTAAGGGAACCAAGGAGAAGAATTAGGTCCCAAGCCTGTGCTGTGAGTTTTAAGGTGAATCTAACATTCTCCAGGGACTGGGCAAGACAGTGGCAAGGATTATGACAGCACTCCAAAGGGCAGTAAAATTTAAGTAGGAAATATTTAAGACCACTGCACTAATTTCTCATTTTTTCATAGATGCCTCTGTTTTTCCTATAATAGAATACAATTCATTTTCAGGCTTTATTAAACCTTTTTTCTATCCATAACCATAACTATATTTTAAGATGGGTGGTTATTTTTTTTTAATTTTTTTTTATTTTTTATTTTATTTATGATAGTCACAGAGAGAAAAAGAGAGAGAGGCAGAGACACAGGCAGAGGGAGAAGCAGGCTCCATGCACCGGGAGCCCGACGTGGGATTCGATCCCGGGTCTCCAGGATCGCGCCCTGGGCCAAAGGCAGGCGCCCAACCGCTGCGCCACCCAGGGATCCCAAGATGGGTGGTTATTGATAGCAATGAAGACTTTTTCAAATCTATTGAGCACCTGGATAGATTGGATATTCAAGGGGAGAAAAATGGAATAGCTCTACAAAATGGGAGAATTTGGAGTTTTATGTGGCAACAATAATGGAGGGGGTGAGGAGAAATAAAGGGAAAGGTTAAGAAAGAGATGCCAGTGTGATAGAGGTATGAGCTTAGTTGTGTGACACCTGTACCCCTGCCCCCTACATATCGACACCATCCTTCAATCTTCAGTAAAATAAAATAAACTCAACTTTTATAGCAGAAAGCAAAATATGGATTATTTTGTGTCAGTTGACATGAGGTAGGATGAAGGTTTGGAATAGAAAGAAACCCAGAAGAGGGGTTTGGACTTCTATTGGCTGTATGGTGCAGCTTATATAACCATCATGACTTTTGGGTTACAAGAAGAACTATTTTCCTGGTTGAAATCTCTTTGTGGGAAACTCCTCTCAGTGTAAATGCGGGCCAACTCTGTGTTTCCCTGGGATGATAGAGGCTTTCCTCTCATATCACATTACAATTCCCACCCCAGTCATAGTGATGTGTTACAGCTTGAAATGACCAAAAGCACCATAACCTAGGGGACCTGTGCTCTGTCTCCAATGGCTGTAGGATTGGTTGCCTTACACTTGGAGACTCTGTTTCTTCATCTCTAAAATGGTATTATATTAGATCATGGTTTGTAATCATCATCTGAGGAATTCTTGTTAAAATGAAATTCTAAATTGAAGCATTCATACATCAAGTGAACAAAATGAAATCTAGTTGAAGTGGAGGAGTGGGCAGGGGTAGAAATCTCACCTGAAAAAAAAAAAAAAAGAAATCTCACATCTGGACATCTCTTCCTTACTTTACATCCCCTAAGGAAGATAGGTAGAGTAGAGTTTGATAACCAGTAGGCTTGATGGTTGCTTCAGCTCTAGCTGTCTCCTTATACAGAAAAAGAATGAATGCCATTTCTCAGCCAACTAAGAACAATAGTAATTTAAGGAAAGATTACTTTTTGAGGTGGGAGATGAAAGGTGAAAAGGAAGCCCACATTTATGGAGGCCTTATTAAGTGCCAGACACAAAGCTAAGAACTTTCCTGGAGTGCC
The DNA here is from genome assembly GCF_048164855.1 of Canis lupus baileyi. Classification (NCBI taxonomy): domain Eukaryota; kingdom Metazoa; phylum Chordata; class Mammalia; order Carnivora; family Canidae; genus Canis; species Canis lupus. Next base: position 30,882,880 of record NC_132853.1, read on the forward strand.
TCAGTTGGTGAAATGTCTGCCTTGGGCTCAGGTCATGATCCCAGGGTACTGGGAACCAGCCCTGTGTTGGGTTCCCTGCTCCATGGGGAGTTTGCTTCTCCCTCTCCTTGTCTCCCTCCCCCCAGCTCCTGCTCTCTATTTCTCCCTCTTTCTCAAATAAATAAAATTAAAAAAAAAAAGAAAAAAGAAAAAAACTTTCCTTAACTTTTCTAAGGGCTCTGTGGACTTGGTTCTATGCCCAGTGGAGGGAGCACCTGAAGCTCAGAGGTATGTGGCTCAATGTAACAATTTTAGCATGTGGCAGGGCTGCATTCCAATCATCAGCCATGGAGGTGGGGGGTAGAAAGTAGGCACCTGGGCAGCCTGAGGGGCTCAGCGGTTTAGCGCCACCTTCAGCCCGGGGCCTGATCCTGGAGACCAGGGATCAAGTCCCACGTCGGGCTCCCTGCATGGAGCCTGCTTCTTCCTCTGCCTGTGTCTCTGCCTCTCTCTTTCTATCTCTCATTAATAAATAAATAAAATCTTAAAAAAAAGAGAGAGAAAGCAGGCATCTTAGTAAAGGAAATACAGGTTTGGGTTCAGGAAAGTGCCATGGGACATTTTGAATGGAGAGACATCTATACAGATATCTTTTTGCTTTCAGATGTAAACTTGTTATTCTTTTTATTTAGTGTGATATGGGAGACTCCGAAAAGATGCTTCAGCCTGAGGATGTGCCTTTAATTCAGGGTCTAAGTTTTTCCCTGCTTGGTTACCTACACTCACAGCCCTAGCCTAGAGAGCTGGCAAGACACTGTTAATTAGCCACCCCCCAACCTTCTTTTAGTGCTCTAGGGATCAATATGTGGCATTGTCCTATTTCTGAATTACTAACATGCATTCCTATCATTTCCCAAGAGTTTTAGGGAAAACAATCTCATTGGTTAGAACCCTTGGCATGAATTAAGTGTGCAAGATATTGGACAATTTTTGGAGGGAAGAAAAAATTACATGGGGATTTTGATTTCATTATCATTATGCTAATGACTGTCGTTGGTTTTGAGGCAATGTGATACAGTGGCTAGACAGACATAGAATGCCAAGTTCACAGCAATAACAATATTGCTAACAAAACACCATTTAGTAAGTGCTACAGATAATTTTATGTGTCAACTTGACTGGACCATAGAGTGCTCAGCTATTTGGTTAAACATTATTTCTGCGTGTGTCTGTGGGGGGCATTTCTGGATATTAAATTTGAATTGGTAGACTGCCCTCAGCAAATGTGGGTGGGTCCCATTCAATCTATTGAAGACTTGGATAGAATAAATGTCTGAGTAAGAAAGAATTCTTTCCCTTTACCTGTTTTCTAGCCAGGACATTGGCTTCACTGGCTTCCTCTTACACTCAGACTGAACCTGGCTCTCCTGGTTCTCAGGTGTTTGGACTCAGACTGGAACTACATATCCAGCTCTCCTGAGTCTTCAGCTTGCAGATGGTGGGACTTCTCAGCCTCCATGATTGCTTGAGCCAATTCCTTATAATTAATCATATATATGCAGATATGTGATATATGTATCTCCTATTGATTTGTTTCTCTGGAGAACCCTAAATACAGTGAGTGATGACTGCCTAGTAGGCGCTGCACTAACATGCTGCACATAACATCCTATTCAATACGATCCTCCGCAATCTTATAAATTTGGTCTGGTTATTTCTGTTCTGCAGATGAGGCTTACAGCAGCTAAGTAACTTCAACAAGGCCATATAGCCTAAGGGGGGGGGGGTCAGTGAATTTATCTGTGTTAAATGGGGATAATGACACCTTGAAAGACTGTCAGGGGGATTCAATGAGGTGATAGGTGTGAATTATTTGGAACAGGGTAGAAGGCACGGTAGGGACTCAGAAATAGCTTTTGCTATTTCATTTTTACTGTGTTACAAAATTCAGAGGATTTGCAGCTCGTGAAATAGATGTAATTCCTCCAATGTAATATATCAGTAACATCTGAATTTGATCATTTGTTCATCTCCATTAAGCTCCAATGATATTTCATGTTATCCTGGGGAAAGATGTGATTACTGTGACATTTAAAATTCTGCACAGCCCAGAGAGAGGGAGGAGGAACACTCCTGGAAACAAGGGAAAACCCTGGTTAGATTGTCATTAGACAACTCCAGGCTGCTGTACTTTAGGAAGCTGAACAGCTGCAAAGGTCACCAGGAGGTGCTTTGTTTCCCAAAAGGTGTTTGGTATTTACTTTCACTCAAGCATGTTCCTTCTGCTCTGATAACCATTGTCATCTTCCATTACAATAAAAGATGTCAGAGGGATTTTTACAGGCATATGGCATTAATTTAGATTTCCCTCTGCAGTCGTAAGAGGGTTTGCAAAAATGAAAACAAAACAAAACAAAGCCCCACTCAGCCATTCATCAATTCATATTTATTGGACAGGGATCATGTACCACACAGCCAGGAGGACAGGATCTCCATTTCGAAATCCGTGGAATGCGCACGCTCTTTGCAGGGTGCTGGCTCCGGTGGTGCTTCACTCTCAATTTCCTCTCCGGTGTTTGGGAAACAGGTCAGAGGACTGTGCAGATTTCCTTGGAAAATATAACAATATCAGCCACATTTTCTTTTCATCGTAATGTTGCTGGGGATTATAACAGCGCTTTCTAGCTGCCAGAGCCTGTTCATGTCCATTCCATGGCTTGCCACAATCCAGTGAGGTAGGCTGAGCAGGTTCGGCTATTTCTTTGTCGTTAGGGGTGAGGGAACCGAAGCTCAGAGATTTTGAGCCAGTTGACCAGGGTCTCAGCCGGAGAAGGGGGCCAGTCTGTGAAAGCTCCTTCCATTCTTATTCCTTGCCCATCTGTCCTTCACACCTTGGGAGCCTTAAAACAATCTGATGATGTTGTTATCTTGCATGTAATCTTTCCATTCCTCATCCTTATCTTTAGGATAATGTCCAAACTTCTTGACATGCTTCTAAGGTCTTTTGAGATCTGGCCATGCTCACTTCTTTAGACTTATTTTAAGACCTTCCCATTGCCCCTACCCTGTTGTCTACCCCCCAAACTATGCTCTGGCTGTATTGGACCCCACTATATCACACTCTCTTCTCATCTCCCTGCCATTACTTGGGAAGCTGCCTTACCTTCCCATTCTCCCACATACCTGCCTAATACTTGCAAATTATTGAAATCTCCTTGTAGACATAACTCCCTCCCAGAAACCGGTCCTGATCTCTCTTACCTGTGTTAGATGCCTCCACTATGTGTATCTGTCACACCCTCTTCCTCCCCTCTGCTGGATCTATTCATCTGCCTCTCCTGCTGGGCTGTAAGCTCTGTGAGAGTGAGGACTGTGCACATCCCATCGATGGGCAGCACCTGTGCCCCTAGAGGGCAGGCAGGCAAGAATTCTCCATCATGGAATGAATAGTTTGTCTATTCATTCTGATGATATTTTTCAGTTAGCAGATCTCCTCTTGCACAAAAATCTGGAATCTCTAGATTACTCCTTATGCTGGTTATCCTCCATTTGCTCCCTCAGCCCCAGGAAGAAGAGGAGCCTAGTGGGATGCCTCCCTGGGCATCATTTGCTGGGTGTTTTGGGCTGGCTTCCTTCCAGCAATGGGAAGCATCCCCAGCAGAAGGGAGGATGGGAGGAGAGCAGGGTCAGGACACAGCCTCTTCCTTTCTGCCCTTTCTTGCTGTGATATGATGTTCTGATAGTAGCTGCGTCCCTGTACCCCTGCAGCCTTCTCCACAGTCCAGTTCTCAGGGGTCTCTGGCAACATTTTGTCTTCCCTTATCCCTCAGCCCTAAAGATGGAAATGGCTTCTAGCTGTTGCTGGTTTCTGGGCACTTCATCATCACTTGCTTGTTTTCTGAATCCTCACCAAATATCTATAAGTAGTGCCTTCAGTTGGACCATCTGTGGTGGCTTCTATGTTCTGTCAGGTTTCTGATAAAGAATTCTACTCGGTACAGGTAAGATTATGATTTTCAAATTCTCTGGGATGGTTTCTGGCCATTTTAGATTTTTGGAGGTAACTCTCAAGACAGCTTCAAATTGCTGCCTTATTATACAGACATAGATAGGAATTTCCAGAAGGCTTGCAATAAAATTTTCTGTCTCTGCCAAACTTTCAGCATTTCCTCTATGAGCATCAGTAGGCGTCTTTAGATCTCAGAAGTCATATTGTTTGAAGCAGATTTGGTGTCTGTATATCTATACAACTCAGTGATATGGGAGATCTCTGCCCTCTGTTAGGAATGGCTCTGTGGTGCTCCCAAAATTCAGTGTCACTTCTTGTCATTTGACTTAGGTAAAGGTTCTCTTGTAAAGGCTACATCCACAGTCACACAATGTTGGTTAGATGGTAGGGACACTGGTGTGAAGTAAGTTGTAGATGCCATGGGTTTAAGCATCAGGTTTTCCTTTAAGATCCTGTGATCTCATAATTTCTTTTTAATAGAGCAGAAGTTGTATTCTCTAAGAAGAATGTACGAATGGACTGAATTGTGATTTCGGGATATCTGGGATCTACTATAAGTAGGAGAAGGCAGAGCCATTTTCAGATCTGACATACCTTGGCTTAGAATCCAAAACTGAATCACTCTGTAGTCTAGGCCAACCTTAGCAGAACCTGAGGTGCAGGAAAACTGTATGTGTACAACTGTTATCTAGGTGAAATGTAGTAAAACTGGACTTAGACAAGTAAATATTTGAAAATCACCTATCTGACAAAGGACTTGCCTCTAGAATGTATAAAGAACTCTCAAAACTCAGTAGCAAGAGAATAAACAACTCAGTTTTTAAAATGGGCAAAAGACTTCAACAGACATCTCATCAAAGAGGATATACAGATGAAAGATAAGCACAGGAAATAGTGTTCAACATTATTCGCCATGAGGGGCATGTGAATTTAAACCATGTTCAGACACTACTACATATCCATGAGAAGGGCTAAAATAAAATAATCACAACACCAAGTTCAAGAAGGACATGGCGCAACTGGAACCCTCACATAGCACATGGGAATGTAAAATGGTACAGCCAACTTAGGAAATAGCTTGGAAGTTTCTTGAAAAGATGGGTAGACATGAAAATGTCCCCCCAAAGGTGCTCATGCCCTAATTCCCAGATCCTGTGACAGCACTACTTTTAAAGGCAAAAAAGGATTTGCAATTTGCAATGTGATTAGGGTCAGGACTTTGAAATGATGATGTTATCCAAGAATATCTGGGTAAGCTCAGTCTAATCACATGAGTCCTTGAAAGCATAGAATTTCTTGTTGGGTCAGAGAGAGGTGTGATATAAATAGGACACAACAGGCTCTTGCTGGTTTTGAAGGTGGAGAAAAGGGGCTTCAAGGGGAACTCCCCAGGGAGTAGGGAGCCTAACATGTGGCTTGATTCCATGACCCTGAGATCATTACCTGCACTGAAATTAAGAGTTGGATGCTTAACTGACTGAGCCACCCAGGCATCCCCAAGGGGTTCTTTTCTAGAGCTTCCAGAAAGGAATGCAGCCCTGCTAATAGCTTGGATTTAGCCTGCTAAGACCCATGCTGGGCTTCTGACCTATAAAACTGTGAGATAATAATGCATTGGTACTGTTTAAGCCATTAAATTTGTAGTGATTTGTTATGGCAGCAATAGAAAACTATTACATCACATGGTCAAGCAATGCTGCTTCCAGGTACCTCTAGAGAAGTAGATACTTATGTTTACACAAAAACCAAGACACAAATTTTAGATCATGTTTTTTTTTTAAACCATAATTGAAAAACAAACACCAATATATGAATGTTTATAGCAGCTCTATTTGAGATAACCCAAACTTAGAAGCAAACCAAATGTCTGTCAATGCGTGGATAGATAAACAAACTGTGGTACTTCCCTACAGTGGAATGCTCATGGGTAGTGAACATGACCAAACTACTGGTATATGTCACAGACTGGATGACTCTCGAAGGCTGAGTGAGAGAAGCCAGTCTCAGAATGTTATACACTGGATGACTATTCACATATCCTCAAAAAGACAAAACTGTGGTTATGGAGAATGGAGCCGTGATTGCCAGAACATTCAATGTGTCTAAGAGAGGATGGCAGGAGGGAGTTTGTGCAGTGATAAAACTTCTATACCTTCATTATGGCATTGCTCAAATCTATCTACATGTGTGTTAAACATTCATAGAACTGTATAGCCCCCCAAGAAAGTCAATTCCCTGTATGATTATTTTTAAAATATTAAATAAACCCAAACTATTACAACCTAATAACAAAAGGAAAAACTGAAATAAAACTTATTGGCTGACACAGCTTTCTGCTTTGTGGTATAGGAATTTCCAGTCCTAGGGAATGGACCATGCGCATAGCTGGGAGAGGAGACAGTCACTTTTTTTTCTTTGTGCCCTGGGCGCCCCTCAACATCTAACAGTGGAAGCAGTTCTAGCTGGGGTTCTGGAGACTTACCCAAGATTTTCTTTCCTCCATGAAAGGAGGGATTGGCTTACAGAAGCTCTATAGTCCTTCAGAGTGGGGGACTCATTTCAGCTTCTTGCCACTAGTACAGGTTCACCTACCACCCTGGCTTGCCCAGGACTGAGGAGGGGTTCCCAGTTTGTGGGACCTCTAGTTTTAAAACCAGGAAAGTCCCAGGGTAAATCAGGACTAGTTGGTAACCCTAACATGACTTGGGAAAGTCATATAACTTATCTGAGCCTCCTTTTTTTTCATATATGAAATAGAAAGAATGGTTACCCTGACTACTTTACCAGGTATTGTGAGATGCTAACTTTAAATCGTAACATCTATGTAAGTGTGAGTGAGTTTGGTGACATTATTATTAACCACCACCACAACAACAAAAACTATGGGATTTAGGAGCAGTCTTAAAATGTGCAAAAAGGGGAGATGTTACTAAAGGAGATCATGCAGTTGGAAGATATGTGTATGTGTGCCTGATTGTAAGCATTGTTGAGGTTGCAGTTTCAATTTTGTAACTATCAAAATATATGCACCCAAGAATGTAACTTTTGTTTTTGGCAGCCTGCTACCTGGGAGGTTTTAGTTACCTGGATCCCATGACAGGCCAGGGAAATTATTTTCAACATTGTTATATTGTAGAATCACCAGGAGATCTTTAACAGACAGGTGCCTGGATCCTACTCCCAGAGATCCAGATATAATGGGTGTGGGGTTAGGCTAGGCTTTGTAATTTTAAAAATCTCCCTGAGTGATTCTAATGTGCAACTGTGAGCCTCTTGATATATCAGGGCTGGACATTTGCTCATTTGTACTCACAGTCTAATGAGCTCATTCCATGAGAGAAGAGTCAGGTATGCCTCCAAGAGAGGTGACTTCTGATCTTCATAGGACAAGAACTCACATCTACAAAAAATGACCAGCAGTCACTCAAGGTAGTTAATACTGTGATTATGACTGTTTTTCTAATTTAAAGGGGTCAATTCTGGATCTGGGGGTGGGGGTATATTCATTTGCTAGGACTGCTGGAACAAAGTACCACAAACTGGTGGCTTAAACAACAGAAACTTACTATCTCACAGTGCTGGTGGCTAGAGGCAAGGGATTGTGGTGTTGGCAGAGCCACACTCCTTCTGAAGGCACCAGAAAACGTTCTATTCCAGGCCTCTCTCCTAGCTTCAGGTAGATTCTTGGCTTGTGGTCATATAATACACATATAACTTGGTCATATAACACCACCAATTTCCAGCTGGTGTTCTCCCTGTATACAATTGTTTTTGTTGTTGTTTCCACAATAATCAATATAATTATGAAGAATACAGGTCAGGTCTCATTCAGAATACCATAGACCAAATATTCATTCTTCCAGCCCCATAACATGACGAATTTTCACTAGACTGTATACAGAGTTTTAAAGGAAAATTCTCCTAGGAAATATAAGGGAAAATAAATATAATCAAATCAGATATACTTTTTTCCCCACATACATAATATTACTAACATTTATTTTTTCTTATAAGAGACGTGTACTGTAGAAAATCTTCGACGTGCAGAAAAATATAATGAATAAAATAATTATCACTAATAATGTCATCTAACATTTTCCTAAGGTTCTTATAGTATTTATATATAAAATACTGTTGGTATCATACTGTATACAGAATTCTATTTTATTTTGTTTTCATTTACTGTTATATTGGGATACTTTTCCTGAGTCATTAAATATTATTAAACATTTTCCATCATGTTAGATACCATATTTTGTTTAGACATTCTCCTACTTTGAGGCATAAAAGTATTATCATTTTAAATAACGCTTCAGGAAAACTTTCAATGTAAGATTTTTTTTGGTAAAAAATTGTGATCAATTTTAAGGATAAATTCATAGTAGAACTACAGGGTCAAAATATATGAATATTTTTAAGGCTCTCAACAGATATTCCAAGAATGCTTTCCAGGAAGTTTATAGTGATTTATATGCCCTGAGAATACTTGAGAAAATTTAATGTTATGTATCCTAACATAGAATATTATTGTGTTTTTAAAATACTTTCTTAAAAAAAGTCATATCTTAGGTAAGTTCTCAAGTAAGTGATCAATAATTCTAAGGAAGCCTTATATCACAGGATGGGGAGTTTGTTTCCAATCTCCTTGAAATTGGCAGGAAAGAAAACACTGGAAAAGACTATTGAGGGAGTTTGGATTGTCTACTAAAGCCTTAAAGATTCACTTCACAGAGAAAATAATACAGAATTATGTGCCCTGGATCATTTACATTTGACTCTTGTCAATGTGGGGGTAAAATAATTTGATCTCCTTCAAGTATTTTCTGTTAGCATTTTTAGGAATAGCTTTTAAAATCATTCTGATTGAATTAAATAATTTTTCCAAAAGGACATTTTGTTTTAATTTGTTAAGGCATTTCATCTTTAACTCAATTTTAGGGTTGGGATGATCCAGGAACAAGGAAATTTAACACTCTATTTCATTGATTCTAAGACACCCATTTTTTCATTTAAATGTCTTTGAAACTAGGATGTATAACACACTTTTTGTACCCCAGATCCTTCTACCACTTTTTTCCTCCTCTACCATTCTTTTTTTTTTTAATTTTTATTTATTTATGATAGTCATACAGAGAGAGAGGCAGAGACACAGGCAGAGGGAGAAGCAGGCTCCATGCACTGGGAGCCCGACGTGGGATTCGATCGCGAGTCTCCAGGATTGCGCCCTGGGCCAAAGGCAGGCGCTAAATAGCTGCGCCACCCAGGGATCCCCATCCTCTACCATTCTTGTGAACATTAGCCTGTGGGCTTTCACTTCTGATACCCAGCACCTGCATCTCTTTGTTGGAGGGCTGTAGGAAACTATTTTTCTATACAGAACTAGAAGTGCCTGGAAATGTACATCTCCCTCCTATGCCTCCCATGCTAAACCAATGACAGATGGTACAGGGAGATAAATACTGCGCACTCCCTGGCCTCTGACTTGCACAACTGAGATAGGATTTACCTTTTCTCCAGAATCACCTGTGGGGCTGAATTTACATGCCCTCCAAATCCCTATAGTGGGTTTTGCTAGACATCACACACTTGTGGGGGTTTCCCCCCTCCTTTTATGTTCATCTTATTTCTCTATTTCCCTACTGTTTCTTCTTCCTAATTCACAGACTTCCTCATCTCAGGGGAACTGAACATCTTACAAGATATGTTCTGTTGGCCAGGCAATCATAACGATACAGTCATCTTTGCCCATGCATGCATAGGCTTGGTTGTTTCTCCTATGGCATGAATGAACCATTACACCTTCACTTTTCAGTGAATAGAGCATTTAAGGACTATTTAAGGAAGGAATGTGCATCTTGATTGCTGTCAAAAAATCTTGTACTGAATCCTTTTGAAGAGATAAAAAGTGCCAGCATCAAAACTGCAGAATAGATGTCAAAGACTAGGGAGAAAATCCTAAAGACAGGAGTGGACCATTCCTTTAAGAAATGCTTCATTTTGATCATAGAAAGGATGTTATTGTGAAAACATGTGGGTAACAACTGTGATTCAAAAAGGAGATTCAGAAGAGTTCCATTCTGAATATCCAGAAGTTTTAGAAATATCACAATTTATTTGTGTTTCATTTTCCTTTCTATATATACATGATAAAAATCTATGTTCAAACAGCTCTTAGATTTATTTAAAGGGGACATAGAACAAAAATTCTATTCTACTAGCAAATACTATGTCATATTTTAATGCCTCTTTTTTTTTTCATTTTTAGTGATCCATAAAATAATGGCAAGTCTTAGGATGGATAGAGACTTAAGTTTGATGAAATAATAGTCAAGAATATGCTACTTGAAACAGAAGGAATATAATCAATGAACAATCTTGACAATTTTGAGAAAACAGATTATTTCACAGACTTCTCATCTTTGATTCACAGTAGGAGATCCATTGGTGAGTGAGGACCACCAGTTGGTTCATATTCTTGAAGTTTTGCAACTTTAGTCTACTAAATATTTCATGTTCTTCCAAAGTGTGTATATGTGTATACATGTGGTACATATATGAACATGAGGTATGTACAAATACACTTATATACACACACATTTCTTTCATATTTTTCTTCAATGGAGCACTTTTACCATTGAGAGAAGTAATTCATGCATTTGGTTTACTGCCAGTTTTTTATTTTATTTATTTTTGTAGGGATCACAAAACTATATATAACTCATGTGATTCCCCGTACAAAAATAAAACAGCCAGCATTAGATTAAATGTATTGATTACTTCCCTGAATGGTAAAACTGCTCAGTATAGAGAAATAGGATCTGCCTACCAACATCATTCCATATTCCATTCAAATAAATATTTGACCTGGACTGCCTATAAGCCAAGGTAAGTCTATTATCCACCCCATTTGTTTTGTTTTCCTGTTTTCCCTTCCTGTATTTTGCTGATGAAAGATGGATTTCTCCATTGTGAAACAGCAACAGTCAAGCAATTCCAGAGGGGCTTAGTTATAGATGGGATAATTTCTGCACTTTCAGAGTACTGTGGCAACACATAGCTCCCTTGTGCCAAATCATTTCTTCAGCAACATGATTAATTAACCTATAAGAACAAAAGTTTGAATGCTATTGCCTTGAAATGCACTAACCTTGTATTTTGCTTTTAGGTTTTTTTCTACCCCTCCATGCCAAAATCATTCTGTTATATTTTTTCAAAACTTTGGGCAAATCAACAATGAGTATGTGCTTTACAATCCTTCCACTGCATTTATACTGAGAGTTCTTTGGCCAAATTGAGGCAACATACACTTTCTTCTTCAGCAAAATCCATTACGTTGTTCCAACATTAGCAGAACTAGCTAGTGTAGACAGGCTTAAACTCCTACCTCATTTTCTTTTTTCATTCACTTTGTCTTTCTCTGCTAGAAGTAGGAAACAGCTAAATGAGTTTTTGAAAACAATAAATTACTTTAAAAATGTATTCTGTAATCATTTATTGATTACTGTACCATGTCTTGTGGGAGGGATAAAAAAATAACATATGGACTTTGATTTACGAGGCTCAAAGCCTAGTAGGAGAGATACATGCCTCCTTTTGCTGCCCAAATTAATTGCAAATATAGTGTAATGAAGGCTTTATTAAAAGGTTTGCAGCTAGAGGGAGGATGGAGTGGGATTTTAGAGAGTGACTCCTCCTAGCTAACATTTCCCCCTCCAGGGTTCTAGATAAAAACACCCCAGTGCACCAAATAGACAAATAAGAGTTTGAGCCAGTCTTTCGTCTTCCCATTTTCCTCCCAATCATATCTGATCGACCTCCTCTACCTGTTGGTGGTAAGCAGGACAGCTGTAGTGAGAGAGACTCATTGGCTTTAACCAGAGTTCTGATTTCATTTACCACATGGAGAAAGAAAGCCCAAGAGAGTAGGTAGGACCAGATTTCAAGTCTTTAAGACTAGAGCAACCCAGTATATGGTATAAAAATAAATTAGTAAATAAATGTAGTAACACAGTGCACATCCGGACAGACAGGTCAGCAACTTCTCTTGGTGTGGAAGTCATTGGTGTACCATTCCCAAGTGGGAAGAGGGGCCAGAGGCATATGAAAAAATGTAGAGGTAGCATCCATAGAGTACTGGTGCTGGGCATGGGGAAGGCAGCATGTGCCAAGATTTTCAAGGAAGAGGTGAACAGAAAATGCACCTTGAAAGATAGTAAGGAATCTGATGAGGAAATGAGGCTGGAGAGAAGGTGGAAAGGGTCAGATAATGCCAGGTGCTAAGGGAACTACTGTAGCAAGGGTCCAAAAAGAATTGGATATGTGCTTCAGAAAGATAATTTTGACAGAAATGTGATGGGGTGGGCATATTGATGGGGACAGGTGTGCTAGAGAAGCAAGAAGGTACAGTGCCTACATTGCTGTTATCCAGGTAAATGGCAAAGAGCTGAAAACCAAATAGACAGTGTTTGCATGGAACATAGGAAAGGGAATATATTTAAGAATGTTCTAGAAGTAGTACCTGTCTTATTCTTTATTCCAGATTCTCCAAGTGTAGAAGTCATTGCCTGAGAGGGCAGAGGCAGAGGAAGGCCAAGATTCTTACTATAAAGGAGTTTCCTCCATGAGGAAGGAAACATCAGGAGTAGGGAATTAGTGACTTTGAACAACACTAACGTCAGCCAACTTGCAGTTCCCTCTGTTCTTTGGGGTCATTGCTAGACTCCAGGAGGTTTATCTAGTGCCAAGGTACTCTAAGTCTGGATGGCTTGATGCACTGTCCGAACTTGGTTTTACTGAGAGGCCATGTGGATTGAATGGAAAAAATCCTCACTCAGGTTCCTGCTACTCCTGTGAACCTTTTGGGTTCACAGAAACCAATCTGATCTTCCATGCTGGACTACATTGGACTAGAGGAAGCTCAGTGAAGATGTCCAAGGCTCCATCTGCCTAGACACACGATGCAGTCATTTCCATCCTAGGGACAGTTAGGAATGGTTCTCCTCTGCTTTCAAAACTAACAAATATAATTGGGGTTTTGCTTCTCTCAGAAAGTGGCCCAGGATGTGGAGCCCAGGCCCGTTCTCTGAGTTCCACCAATAATTGTGATCTTTCTTCCCTCCCACACCCATGAGAATTATTTCCTAGAAAGGAGTAGGAAAGCCTTACTCTTCCTCCTCATGTACACCCACAAAACTTTGATCTAAATCACAACTCCTTTCGTTCCCTAAGGAACCAGACTTTTGAAACTCAAAAGAGCATGTGCTAATATCACACCCTTTTCTTGAGGCAAGAACATTAAATGGCCTAAAAGTTCAAATATGTGATAAAAAAGAGGGAGAAAGAAAATAAATGGGAAAAGCTTTGGTTAATTTCAGTTGAACTTCCTTTGTAGAAAATATAATCACATGGCGGCTAGGATCATGTCTGTTTTGCACTGCATCTCTAGTAGTTAGCAAAGTATCTGGCATCTAATAGCACTTAAGTTTTTAAGAATATAGATGAATACAAATGCATAAGAGTTAAACTGGAGACTAAGCCTTGGTTATGGAGAGTACATTATATATTCAATTTGGCAAATATGAATTGTACAGCTACTATGTGACAGCCACTGTGCGAAATCCTCCTTGATGGTGCTAGATCCTTCCCATCGTATGAACAAGGCAAAGAAATCCCTGCCTACATGGAGCGTCCTCTCAGTGTTAATAAGGAAGACAATAAACAAACAGATCATTAAAAATTGATAAGTAATGGAGAAGAAATAAACAAAGTGAAGTAACAGAGAATAATTTAGTGATGTGGGAGTAGGGGTTGGGGGGGAGTGGGCAATGAGAGCTATTAATCTGATTGCACTTTCACTCACACTATCCCGACCCCTGAAAGTAAAACTCAAACTTAAAAAATTAATGAAAGTAGTATTAGTTAAACATAAAGTCGTATGAAGAAAGCACACACAGTATTTCATATAACATTTACATAATCATCATGCAGGCACAATAATACCACATGTGGATAGTTGTGGTTAAAACATCTTGGGTATTTTATTTCTCAAGTTAAGTTTCCATGGGCATATTCTGTTTAAAGTTCATCTCCTTAAAAGCTATGTGCAACAGAGTATGTAAGTTGTTTTAATGGTAGTCCAGTTCTTTCTGTTCTGTAGATGGTAAGATTCAAGTTTTTTGGTCCCTGAAAAAGGTGCATTTCACTTTAGCAGAGAAAATGAAAATGTCCATTCCCTCCTCAGAAAAAGGATAATATTTTCTAATTTTGCAAACACTTTATGGAGGTATCATTTGATTCTGTATTTTTACAGCTGCTTAGCATTTATTATTGGAGAGCCCCTTCTCACAGTATGTTTCTCTTTCATTTCAAATCAAGGGGTGTTAATATTATTTTGGAATTATTTGAATTTGAGAGAGTGATAAAGGGCGTCTCTTCAGGAGTTCTTACTAAACAAATCTCTGACTTTTTACTCCTTTAAGGAAAAATAAAAGAGTTTTGAGGAAAAAAGAAAGAAAGAGGCTTTAGATTATGAGTTTCTTGGTTTGGGAATCAGAACTATTTGGTGTGGTAACTTTAAGACCCTGCATCTGGTCTGGCATTTGGCAGGTGCTCAGGAAATGGTTGCTGAGTTAAATTGGTTTGAGAAGAGTCAGAGGATTGCCCTCCTCCTTATACAGATGGGGAAACCAAGGCTCAAAGATGTGTTTGCATTGTGTTTCGCACTTTACTAAGGGCTTTCACCCAAGTTAGCTCACTTACAAAGTGGGTTCTCACCACCATTATATATAAAGTAGGAAATGTCAAAAAAAAGAGGAGAGTAATGATGTGTTCCACAGATAGTGAATTAGTCACTGCCAGGCTCCCCTCTATATAGTGAGGCATTCTCTGTTGCTAAGGGACAACTAAAACCTAATGATGAAAAAAAAATTCAGGTCCTTAGTGATAAAAAGAGGATTACTCTTCTAAGGGCAAAAATGATCAGAAAACTTATTGGCAGTCTTTGCCCTAAAAAAAGTCCTATAATACACAGAACACAAACTCACGCACTATGTAAATTGGTCCTATTTTAATGGAGAATTTCTGAATATCTACCAGAATTAAAATGAACAAAATTTTGATAGAGTAATTAGTTTTCATGAATGTATTCTCATTATAGACCTACTGGCACAAGAGTGCACATATATATGAAGAAGAGGAGTTAATGAATGTAAGAATATTCACTGTGACATTGTTTTTAACAGAAGACAACTTACTGTTCATCAACAGACTGATTGATGGCTGCTGAAACTATGAGTTATCTGGGTAGTGATATTTACTCAGACATTTGAAATACAACCATCTATGTACTGACATGAAAAAGTGACCACAATAAATTATGTCAAAAGCAAGCTGCTTAATAGTACCGATTAACTTTGAGTAAACATACTCATCAAGGTATTTATGAGGACTATGTCTGAAAAGTGAGATGAACTTTTTTTTTTACTGTATACAATTCCATACTACTTGATTTTTCAATGGAAATAGATTATTTTTAAAATCCAAAAGTTAAAGGGAAGCTGTTCCAACTCTGTCCACCTGAAAAACTTTTCACTTTTTAACCAAGAACAAGAAAAGCCAGGAAATGGTTATTTTGTCCTACTTTGCTATAGTACCTCACACAGTGCTTGGCACAGTGTTGGTACTCAGTAAGTACTCCTGAGAATAAAGGAGTAAGGGTGACCAACCCTAATCACTCTTTCATGAAGTGAGGTGGAAGGACATAACAACATTGAGATTTTTCTAATCCTAAAATCTGAGCCAGTGGGTCAACAGAGAAGTTTATCACGTCAATAGGGTTGATTTATATTAAAGAAAGACTGGCTATATAAATGTTAACTCACCAAAAAAAATTATCTGAGGGTTCTATTTGCATTGGATAAGGACTTTTAATGAGTCCTCACCATGTTTCATTGAGTGTCTCTTGGGGCATTGAGAGGTCATAGAAGCATAAAGAGGAAGAAATCTTAGTGCCAATTCAGACCCTGAACCTCCTTAATACCATTCTCATAATAAGGAGTTCAGATTGAACACTTCCTAGGACAGTGCTTTCACCTCCTCTAGGGGAGTTCTTTCCTGATGAGCTCTAAATTCCAGAAAGTTCCTTATTGCACTGAGCTGGAATCTGCCCCTTTGAAAACCTGACCCACAGACCCTAGCTCTGCCCCTAGTATCACACACAATGGATCTAAGCAGCTCTGCAGAGTAGATTAAGAGAACAGGCTATGGCCAGACCTGCCTTGAACCCTACCTTCACATGTAAGTGTTCTGTGACCCTTAGGCAAAGATTAGCAACTCTCTCTAATCCTAAATTTCTTCTTTACAAAGTGGGAATGATTATAGTTTCTACCTCATGGGGTTGTTTTAAGAAGATAATGAAGTAATCTCTGCAAACTGCCCATCACAATGTATGGCACAAAATCCTCAACAAAAAATATCATTATAATTTTCATAGGCCTTTTCCACGATGTATTCCATGAGGAAGCAAGGAAGAAAGTAGCACAAAAGAGCAAAGTTAACATATGAGGTGTCAGTAAAATGCATGCCTGAGGACCTTGATTTCAAGTGATTCTAATATCTCCTCTGTGTTTTCTTCACTTAGAAACAAATTAGAAAAACACTCCCAGTAGAGGGAGGGAAATTTCATACTGTCAATTTAGCAACAACAAAAAGTATGTACTTTCACAATTACAGAACGTTAACTTATAAAAGTAAACTTCAGGTGTTTGAGAATCCCACTCACCTCTGGGGGACACAAGGAAAGATCTCCCTCAGGGACTTCTCTCAATACTTGTCTCCCTGAAGCTTGCTAATATTCACATAGCTGTCAGGAGAAGCTTGAGTCTTCTTCAGCCATTCTGAAACTTTTCTTGGGGCTAATGACTGCCTATCAGCCTGGATTTGACTTTATGTTATCATTCAAGATGTAAATTATAAATCCTATATATATTCAGGAGTGAATGGGTGAGCACAACACAGACCTGTATTTACAATATACATCTATATTACGCGCCATATGAAACTTAGTAGACTAGGAGACTTTAGGATCTAGGTCCCATCTTGACCTGGCAACTAACATACTCTGTGACCTCTTAGGATCTCAGTTTACTCATCTATTAAGATGGTTATAGGTTTGCACAGCTGGGCTAGGTGCTGCTTTTTTTTTTTTTTTTTTTAGGTGCTGCTTTAATTGGGCTTCAGGCTTCTCTTGTTTCAAGCAGAGCAGCAATAGTAAAACAAAACAAAACAAAACAAAAACTAGTCCACATATTGGGATTCTAAGAATTCATTTAACAAATGAGTCTTTTTTTTTTTTTTTTCCCAAAGATGTTTGAAAATCACTGAGTCACATAATCCTGAAGATTGGGGTTCCTTTCTCCTACTTGTTTTTCAGAGGTGGAGAGGGAGTGAGGAGGATGAAGGGAGTGACAAACAGTAACTTCTCGGTCCTATCAGACATGGTTGGGGAGCAGGGTATTCTGATTAATTAATGATTCTTACTTTCTTCCTAAGTCTATTACCTAACTATATCATAATATTGGATATGAATAAATCCCTTTTTATCATTCAGTTGGTATCTAACTAATGCCCAGGACATTTAAAATGACTTCTTCTCTACTCTACCCCAACCCCCACCCCCAGGTTTAAATCATTAAACTGAGAGAAAATCTTTAGCCCTCTAAGTCAACAGTTCATTTCTTCCAGGAACTGTCTAGTGGCATCCTTACAGCAAAATAGCAGAAGATGAAAAGTGTAAGCAGTTTAGAGGGTGATATCAGCAATCATGAGACCAGTCTTGAACTCACAGCAGGAGAGTTCATGGATGTCTTGATAGCAGAGGAGATTCCAGATGCTCCTCTTTTCATCAGCTCCCCATAAATGTTCCCTCTGGCAAGGGCAGCCTAAGCAGGGCAGCCCCCTGTTGTGGGCCACTCCCTTTACTTTATAAAAACATGAGCTGCTCAAAGAAGCCTGTTGAAAAGGCATCATAGAACCACGCCCTGACTTGGTGAATGTTTGGGGTGAGGGCACAGGGATTAGAGGAGAATAGTGGGGTTGTGTGTGGGGGGGCCCTGACTGAAGAGGTGTCTCCTGAATCTCCAAGGCCACTGGAGTGCACAGCTGTGGAGCTCAGCTGTATCAACAAAGCCATGGTGGCCTTCATGTTGGGCTGCGATCTCCCTCTGTAGGGACAGCGGGGTGCAATGGAAAGGGGGCTGGACGTGGAATCAGAAGACAGGTGTGAATCTCAGCTTCAGAATAAGGTGCTTCATTTCTTTGAACCACTATTTCCCTAACTGAAAACAAGAATAAAAATACCCACTGGTTCTGCCTCACAGGCATGTTGCATGGTTTAAATAAAACAGGGTCTGAAAAGCATTTTGTAAATTAGAGAGCCCCATGAACATGTAAACTATATTCTGTAGCCTATGAGATAGTTATCCAAATGTGATCTTTAAGAAACCCTGAAAGGCTTGCTCAGATCACTTTCCTAAGATACTAATATAAAAAGTTAGTGGCTTATCAAATAAATGAAGTGCTTCACTGTGTTCACATAATTTTCCAGTAAGTCTTAATTATAAAAACCACTGTATGTGATACTCTATAAAGAACTATATATAAAATTACAAATCTAATTATATATGAAAAAATATACATATTATAAAATCTAATTATATATGATTCAAAAAACACAACTAGATTATTCTTAAACAACTACTATAGTGGCAATTGATCTTATAAGTGTATACACTTATATCAAAAAGTTTTACCGGAAAAAAAAAAAGTTTTACCGTACTGTATGTTCTCACTCATATGTGGAATTGAAGAAACAAACCAAATAAACAAGAGGAAAAGAGACAAAAAAATCAGACTCTTGAGTACAGAGAACAAGATGGTGGTTGCCAGAGGGGAGGTGGGTGGGGGGATGAACAAAATAGATAAAGGGGATTAAGAGTACCTTCATCATGATGAACACTGAGTATTGTTATAGAACTGTTGAATCACTATATTGTACGCCTGAAACTAATGTAACACCGCATGTTAATTACACTTCAATAAAAGTAAAAAATACTCATCACAAGAAAAAAAAAGTGTTATAAAAATAGCCTAAATCCAGAGTCTCTATTTCAGAACCTCAATAAGTAGAGTGTGTTTTGCTCCTATTTGTTGGGAGTCATCCACGTGGAATAAGACATTAGAAGACCATGGAGCTCAGTTTCCTACAGAAGACCATCAACTCTTCTGATCGGTAAGTTCTCTGGAACAATCCTCTTCATTCTCCTCTGAGCAGGACAGGTTCAGTGCACTCATCACGGGATGGATCCAGGATGTCGTCTGTGTTACGTGACTTGAGAAGAACAAGGAATGCAATTATAATCTGAAAGACTGTCTGTCCTTCTACCCATCCATGCTAGTCCTGATCCCGGGGACACTGCTTCCTCCCTACTGTAGCCCCTTGTGACAGGAAGTAATTGGAACTCAAACCAACAGTTTTAAAAAGTCTTGGAAAGTTTTAAGATTCAACAAAGCCCATTTCTTTTTTTTTTTAAATTAGTTTTTACTTTTTTTTTTTTTAAGATTTTATTTATTTATTTATGAGCGACAGAGAGAGAAAGAGAGAGAGGGACAGACACAGGCAGAGGGAGAAGCAGGCTCCATGCAGGGAGCCAGACATGGGACTAGATCCTGGGTCTCCAGGATCACACCCTGGGCTGCAGGCGGCGCTAAACCGCTGCGCCACCGGGGCTGCCCAACAAAGCCCATTTCTTTCTTTCTTTGATAAAAAGGAATGTAAGAGTATGTATCATCTTTGACTCCTTGATTTTCCTTACCCGACATTCAGTTCTCAAGTCCTGGGACTATCCTGCTGAAACATCTGTGGGTGTTTTTACTTTGTCTCCTCTTCCAGCACTATAGCCTGGGCCACTGAAATAGCTTGTCTCTCTGCCTGTTCTGTTTTTTTTGCTAATTTAATCTCTGTTCCAGCCAAGAGATCTTTCTAAATGACAAATCATACACTGTTGCTCACCTCCTAAAAGTTCAATGTCAACCCATGCCTTCTGGATCAAATACATACTCCATAGTATGAAATACTTTTTTTTTTTTTTTTTAAAACCTGCCTCAACAATACTTTCTTCTCTGCTATAGTCTTCTTCCCTCCTATCTTGCTTATCTACTTAACTCATACTAATTCTAAAGAACCAAATCTCCCTCAAAATTCTTCCAATCTGTGCTCCTGATCTTATGTCTTATGATAGTCTATATATGTGCCTGTTTATTTTCAGGACTTCTGAGTAAGAAGCTCCTTAAGGGCAGGAACTGTGTTTCTTTGTCTGAATTTATGGTGCCTAACAGATGTGCTCAGAAGGAATGACTAGGCATTTCAGGGAAGAACAAAAGCAAAGGTAAGGAAGGATGTCCAACAGGTCCAGGACATGTTCAAGAAGTGGTGAAACATCACAAAGTGTGCCTGTACCTGGTAGATGGTGTTTCTCAGACCTAGTGTCCAACGCTCAGCGTTTGCCTAATGAATCTCCTAAATCCACCACTATCTGCCCAGCTACTGACTGTTGGACAGGCAGCTCCCAGAATTAGGATGCTTTATTTCTTCTTCCTCAATATCCTTTCTTCCACTGGCTTACTTCACTGCCCTCATCCATATAGATCCATCTACCCCACCCCCCCTCCTATTCAAACTCAACCTTGGAAGTAGTATCATGTCTTAGATCGAGGGCTGGCACGAGGATCAGATAAAATGGCGGGGGGGTATCTAAAAGTTTCTCCCACATTACAGAATAACATTTCCAAAGTGTGTATTTAATGTGCTTTTAGTAACATTTAGGTAAAGAAGATAATTCTATGGTCAAATAGGTTTGAGATACAACATTAGGTTAAACAGAGCTAAATGGGTCTCTTTACTGCAGGATTTCCTGAAACCTTAACTATATAAACATGTTTAAGACTCTCCAGCAGTATGCAGTATTATTCAAACTAACATGCCCCTGCTAGCACCCATGGGACTAGTATCCCACAGAGCACGATCTGGGAATGATCACAAAAATGCACTTACTTTATTGGCTGTTGATGACAATAACTGGAAAATGTTGGACTTAGTACAAATGGGCAGTTTCACTGTCAGTGGTAGTTTGGTTTGTTTCTGACCCTATATCCCTAATTCCATGCATATCCCCCAATACAAATTGTTCAACTCCTCATTTTAAATACTAAAATTCATCTTTCCATGGAAGATCACGGATAGTTTCATGATGGTGTAAATGAATTTAAGTTGTTTTATAAGAATCAAAGTGGAGGTGGCAAGGCCCAAACATTTTTGTAATTTCAAAAGCTCAGAGTGTGGTTAAGTGGTACAAAAAATCATTATTCTCTTGATGGTAATCCACATTACTATTATCTCTTTAAAATGGTTTATGGTTTTACTGGATTTCTTATTACGGAGGCTAAACTTACTAAAGCATTGGATTCTGCACAGGTTAACTTCATTTCAAGGTCTTGGGGTGGGGTTGGGTGGGAGGTATGGAAAGCTGGAAGTCTGCCTAAATTGAAAGTGGTTTTAAAGAAATACTAATGAGTGTAACATAAGAGGGCCAGGATGCCGCTGCAAGGTGAAATGAGGACACATCATTCTGTACAAAGCACCTGTTTAAAACTAAAAGGAAAAACTTGATGAGACAGTTTTGCTAATTTTAAAATCTTGGTGTATTTACTTTGATGTTTACCAGCACATTTGTAATATCTGAGTCCAAAGAAGAGACTTTAAATTATTATAAATTTTCCCTCCCCAACAATGTCCCCTAATTAGGGAGTGTAGGAAGGAAGGCAAATAGGAACAACCACCTCAGGGACAAGTTCAGGTGCATGCTTTCCTATTAGACTTTTTGAAAAATGATATTCTTATGCTAAAGCCATTATTACTGCCTATATATGGACATTCCATTAAATTTGTAATGTAAATGAAACAAAAGCAAAATCTCTAGGAAAAAATGTAGTTATTGACTCTGAACAATGACTAATAGGAAGTTCCACTAGAAAGTCATCCTTGCCAGGAAACTTCACTAAGCGCTTTCTTATCAACAAATCTACATCTGATCTTCCAAATACAAAAGTAACACCACAAAATATTGATTAAACTATGTTCACAGCATACTTCTTGGTATATGTTTAAAAAACACATACCCGAACATCAAACATGCACTTACAACAGCTACTTCCTAGAAAAAATAAAACAACCAACAAAAGGTTAAGGTTTCTGTGCTTTATGTACATATTTTACACCCCGGTCTTTTGTAAAAACAAAAACCAAAGCTTCTAAAACTCAGGTAATGCATGTGAAGTGCCTGGCAAGGGTAGATATTCAATAAATGATCATGGCTAGTTTTTGTTTTTGTTTGTTTTTGTTCTGATAATTAGAACTTTGTGATTATTGCAAGAAAAACTTGGAATGATGCTGGAGCAGGGCCAGTTGTGTGTATAGCATTCCATTTTATGTCCTGGTGACCATTGTGCCTAAAGAGCTTTGACATAATCGGTATGATGAGATAATCCCAGATTTACTGGCTTGGAGAACATTCTAGTATTAGAGATATTTCCTCTCTGATTTGTGTGCTTGGTAGCTCAACTGAGAAGAGAGAGAATAAATCAGCCCTGTTGACTCTGTTTAATTAATAAAAACCCCATGGTTCATAAAGTGAGATGCTCCTACTTAGTATGAAAAATTTAGAGGCCTGGAGAATAAATGAAGCTGACTATGGAATGTAAAAATGTTCCATTTGAACATACACTACCTCTGGCAAATGTTCCGGCAGAGTGTGCATCTGACCTGATTTGGGGAGCAATCAACAGCAGTTCAGATATATTTGAAAATATAAAAAGCATCCTACTACTTGCCTCTGAGTGATTGCCAGATCTGTTGTTGGAAAACAGTAATAGTTGATCTAGGAAGATGATAGTGTTGTGTTTTTTTTCTTTTATAATATTAGTAAATTGAAAGACATATTTTAGGGCTTATAAAAAAAAAAGCCCTAAAAGAACATGCTTTATTTTATTGGCAAAGAAATGTAAGTGAATTATTTAAATCCCATTATAATTACTCTCCTTATGTTTCTTACCTCCTAGCATGCAAAATGCTTTCTTTCAAAATAAAAAATTTAGGACAGCCTTTAAGAGAAAAGTGGTTTAAAGACAAAAAGTGCACTAGCTTTGAAGAAATTCATTCTAATAACCATCTGTGATGATGAAAGAGGTTCTTTTGTTAAACTTCATTGTAAATGGCACTATTTATATATCATTGTGAATTTAGCAAGATTGCATATATAATTAGGTCATCTTTAAGATAAGGTTGCAAGATAATGAACCTAAGTAATTAACTTGCAATGTCTTTTTTTTTTGGAGGGTGGGGGATAATCCTATGCATATAATGTTCATATGAACAAGAAAATAAAGATAAGTAATATACGTTACTTCAATCTGTTTCTGGCATCAGTATCTTGGAATTACTGGAAAATTTTACAACTGGCCATAAACTGCACATAGAAATAACAATAAAAGATTTATACTTAAAAAGTAGTCCCAATTAAAAACAAATTAGAAGGTAAGAACAGAAAGTGAACCATGTTAATAAAGTTATTAAAAAGTCACCAAATCTTGGTGAGGCAGTATATAATCTTGCCAGACGCTGGTTATGAGAATGACTAGGATAGTAATATGAAGAGTTGGAATGGACTGTTTAAGAGAAACATGTTTAAGAAAAAATTGCAAACTGTCCCACTGAGATATAAAGAATTCCCTCTTACATAATTTTGGAAATACATCCCTAAACTCAAAATGGGTACTTCTCAGTAATTAATTTTGTAAATATCACAAAACATTTCCAGTATTTTGTAATTAAACATTTGGAAATACAGTGGGACTCTGACCAATATTAGCAGGATCCCATCCAAATCTTTATGGTCTTCAAGACAAATTTCTTTTTGCTACATATTTATGGCAATTTATATAAAAAATACTTATCTTTAAAAAAAAAAATACTTATCTTTTGAAAATTTAAAAAATTTAAATTTAAAAAATCTAACTAAATCTAACTAAAAAAGCTAACTAAATCTAACTAAAAAAGCTTCACATTTCAGGTATCACATCATTATTATTTTAAGAATCTAAAGCTATAATAATACATAAATTATGCAAAATATTGGAAAAATTGCTGTCACTAGACTTGTTAAAGATGAACACTGAAAATTCCTGAGAAGAATATGAAAAATATAAATTACATTCTTTAAATCATATACACAGGTTTATATTGCTGTCAATTACTGTACAGAGCCAAAACATCCCAGGTCCAAAGATGATACAAAGAAACTGTCCTATAGTCACAGATTACAGTTTTGGGCAACTCTTAAAAATTGATCAATTTTTTTCACTGTGATAGGATTAAAGAATATAGAAGGCCTCAAAGAACATGTCCTACTGTTACTTATACACTAAACTATTAAATACTAATAAACACAGAATTTTCAAGTTTGTTTATTTGTACATTCTCATGTACCCTCCGGCAGTGCCCACCAAACTTTATGTTCTCCCTTCCATATCACATGATTGTTACCAGGAAGTAGCTGCTCAAGCAGAAACCACCTGTCCAGGCTATCCTTATGTGAGCATGTGACTAGTTCCTGCCACTTAGAGACTTGATGCTTATCTCTTGTGGGCCAGTGGTTTTTAGGAAACTGGAGTACCTTCTCTATTCTTAACTCTTAACTCTTCATCCACTAACTGAAGGCAGAGGATTCTGAGGACCTAGGGGATTGCAGAGCCATGAGGTAGGAGGAGCTGGTACCAAAGTCACCAGCTAAAGAAAAGAAAAGCCACTCATCAGCCAGGAAACTCTGCATTGACTAGTTAGTATATGAGTATTAAGCCACTGAAAGGTGGCAGTTTACTATAGAAGTTAGTATCATTCTAATTCGTCAAGCAAGAAGAGAGTATTTAAAAATGAAGCCATGACTATTACTTCCCCAGTAAATACATGTACAACTTCTCCAAACTAAAGAGGCTGGCTTTCTAAAATATAGAAGACAGGCAATAAATATATATTTTTATGCTACTTTAAATAGGTCAATAATCAAAAGACTGTCAGAATATAGATTAATGAAAACTAAATTTAATTGGAAACAACTTTACAAGACCATGGCCAGTGGTCCACCTTAAAGTCTCACTTATGAATACAGGTGCATGAAATATAGAAGTTACTTTAATTTGTAATGTTCAGATGTTTCACTTTATTTATCTAATAAGTTTAATAAACATCTGGTTAAGTATATTTTTCTTAATTACCACATTTGAAGCCTTAAAAAACTTAGTTATTTGAAACAAAATTACAACTAATTTTACTTATTCAAATATTAATATATTAAAAAAAAGATTTTATTTATTTATTCATGAGAGACACAGAGAGAGAGAGGCAGAGAGATAGGCAGAAGGAGAAGCAGGCTCCTTGCAGGGAGCTCAATGCAGCATTGGATCCCAGGACCCCGGGATCATGCCTTGAGTTAAAGGAAGACGCTCAACCGCTGAGCCACCCAGGCATCCCCCTAATATTATTTTTCTAACTACACTAAAAATATAAAAATATGAGTGTACATATTTTATCAGAAAATAATTGAACATTCTAAAATCACAAAACTGGATGGGACATCGAAAGAGTCCCTCTGCCACCATCTCTATAGCCTTAATGTGTTCTAGCAAAGTATTATTGACTCTGTAATACATAAGTGCAAAAGCCACTGGAGAATGAGTACTATAAAGCAGAAACTTTCAATTATAGTAAAACATTATGGGATAAACATCAAACATGCCATCAACCTTTATAGTTCTCTCATCAACTACAATACTGACTATTTCTAATAGTACCATATTGGACTTGTGAATCAATGGACTTAACTGTCTTTTAGAACCTTAGTTTATCTTGAAGAAGAGAAAAAGTTATACTTATCATCCTCATGTTATATATGAGGAAACTAATACTAAAAGAAGTAAAATAACTTACGTCAGGTCATAAAACTGTGTTAGAGTCAGGCTCTGGACCCAAATCTGACTTTTGGGAATTTAGCCATTCTGTTAAACTCCTCTCTGAGGCTCTGTTATCTGGGTGGGTTTCAACAACAATATATATGGCAGTTCTGGGATGGGTTAAATGATCACCCAAAAAGGGCCCTTCAGTTTTATAAGATGAGATAATTAAAGATGTGTTGACTGATCACAGATTACACAGTCTAAGGCATTTTTTAAAGCACTTGCCACAAAACTCATATTTTTTTTTATTTTTTTTAATTTTTATTTATTTATGATAGTCATACAGAGAGAAAGAGAGAGAGAGCCAGAGACACAGGCAGAGGGAGAAGCAGGCTCCATGCACCGGGAGCCCGACATGGGATTCGATCCCGGGTCTCCAGGATCACGCCCTGGGCCAAAGGCAGGCGCCAAACCGCTGCACCACCCAGGGATCCCCAAAACTCATATTTTTATTATGTACAAATAAAAAGTACTAGCATGAAGCCTGCTTCCCCAGAGGTCTTATACTTTTCACATTGTGAAAATGAATTCTTAATACGTCTGTCTTTTTGCCCACCAGGTTGTTAACTTCCAGAGGGCAGAGAAGCATTCTATGTATCTTTACAATCTCAGTGTGAGGCTCACATAAAATGAAGGTCAATATATATATGATGCATAGATCCATCAGACTTTTCAATGATATTTTTAGTATATCATGAGTAAAAATGCTCAAAAGTGATAGGCTAGCTTATTTATAATTGAGGATCAGATAAAACAATCCTGAGATGTGATAATACAGTAGCCTCACTTGATTGAGAAATACACATATAAAAACCCAACTTTAACAGGAAAAAATTCAGGATTTAAATAGCATAAAAATTGCTAAATAACGGGGACTACTAACTCTCCTCCCCAATATTCTAACATCCAAGTAACTTGAAAAGGTCTATTCATATATTTGGCAATAACTGAACCACTATGATAATTCAAACAATACTGACTAGAGTTATTAGCTAAGTAGCCAGTTATATGTAAACTTACTCAAATCCCAGGATTTAAGTTATAATTGTTTACATTGAACAAATACTATTGTTAGCTAAACAATTTTGTGTTAACTGGTAGTATACAATGCTACGAAAGACAAAGAAATATGATGGTTAAGTGGTGGCTAAGAGCTCACCCTATCCCCTCAATTCTCTAACCATTAATGGAGTGATTCTATTACACTGGAATTTTCAGCCTCTGAAATAACTCAGGATGTAGCCAAAGCCATCTAACACCCAACAAAAGGATGGAGATTTTTCATAAAGGGGCCAGGTTAATGCTGATGCTAAGTAACAAAGTTCAGGTAAGAACTAAGAAGACCCCTCCAGCTCCCTCAATGTCCTAGATCATTCGTTTGATATGGATGTTTAGGAATGTGACAGCTGGAGAAGACTTTACATCAGATAAGCATTTTGTACTTTACAATGTTTTTTGACACTGATTTCCCAACTTGCTTTTCATACAAGCTCATAAGCCTGACTTGTCTCTACAAGTTTTACAATTGAAGAAACTGTGGCTAAGAGTGTTCAAGTCCCCTTAGTTCACTATTCTTTCACAAAGACTATGCAGATCTGGTTGGAAATCCCAGATTGATCATGTACTAACTGGGTTACTGTGCATTTCTGGGAAAGTTACTTAACCTCCCAGTCTCAGGGCCTAATCTAGAAAACACATACCACTTGCCTCAAGGGTGTCAAGAGATGATAACATGTATAAATGCTCTAGTTCCACGCCTGACACATTGTAGGCCCAAGTCATAACTGTTATCCTCTCTCATCCACCTCTGTATTAGCTTTAGACTAATTAGTCTGTATTAGACTTCCTGTATTAGCTTTCTGTTGGTGCGGTAACAAGTTGCCACATACAATTTAGTGGCTTTAAACAACACAAATTTACTGGCTTACAGTTCTGTAGCTCAGATGTCCGACATGGCTCTTGCTGGGCTAAAATCAAGGTGCTGGCAAGGCTACATTACTTTCTGGAGGCTCTAGGGGAGATTCCGTTTCTTTGCTTTTCCAGCTCAAAGGCCACCCACATTCTGTGGTTCGTGGCCCCCATCTTCAAAGCCAGCAACATAGCCTCCTTGTCTCTGCTTCCATGATCACATCTCTTTCTCTGACCCTCTTCTTCTGCCTCCCTCTTCCACTGTTAAGGACTCATGTGATTAGACTGGATCCACCTGGATAATCCAGGATAATCTCCCTATTTTAAGACCAGCTGATTAGTAGCCTTAATTCCACTTGCAACCTTTATGACCCTTTACCATGTAACCTAATGAATTCAAAGGCTGTGGAGATTAACATGAGGATATCTTTGGGTGGGAGGGGCTCATTATTCTCCTTGCCATACTCCCATTCCCCTTAGCTGCTTCATCCACTAAAGATTAGGGCACAAGAGAAAAGGCACTGCTTTGGATTAACTCTTGCAAATGTGCCTAAAACTTGGTAAATGTATACGAAATGTATAGGAAAATAATATATTGCACTGTAATGGAGATTACTGGATAAAGAAAAAGAAGGCGCTGTTGAATTATAGGAAGTAATTTAAGAAGCAATTGTTGTGAACTAAATTGTGTCTCTACATCCTCCAATTCATATATTGAAGCCCTAACCCATAATATGGGCTATATTGGGACTTTAGGGAGGTAAAGTTAAATGAGATCATGGAGGTGAGGCCCTGGGTCCAATGGGACTGGTGTCCTCATAAGAAGAGGAAGAGACACCAGAATTCAATCTCTCTGTGCACATATGGACAAGATGCCATGTGAGGACACAGTGAAAAGTAGCAGTCTATATCCCAGGAAGAAAGGCCTCACCAGAAACCAATCCCGATGGCATCCTGACCTTGGACTTCTGGCCTCTGGAACTATGAAAAAATAAATTTCTGCTGTTTAAGCTACTCAGTCTTGGCAGCCCTAGCAGACTAATACAGCAACCACATTAGGAAGGGAATGTGTTTGACAAAAAAGTTGGTATTTGTTAATTAATTTAAATAAAGGGTCATGGAGGAAGAGAGAATTCCACATCTGGCTAAATAAAAGTATAACTCCAGAAAGGTGATGAATTTCCAAAGTACTTCTTGCAATCCCAGAGGATTTACTTATAGTATCCCAATAAAATGCTAAAAAAACATACTTTATGCCTCAGCCATACCTGTCATTGGTTAAATGGGGGAAAAAAGAGTTTGATGCTGGCTGTCTAGATCTGGATGTTTTATTCATTTCAGTGGGCTTTGCCATTCTGAATAACCTAAGCCAGCTGGCTGGCCTTTCGTTTAAATGACAGTTGCTCATACAGCACTTCGTATTGCTACACCCTTTCATAGATATTTATAGAAAATCCAGAGCTAGCTGTCTCAGGCTCCTGAGCAATGCAACCTCTCAGCTCCTGTCACAGGGCTTCTTACTGGCCAGAGAGTGGCATAAAGTGCAGATTTTGACCAGTGGTTTCTGTTTGCAGCTGTCATTTAAAGCCCCTTCACTGTCCAATAGCAGTACTAGAAAATAAAGGAAGGGAAGGAGAACTAATATCTGTTCAATGCTCACCATGTGCCAGCTTTTTGCCAGGGGTTTTACCCGCCTCCCCTGCCTTAATTTATTCAATTCTCAAAACAAGCCTAGGAGATATAAACTACTATCTTTGGATCTCTTGAATCTTGAATCTACTATCTCTTGAATGAGAAAAGGAGGTACAGACAATGGAAAACAATATGCATTATACCAAGGTCACAATCACAAGTGGTGCATAAACACTAGAATCCAGGGCATTACAGTCCAAACTTTTTTTTTTCTTATTAATTTTGCTTCCCCAAATTGGCAATGACAGTATTCATGCATTTGATAAATATTTATTTAGTTCCTACATACACCAGGCACTGTACTAGTTACTGGATATTCTAAACCAGCTGTCACATAGATGGTTACTTCCAAACCAGTGGCTTCAATACATTTTATTCATAGCTAAGAAGTGTTTGGGGACAAAATATTTCAAGTCATCTTTTGATTTCTTCATTATGGTCTCATTAAGAGTGAAATGCTCAGGATTCTCATGAGTGGAGAAGATAGTGAGGAGCTTATATGCACTTTCCTTATCTATGCATAAGTTAGGTGCATAGAAATTGCCCTGATACCTCATTGAGTAAGCCTTAGACTTATAGTAGTCTATGAATGGGTATTTCTTAACTCACCCAAAATGAATCAAAGTAGCCAAATTAATGAGGTCTTCAGGAGGGATCCTGACGGTGTCCACTAAAAAGGAGCTAACCTAGTCTGCCAAGGATTTAGGAAAAGTCAAAAGTAGTAGCTTATTATTTCCAATCCAGAAACCATCTGTTCCTCTCCATCCTCCCCTCCAATCTCCCTGATTTCTAATTATATTAGAATTACCCAGCATAGGCTCTACTTATAAAGTTAGAGGGTAAGAAAGCTTAACCCCCAATTTTTCTTTTTTGTGTTTTCTACTTATTTTATAAATGAGAGGACACAAGGTAACTTAAGCCTTTAATATAGTATGCCGAGAATGGCAAAGTCTTATTCATATATAGATCATGATCCACATTCTTTCCTATCCTAAACCTAATAGGATATCCTACCTCAAGTTAATCAAGACAATCATTTAAGGTCATTAATTTCTCTGACTGGAGACAAATGAATAAAGCCATGTCTACCAGAAATCAGTTATCTTTTAGAGTCATTAAGGAAAAGCTTTTGAATACTATCTTATAAGAACTTTTTTAGGTGGCTTGTCATTGTTTATTTCATTATTTCAACCTACTCTTTGTATTATCACTGCTCATCCTGGCAGAGTTTCTGCATTAGCAAAATGCTCTAGGAAACTAAAGATTGGAAAGATGTGGCACGTGTCCCCTATATTTCTTCCACTCTGCACCCAGAGCAGACATCTAATTGATCAGACATCATTGAAGTTGAACATGGCCTCAGAATACTTCATAAAACAATGCTTGAGACAGTGAGTTGAAATCTATTTGCCTTCCCTGCTCTAAACTAAAACTTTTGTTTTATTCAGAAATTACAGACTTCTTAGGTTCCACTTATAGGCATTCATAATGTTGTAAGTATACTTATTCCTATGTAATGGACAAAGATTTTATAACATGAGGAGAGATCTCACATTAAAGGTGTATCAAAAAAAAAAAAGGTGTATCAACACAAATGAACACATGGAGAACTGTAAGTTTAACTTTTAAAAACAAATGATTACAACTACTGGAAAAATCCCTACTATACATAGTATAATTTCAGCAAGTATCTAATACTGATATATCTGTATTACTTATACAGATGTATAGGTTATATACACACATAGACATTTAACATACACATACAAACACACACACACACACACACACATATATATGTATATATATAAAATGCATGTTTTACATATATTGTGAAATAGCATTGTGGTAGGCATTCTCTAAGACAGGTCCCAATGATCCTCACCTTCTGGCATTCACACTCTTCTACACTGTACCAGGGTTGGTCTGTGTGACATATGGCAGGAGTGATGGTGTATCACTCACTTTTGAGATTGGTTATAAAGACATTGTAGCTTTTGTCTTCGCATTTTTCTTGCTTTCTTTCTGTTGTCTCTTGTTTTGGGAGAGGTCAGTTGTCTTGCTGTGTGCAGCCCTACGGAGAAAAGTCTATGTTTTGGTAAGGAACTGAAGCCTCCTGCCAACAGCCATATGTGTGAGCTTGGAACAAATATACCAGCCCCACTAAGGCACTCTTCAATCCCTAGCCTTAGCTAATAGCTCGATCACAACTTCATGAGAAAGCCAGAGAGAAAGATCCAGAATGATCCAGTAAAACCACACCTGGATTCTTGACTCTCTGAAACTGGGTGAGAAAATGTTTACTGTTTTAAGCTGCAAATTTTGGGAGAAATTTATCATGTGGCAATAGAGTTAATATGATTATGATCAACAATCACAGTGAATCTGAATTTTTCAATAGAAAAAGAACACAATGAAAGCAGCATAGCAGTATTGTCTATTTGTAATAAATTCAGTTTTATTATCACACATAATTCTCATTAATAATTTTGTTTAAATTTTATAACATGTTTTAAAGTGGAATCATATCAAAGGATTACTACAATCTATCATAGTATACAACTTTCAAAGGGAAGACATTGGGTGGGAAAATGGTTAAGTTAACCAGATAATTTCATCATAGCACCATCAAGATAACTGATATTTTGTCGTTAAATTTAAGAATGCTGCAACTCTCTAAGGAGAAAATAGGGAAGTTTTCCCTTGAAAACTGTATGTGTATGTGTGTATGTTTATGTGTATATATATACACACACGTATGCATACACATACAAGTGAAGCAAGCCCTGCTATATGCATATTACACACACATATTGCGACACACACACACACACACACACACAGATACATGTTTGTTAGTTCTTTTCATGAAACGCTGGCTCTAGCAATGCCAACATTTTGATTAAATTTATTTATACCAGGTAAAATGCTTTCTTCTCTTGCATCAGAACTTAAGCAGGTGACTACAAAGTATTAATAGCTGTGCCATGGACATGTGCAGGAATATTCAATGGGGACTATATTCGTCTGGGCATCCTTGGGACAGCACTGACAGTTGTTCCTTTGCCTGAGGCTTGGCTTCCAACAGATGGAACAATTCAATTTCCAGGAAGACAGTGACAGGTGTCAATTTCAGGGAAGAGATTATATGTATACAGACCATCATCACCTCCAGTATTCTGGAAGGGCAATTTCAGACTGTCCTGTTTAACTAAAGGTGAGAGAGGCAATGACCTGAGTTCATTACTTGCTATTTCCTGCCTCCAAAGTACGTGTACCTGGTAAATGAACATCTCTACCTCAAAAACAAAGGCTATCCAGGCTCAAAATTTCAGCTGCGTTAAGTGGGAGGATGAAGATGAAAAAATAAGACAAAAAAAGCTACATAATTCTAAGAAGGACATACAATGGATGCTTGCTCATGCAGCCATTTTGGATGTGGCAACATCACTTGTCTGAACTGAACACAGCAGCTAAGAGCCAGGAAGTAACCCCCATCAGAATGTTAAGAGTGAGGGGAGAGAGTAAGAAGAGCTAAACTTGGCTAGAAGTGTATATTTTGGGTTAGGTGCTATGATAGCCTTTTCACATATATAATCTCATTCATTCTGGACAAGAACCCTATGAAAGGCTAATATTATTTACATTCTATAAATATGGAGAATTAACATTCAGAGAGCTTAAGTAAAGATACATAAGGTCATTCAGCTATTCTGTGGAGACACCAGCATTTGGACCCAAGTTTCTCCAAACCCAAAGCTCAAGCTCTTCTCTCCCCTCCATCAGATGGCTTTCCTATAATCAGTTCCACCTGCACCAGAACTCCTGTACTTGCCTCATACAATGCCTGTAGGCCCACACCCAACAACAAGCAATTCAAATTAGTTTGATTATCTGGCATCCTGTCTTCCTCAGATGAGAAACGTGTAAAAGATAAAAAAGGAGAATAGGGGATAAGGGTATGGCCAGGCACACTGAGACCAGCAAGAGATGACAGCTGGGTCCCATTCTAGTTTATATAGCTTAACATCCCCCTGCAGAACTCACTATATTATGCATAAGATTGACATTCATAAAGATTTTATTCAGTGGACTCATTATAAGAAGGCAGGGAAGTAGTAAAAGTCTGATTAAGAATAGTTAAGTTAAAATAAATATTGGTGCTTGAATGGGGTTAACTTCTAGCAGAAAAACCCAACTCAGGCAAGCAGCCCATTCCTCCATGAGGCTGAGTAAAGGAAACACTGGTATTGCGTTAGGTTTTCTTATTTTTACTAGTTGGCCTTTCTAATCACTAGGAGAAAGCTGATTATTTTTAGAACTAAGTTTGTATTCTGCTATTTAAAAATGGATAAAGTATAGGGATGCCTGGGTGGCTCAGTGGTTGAGCGTCTGCCTTCAGCCCAGGGCGTGTTCCTGGAGTCCCAGGATTGAGTCCCGCATCGGGCTCCCTGCATGGAGTCTGCTTCTCTCTCTGCCTCTCTCTCTCTCTGTCTCTCATGAATAAATAAATACAATTTTTTAAAATGGATAAAATATAGAGCTCTCCCTAGGTCAAGACTTGTTTAAAACATCTTTTTTTGTCACATGGAAACACATTACATTAAAATGAGGAGGTGGAGGTGGTAAAACATGGATGGGTATGGGTGTATGGGTGTATGGGTGTATGGGTGTGTGTGTGTGTGTGTGTGTGTGTGTGTGTGTGTGTGTGCTGGGGGGTGGCTTTACATACCTTACCTCTGCAAATTTTACTATTGTATGGCCTTGATCAAATTAGCCTCTTTTCCACATAGTTTCTCCAACTGTAATGGTGACACCATTGTCCTTTAGGGAACAAATCTATTTTATCACCTCTTTTCTGCTTTCTTTATAAGTCAAAATTAAGGTCAAGGAAGAGAACTGATGGGCTTCCAAAAGACAGGTTTAAGGAATATATTTAGGTTTATGTTTAAGGGATATATTTTCTATGCTGGAGTAGACTACATAAACGTAGCATCTTTTTCTATTCCTTCCACAGGACCGTGAGTTAGACCTCAGGGCAAATGGATTATTTATTCTTTCTCTCCTCTCCTCTCCTTGGATGCTCTTCTTCCTTGTAGTAGGAGCCCAGCCCCAGACGATTGTTCTGGTCTACAAGGCACAGTGGCTTCAGCCAACTGGGTACCAGGCAATGGGAAACAACCTTTGTCTGGCCATCTCTGGCTCCTTTCCTCATCTTTGGTGGTCAGTGACAGTGTCCTTAGTATCATTTCCTCACATGGCCCTAGTGAGGCGATGACACTCAGCTTTGGGTTAGGATATACTGGCAGCCATCTGAGGCTAAGGAGTTCCCACAGGGTTCAGACTCATTTATTGACATTTTTCAAAGGCCTCTGAACCAGATTACCAGTTAATAATTGAATGCTAGTTTGCCTTCCTTTGATCAGGAACTTCTTTTGGGGACTTTCTAGGAGACAGGCATGTCTGAGGGCAGGATACAACTCACCACCATCATAATACCATCCTAAGAAGAGCCAGGCTGTGTCCTCATTCCACACTGTTGGGAGAATTAAATGATACAATGCATAGAAGAATACACCTAACAAATGCCTGGTTACTGAGTGAGTCTCAGATGTGCTCAATAAATGCTCACTTTCAGGGTGCCTGGGTGGCTCAGTTGGTTAAGTGTCTGACTCTTGATTTCAGCTCAGGTCATGATCTCAGGGTTGTGAGATCAAGCCCTGTGTCAGGCTCCATGCTCAGCAGGGAGTCTGCTTGAGATTCTTTCCCTCTGTCCCTCCCTGCTTCCCCCCAACTAAAAAAAAAAAATGCTCATCTTCCTCTCCCCTACATCTTTTTCCTTAATTATTACAAAGTTAAAAAAAAACAACAACAATGCAAAGGTGAATGTGGCTTTTCATTTTCCAGCCACCTCTACAGTACAGTACCCTGATTCAAATCTTCCAAGAACCAAGCATAGTTAACCCAGCATATCAGGGCACAACTTTCCTTTCAGAAAAGAGATGATTCTGGAAGTGAACAGTGTGGTGCTAAATGTATTCCGTGCATGGGATGCCTGGGTCCTCTATTCCAAAAGTCCCTTTCTCTATTCACTATAAACACCTTTGCTTTATTACTCTTTGCTAGAGACCATAAGAATAAAATACATCACAAAAACACTTTGTCAGGTTTACCCCTCATTTTTTTTTCTCAAATCTTTTTAAGTATGAAGCTTTTGAATTCTCAATGTTTTCAATGGTCATATGATTTTTCATGTTTTTTCCCCCACCATTATGGGTTTCTCTCTACTGTAAATTAGTGATGACTACTGGACATCTACTATGTTCAAAGTTCTATGCTAGGAGCTTAACATTTAACAACTCTATGAAGTAGGCAATACTTCCCTTAATTTATGATAAGAAAACTGAGGTGAGGAGGGATATAGGAGCCTGTATAAAGTGACAGAGCTTAGGAACCCAAAATCTGGATACTGCTTTGGAAAATACTTGCACATCTGAAAGGATATCGAGACAATACCTCACTTTTCCTCTCCAAATGCATAACAAGAACAAATTGCTAGAAAGAGCAATAAAGGGAGTCTTTTAGGTCTCAAGAGTTTTGGGATTCTCCTTTGTGTTCTCATAATGCCAATTTTTTTTTTTAATTTAATTTCAATTTGCCAACACCCAGTACTCAACAATGCCAAATCTGACATGAAAGGAGCTACCCATAACAGAGGGGAGGTAGATCAATCTGCTTTGTCCATGGTAAAACTAATCAGTTCAGTGGCTAGAATATGTAGTACTGCTGAGGACTTCAAAGACAGTTCTCTATCACTGACAGTCTAGTACAGTAAAATCCTGGAGTCAAAAGACTTTGATTCTATTCTAGTTTGGCAATTTAGTAGCTGTGGATTTTGGGGCAACTGTTGTATGCTCTTACATTCTTCATCTCTAAGACAGGGAAAATAAGGCACAAATACTTCAAAAGGTGTTCTGGGAATCCAGTGAGATAGCATTTGTTCATACTATGCCTTGTTTATTTTGTTTAGTTACTTACTGTCTGTCTTTCCTCATTATTAGATAAATTTCATGACATCAGAGAACTAGTCTATATATTCTACTATTGCATCTCCAAAGCATGGAACATTGCCTGATACACACAGCAAATATATTTGCAGAATTAACAAAGTATGTACACTTTTAAAAATTAAAAATGCTGATTACTATTAGTATTATTGTTAAGAAGTGTTAAGACATACAAAGTCGGTTTTTTCATTAGATGTTAACTTTTCATAAGTGTTAATGTATTTAGCCAGAAGTGAATTCAGGCAGCCAACATTGAAGTTCAAAGTATGATCTTGTTCCAACTTTTTGCCGTTTCCCTTGAAATAATTACTAGCCCCCCCCCCACACAATATCTGATATTAGCATTTAAATCACATGAAATGAAAATGGTGAGGCTTCATTTCTTGTTACTAATTTTTGTAACCTCCAAGAGGGATTCTTGGTTTTGCTGATTATTCTGCAACTTCCAGGTTCCCTCCAGATGTGAAGGAAATTGCTTACTTGGTTGAGATGCTTGTACTTACTTGATGAAGTACTTGATTCCATCTGCTGTGTAAGCTTCCTCCCACCCGTAAGGTAGGTCTAGAGTGAAGGGAAACCAAAAATACATTTAATAAGATGATAAAGATAACTTTATTTCCTGGATGCAAACTTCCCCCATCTTTACAATTATTTGAGTACATTTCTTGTACAAAATAATTTTCTCGAGAGGAGGAATTAAAACAATTCAGATGAGCTTTCAGACTCAGCATCTTTAGAACACAATAAATAAGTCTCAAACAGTTAACAATCTGCTTTAGTTGCATTAACTGGATTATGACTTGTCATTTACATGGTGTGAGCATTTTTGTCAGCAGGATTCAAGCAAAAATTTTTGGTGCAGGGGATGGTTTTTGCCTGAAGGCAGAGGATGGACAAGATGGCCCCTGCTTGTCTATTCTGGCTCAAAGTTTCCTTAATTGGCTCCTTTTACATTCTTCCGTTCAGCTCTACAGGGAATTGGTGCACGAGTGCCAGATCAGCAGGGGTTTGAAAGTAGCTTCTGGACAAGACCAAATTCCTTGTGAAGTCTGAAAGTTTAGCAAAGTGATTTACAATGGATGGTGGTATTTTATTTTGTTAATTAAAAATTTTGTGTACTAAACAGAAATGGCCAAACAATTTGCTTAACTTAGCTTTCATTTCTGTAATGGGATTGAGAGTAGTTAGTGAGCTATAAAGAAATGCAGATTGAAGTAAGCAAGAAATTATTTGGCCATATTTCTGTAAATGAGTACATTTGTGACCTCATCATATCAAGAGAATAGGCCCATGTTGAGGTAGCCACATTCTCTTATATTCCAGCTATGGATGATACTCTTCTAGAATACAATGGTTTCTATCTCTCTGCTATATCCTGACGTGCTGCGAAGGATTTTAATTGACCTTCTGGATCAGTCCTTTAATCTTGGATAGTCATGGCTCCATTGATGGTATAATATACATTAATGCACTAAAGAACAGACTCCATGGCTCAGGTAGTCTACTTTGAAAAGTAACTGAGCTTCCACAATAGACCACTGATTTCCATTCCCCTAAGTCTCAGCATGAGGCAGAGCAAAAATGCACAAATCCGTAACTATTTGAATGAAATAAAACCTTACTCCGTCATCATTCACTTCTTCAAGATTATTCTTTGAGAACAGTTTTGAATATGTTGTTTTTATAATTAAGAAAAGAAAAGCTTTATTTTATATCTATTTCCAATCCATTACAAGTTGTATAAAAGAGGACCTTGTCTAAAAATTCTGTAACCATTTCCTTTGTAGATTAACACAGGCCACCTAGCAATTTCTTTGCTCTCTTAGTGAATAAATGTTCTTATTTTAAGCAGAAAATGAGGAGCGTCTGGGTGGTTCAGTCAGTTCAGCATCTGCCTTTGGCTCAAGTCATTATCTCTGGGTCCTGGGATAGAGCTCAACATCAGGCTTCCTGCCTAGCAGAGAGTCTGCTTCCCTCTCTCTCCTTCTACCCCTCCCCATTGCTTGTCCTCTCTCATAAATAAAACAAATCTTAAAGAAAAAGAAAGTAGAAAATGAGCATTTCTGGGAAGTCAGCATAAGCAAATGATTGGCTTCTTTCAAGCCCCTGAAGTGACACTGTATCCATATCTTCTAGTAGTACCTGCCCAGCTAGATGGGCCATGATAAACTGCTTGCTACAATGGTTCAAGTGGATTTATTTCCTTTTTTCACACTTTCTGTGTTTTTTTTTTTTTTTTTTTATTAACAGATCATCTTATTAATCACTGACAACCACCTTGCCTGCAGGGAAGAGTGTCATGACTATATAGGAGAATCTTGCTTTCATGATAAAAATGCTCAGAAATACCAGAGTATCTGGTCAATAAGGCAAAGACAGCTGAAAATTACATAGGAAGTCATTCTAATGTGACTAAGGTTTCTGTCCAAATGATTTGTTTGTCCAACCATTATGTATATACTTCTAGATTTTAAGTGACGGGTTTTTTTCATGAAAAGGAGAAAAAATGTACACTTTAGTATCTTTTAATTCACAGCATCATTTAAAAATTGAGACTGACATTGGAGTACTGCACATTCTCTGTGCCATCAGAATAGAATTCCTGCCCTGATTATTTTCTTACAATTATTAAACAAGGACTATAACTCAAAACAGACTTATTAAAGGTACTAATCCATATCCATCTTAGTTAATATGGTTACTGAATGACAGTAGCCATAAAGATGATTCTTTTGTGTTAAATAATATACACAGCTTATGTTAGGATAAATCCTCTGTTCTGAAAAAAAATAAGCATTTCTTTTTAGAAGACTGAACGGTTTCTTCTTTTTTGTGCAGCTACTATAATCTGAAAAACAGAACTGGAGACTAAACTGATATTAATAATCTCTCCGTGATAGTTCAGTACTAGAAAACATAATCACTGTCCAATTATAAACTGAGAAACACAACACTGATAAACCAAGTAGTTTACTTTATACAAAAAGAGAACGTTTGATTTCCACAAGCTTGTATGCTTACAATAGACTCAGTTTTCCATTAGTAAATGATTTTATAGAAATAAAATAAATGATTTCAGTACAATTGTAACATGACCTAAATACTTTTCAATAATCATTATTATTCCAAGGCATTAAGTTTTTTCTCCATTCCTCTATCTTAAAACTATTATGACAACCATAATCACTTGAAATTGTTTCTGATTGGAAGTGTTTGTCTATAGACTCTCACATAACATTCTTTCCATCAGAGATCATCTGTTTCCAATCAACCACTTCATGGGGATGACTCCAAAATCTTCATGAATATCTTGCCAAAGTAAGAGTATTATACATATTTAGCTGTCACCTAAAACTCAACATATCCCATACTAAACTCATCATGTTTTCATACAAACCAGCTTCCTTCCAATTTTCCAGTCTATTTAGGTAACGAGATTCTCTTTGTCATATTTGGCCCATTCATCAAATTTGTATTGATCATTTACTATGTGTTCAGTATTTTACTTTGTGTTCAACATGCAACGATGAACAAATAATCATGACCTTGGTCTTATGGAGCCTTAAAACATAATAATAAATAAAGACATCATTAAAAATATAAATAAGTACAATGATAGAAGAGTGTTGAATACTGTGAAAGAGTAACAACAGAGACAAAGCCTAAATCCCCAAACACACAGAGCTACAAATCAGTAAGAAAAGGCCAATGACAAATAGGAGTCTATGGAACATGTTGAACATTCAGGACATTGGAAAGACAAGTGCACTTAAACACATAAAAATATGCTTAACTTCACTCTTAATGAGACAAATACAAATCAAACTATTATGAGATGCTATGTATATGTTAGCAAAGATTAAAAAGTTGTTGAATAAGACACTGTGTTGAGAGTGTGAAGAGGCAGTCATTCCCATACTGATGGGAGTATAAATTAATGACATATTTATGGAAAGTTGTCAATATCGATGTAAAATCCTAAATGCTAATAATAACCACTGACATTTCTGACATTTATTGAATGGCTATATGCTGGACACTGTTCCAAGTACTACACATGTACCAACACTGTCAGGCCTCATGGCAATTCTAAGACATACTGCTATCATCTCCATTTTATAAACAAGGGAACTGAGGCACAGAAAGGTGAAATCATTTGCTCAAGTTACATAGCTAGCCAGTGGCAGAGTCCAGACTCTTAGGCACTACCCTCTCTGTCTCCCTGTACCATTTAATCCAGCAATTCTTCTAGGAATTTAGCCCACAGATATGCTCTCTGTACCAGATTATTGTTTTTTTTTTAAAAAGGATTGGCAATAATATAAATAACCACCAATGAGAACTGAATGAAGATAGCATATCCCGATAAAGGGATATTGTCCAGCTGTGAAAAAGAACGATGAAGTAATATATGTACTAGTTTGAATGGGAGTGTGGGATAAAGGATCTCTGGTGGAACTGGAGTTAAGAAGGTATGGACATGGGGAAGAACACTCTAGGCTAAGCAAACAGCATGTGCAAAGGCTCCAGGGATGGGAAAAGCTTGGCACATTTGAGGAACTGAGAGATCATTGTTGCTGGAGCATAGTGAATGAAGGAGGGGAGAGAATGATACAAGATTTGGCTGGACAGATAAGCAAATATGACTATATGGGGTTTTGCAGGGCATGTTAAAATTGTTTGAGAGTTTCTTAAAAAAGAAGCAGGAGATCTGCTTCTCATTAAGATGAGGAAAACTGCAAAGAATTTTGCTCCCACCGTATGTGGGGAAAGCTGTACAACCTGAAAAATATAATGATTTTTATGAGTCCCTCAGAGACTGAGTTCCTTACCTGAGTTGACCCTGAAGTGAACTGAATTCCAAAGGGTGAAGAGCCCCTCCAAGAAAAGATGGGGCACATGAACTCTTTTCTCTTGGCAGAGCACAGTAAGAAATGTTGCCATAAAAATGGGTAAGAAAAAAACATCTAAAATCATAACAAGGGCTGCTTATGGGCTAGCATGATAGTTTTTAGTATTCCTGGGAGCTCCCCGCCCTCCCCAAGGAGAATCTGTTCTCTATAAACAGCTCCTTTCTTTTCTTTAAAGATTTTATTTATTTATTCATGAGAGACAGAGAGAGAGAGAGAGAGAAGCAGAGACACAGGCAGAAGGAGAAGCAGGCTCCACGGAGGGAGCCTGACGTGGGACTCGATCCCGGGACCATAGGATCACAATCTGGGCTGAAGGCAGGCGCTAAACCACTGAGCCACCCAGGGATCTCTTAACAGCTCCTTTCTTACAAGAAAGATTAGGGGTCAGCAGGAGACCTGAGGGAGCCCCCCTCCCATTGGGTGGTGCAAGTTCATGCAATACCTGCAAAGTTTCGAGGAGGGGAACAGGTATACCATCAATGTTCTGGGCCCTGCATGAGTACAAGATGATGGCCAATTGCTATAGGGGACAGGTATAAAACATGCACAGGCCTCAACCCTCCCTGATATGAAGGAATAGCTGGCTGTGGCTGGAGAAAAAGCAAGAAATACTCCCCGATACTCCTCACCCTGGACAGGACACCGAGTGACATGAAGCAAAAGACAAAAAGACATTGGTTCCTTGGGGACAGAAATTGTCACACCCCCAATGCCTGTCCAGACTCCAAGAAAAAACTTTTTGTCCTGGTTGGGGGCAAGGAGCTGTAAAAAACCTGATGTCTTCATCCTGCATCAACACTTAGGTCACTGGAGCGGCAAGGGCAGGAAACATTTCAAATCCAGAATCCTACACCTATACAGAGCAGAGTCTGACTTCCACAGGGAGAGGGGCAGGAAACCCACTTGAGCACTGAATAGGAGGTAGGTTGTCTGCCACTGGGGAGGGACAAGAAGGCTGAGAAAGTCCTTCCCCTGTGAATTGGGCACAGGGCCTGCTAAACCAGAGACTGGGGAGGGAAAACCAAGAGCCTCTCCCCAACCCTTACTCTCCACATACACCTCTAACCTTGCACTAGGCAAAAAGCAAGAGCCCTCTACTTGTGGGGGAGGGCAAAGGAGCAACATTCAATATCCACATCCACTGTGATGTGTATAGAGCCTGCTGCCTGCCAGCTGAGGATGGAGCAGAAACACTGAAAAAACCCTCCAGCATCCTGACCTTACATAAGCATAAGAGAATGACAGACAACCACTGGAGGATGCTAAATTCATTGTAACCCTAGAAATGATATGTAAACCCAGCTTGCCTACAAAGGAGACTGAATTCTCCATGCCTGCCTCTACCACCTGCCACGCTAATGGCCTAACAGGGATGAGATAGGCTCACTTTTGGGGTTAAATAATAGTTATCCCAGTGTCTATGGTTTTATACATTCAATGTCTGACACTGAATCAAAATTATGGAATACAGGGGATCTCTGGGTGGCTCAACAGTTTAGCACCTGCCTTCGGCCCAGGGCATGATCCTGGAGTCCTGGGACTGAGTCCCACGTTGGGCTCCCTGCATGGAGCTTGCTTCTCCCTCTGCCTGTGTCAGAAGGGAAAAAATAAGAGAAAAAACAGAGATCATTGTCAAAAGATAAAACTATCAACAGAACCAGATCCAAGGATAGACAAAATATCGGACTTTAAGATAACTAAACAGTAAAAGATCTAGTGGAATCTGGTGAGTTATGGTTGCATAACCTTGTAGCAATGTTCATTACTAAGGTATATTGTGCAGAAGGTGGATGATTGTGTTTGTGGAGGCCTGGAGTCTTGTGAAATGGTGTGACAGGAAGATAGAGGGCCACGTGAATTGAAGGGATTTGTGAGAATGATTGGAATAATGAGCCTCAGACTTACAGGTTTATATACTGAATGAGAAGACAAGTAAAAGCTACAGTGGAGGCTGAAGGATAAAGATAGGTGGGTAGTCTGAGGATAATAGAGCATGCAATGAGCTAGAAAAGTGGGAGGTTTGAGTGGGAGTTTGAACCACTATCTGTGGATGCCAAGGCTCTTGGTGAAAGTGGGGGACCACAATAAGGTGGGAAAAAACAGGCAGGGGTGGGGGGCAGAAAAAAAGGAAGAGTAAAGGTGGTGGGTTCACATGGATGACAGGATGGCAGGAGCAGGGCTTAGAAGAGTGGAGAATGAGAATTCTGAGAACAAAATAAAGACAATACCACCGATCTCAGAACTCAAACAGCCAAATTTACTTGAAAAACACTTGCTAGTGTAATTGCTATAAAAGCTCAAATACATCTTACTTTTAGGATCTGTTATCTTGAGAGGAAGAGAGGGAGGGAAGGAAAGGGTGAGGGAGGGAGGAGTGGTGGTCGGGAAAGGATGAGAGAGAGATAGAGAGAGATCTAACTCACAGTAAGGTTTCCCTAGAGAATATCACAATAATAACATAATAGAATTTTCACTTGATTTGCAGTCAGAAAATCCAAATCTATATGTCATGTTCTTCAATTACAAAGTTGAATAACCACGGAAAAGTAATAATCTTGTGGAGTTTCAACTTTCTCATCTACAGTATACAACAGTGATCAATAGCCATTGTTTTGCCTAAGGATTATCATGAGATTGTTATAAGATAATGTAAACTATACAAGGATACACAAAAGGAGAGCATTATTAGTCATAGTCATGAAGAAAAACAGCTCATTCTTCAGAGCTTATAGTTCTAGAGATATATACAGTAAGGGATATCTAATATAAAAAATAAATATTAAATTATCCACAGGGGATATCTCTATTAAGGCATAGAACATTTTTTACAATCTGCTACTTAATACAGGAAATGATAGAGTCTCTTTCACCCATTCATTGAATGGGTGATGGTAAATATTTGGCAACCAGCTCTTAGTGCTGCGAGGAGCCCTTGTTTATAGCATTTGCTTATTTCTGTAGTGTGATTACTCCTACTATAACTGATTTCAGGCTACTAATGCGATGTCACTAACTACAGTGTTGGGGAGCAATGCCAAGTG
The DNA here is from genome assembly GCF_048164855.1 of Canis lupus baileyi. Lineage (NCBI taxonomy): Eukaryota > Metazoa > Chordata > Mammalia > Carnivora > Canidae > Canis > Canis lupus. The sequence continues at coordinate 30,927,608 of NC_132853.1, forward strand.
GTACACCAACGTGCAGTGTTCCCAGATGTAACAGACATACATAAGAACAAAGATGATAGTATAGGAAAATGATAGTAGGAAAATGATTAGGAAGTGGTGAGTTTTGAGTATTTTTATTACTGTTTTAAAAAAGTAATTTAATTTACAGTTTAAAATTTTGATTTTTAATAATGGCCATGTTCGACAGCACACAAAATTCTTGCAAGCCAGTAGTAACCAGCTCCAGTATAACCAGTGTGGAGCCCATACCTTAGTCCTAACAGACATAAAGTTCCAAAAAAATCAAAGGAGAGAAATACCATTTTGTCCATTAAGTGATTACATGACACTGTATCAGCCTAGTCTGAGAGGTGGAGAAACAGTGCCCTAACAGTCAGCTGTATATTTATCAAATGTTCACACAGAGCTTTCTTTTGCCTGACATTCTTTCAGTTGTCTCATAAACATTAACTCACTGCATCCTCCTAACAATCCTTTGCCATCAGTGCTATTATTGACCTTATCTGATAAGAGGAAACCCAGGGGCCCAGACATTTAAGTAGCTTGCCCATTGTCACACTGCTAATAAATGGTACAGTCACAATTTGAACTCAAGCACTTTGGTGCTACAGCCTATACTTTTTTGCTGTTGTTTAAATATTTTATTTATTCATTCATGAGAGACACAGAGAGAGAGAGGCAGAGACACAAGCAGAGGGAGAAGCAGGCTCCCTGTGGGGAGCCCGATGCGGAACTCAATGCCAGGACTCCAGGATCAGACCCTGAGCCAAGGCAGACGCTCAACCACTGAACCTTCCAGGCATCCCTACAGCCTATGCTTTTAACCAGTGCTGTGCTGCTTCCACTTCCCTAACTTCTGGGTGCATGGTCAACCACCAAACTTCAAAATGGTAAAAAATACCTTTGTGCCTAGCTTTTTGAACAACCATAACAACAACAACAACAACAACAACAACAACAACAAAGAAAACAAAACTCCCCTATCTCAATCTCTGCATTACTACCCAGAGAAATGCTCTTTTGAAAGGAACCGAAATAATTTTTAGGCTTGAACACAAAGCAGTCTATTTTAGAGACATTTTATGTTAGATTTACAATTGTACAAGTTAATTCGTAGGTCTGAATCGCAGTACCAATTTTAAAAGAACTAGCTAATTTTACTATGAAAAAGGAATCTATTATACGGAGAGATGATTGTAACCTAAAAATAACCAAATAATGCAGTATTTTAAATATAAAAATATTTAATTTTTCTAAGGAAAAATTAAATTAATTAAAAGTTAAAAAATTTCTAAGGAAATAATCTCTTAAAAAACTATATAGATTTCCTGAATTGTGCTTTAAACACTCCTTGAAATTAGACTTGCATAAACTGTAAACAGATATAATTTTAGATTCCTGGCCTGAGTTTTTACCACATGGTTACATACACCATTTAAACAAGCAGAGAGAGAGAAAAAAAAAGCAAATGACATATATAATGTAGAAAGATTTTATGTTTCTATATTTGTATGTCTCAAATTCAGAAGTTTAAATGGTAACATAATTAGATATAATTTATTTCTAGTTAGAAGTCACTCATTGAGCAAGTTAAAAAGCTGTAACATTAAATGAACAACATGGTAAAAATATTTGTAGAGGTTATTTGGTGGTTCATAGTCCTCTTTATCTTGTTGTCACCATTCTGGTCAAATATTACTAGTGTCCACTTAATAGGATGGAAGAAACTAATATTCATTTTCTACGGTTCTCTTTCCAACAGATGCAAAACTCAGTGTTTTTACAGTTGAAAGTCTTTTATTTCCAGTTAAGATCATGGGGTCCAGATACCTGAGAAGCCAGTTTAAGCATTCTTTCTTATACCGTTAACTCTCATCTCATGACCCAGACTGAAGGTGAGAATGCAGGATTCTATTGGCAATTATCTTAGGGCATTTATACGCTGGGGGAATGATCTGTTTGTAGGCATGTTTTGCTCAAAATCAAGGACATAAAATGGACTTCATTCCATGCACTAATATAAATCAGCATAAAACTTGCTGAAGCTATCCTCACTAGAGTGTGAGATCTTTCTCTGTATAATTAGTCTAAAGAGATGATGTATGTGTGTGTAAGGGGAGTGGGTGGGGTTCCTAATCCTTTTAGTGTATGAAGATAAACAGGATTTCCTTAAAGCACTGCTATTATCAGAGTAATAAACATATTAAGAGGTTAGTGGCTACTGAACATGAATTAATAGACCTAGTAGAAGGGGGAAAAATGAATTCCACTTATTTTTTCCTTTTTTTTAAAGAGATTTTATTTATTTATTCATGAGAGACACACATACAGAGAGAGAGAGAGAGAGAGAGAGAGAGAGGCAGAGACACAGGCAGAAAGAGAAGCAGGCCCCATTCAGGGAGCCCGATGCGGGACTTGATCCAGGGACTCCAGGTTCACTCCCTGGGCCCAAGGCAGGCGCTAAGTCACCGAGCCACCCAGGCGTCCCCCACTTATTTTTTCTACACCATTCAGGAAAACTGATTTAGTGACTAGAGGTGTAGAGTTACTGTCAAGGAAGCTTGATATTCACTGGTTAAATCTAACGGCAGTATGTTGGGTAGCCCAAAATAGACACCACTATTTGCCTGCAACTAGCAGGTTGCCTGAGAGTAATAGGCAGACAGACTTGATCTAAGAAAACAGGAAGAGCAGTTTGTTAACTTGGTCAAAATGCTTGATTCAACTGACAAGAGCAATTAGTGTACCTCTTAAGGTGATTTCATGAGTACATCAATGGAATGTCATTAGTGTTCTACTACCATAACATATTTATAAAAGTATCCCATACCAGAATACCAGAATTCTAGAAATTATGTATTTTGGAAGTGAGCTTTCAAGAAAACATATGTTATGGCTGTATATGTTTTCTTGTAAACTTAGCAGCCTAAGACAATACCCACTTCTCAGCTCACAGTCTTGAAGGATGGAAGTCTGGCATGGCATGACTAGGTTCTTTGCTCAGGGTATTAAAACTGAAATCAAGGCGTCAGCTGAGTTTTGTTTTCATCCCCAGGTTCTGGAGGGAAATTTGCTTCCAAATTCATTTTTTTGTTGGCAGAATTCAGTTCCTTGAAGCTGTAGGACTTAAAGGGCTACTCTCAGCTTAAACATAGCTGGCATTCTTTGCCACGAGACCCCTCCCTCTTCAAGTTGCAATAGCATGTAGCATCTTTTTCAAGCTTTCAATTTAACTTCTCTGTCTTTGATTTCTAGACTCAGATTTAAAGGGCTTGTGTGGATAATCTCCCGTTTTAAGGTCAACTAATTATATATGCAAAATCTCTTCACAGCAGCACCTAGATTAGTATTTGGTTGAATAACTAGTAGAAATTGTGTATATATACCAGTGGCCAGGAGTTTGGGGGGGAGGCACCTTAAAATTCCATCTACCACAATGATCATATTATTTATTTCATATAGTGTCTAAATCAGAAGTGTGAGACTTTTTTTGTTCCCAGGAAATGTCACTGACAAAAATATATCAAAAACCATATACAAATTAAAAGAACTTTGTAACTAATTTCAAGTTTTATTTTTATTTTTTTAAATTTCAGTTTTATTTTTAAAGGAGATGTGTAAACTATCAAAGTAATCGACAATTTAAATTAGACATGGGATTATAAACTTTTCTTCCCAACTAAGTCCAGAAAACTAAAAATGTTTTTTTTTTCATTTATTTTTCAATAGGAGAAGAGAAACGATAGAAAAAGAGAAGTAAGCAAGAGAATGAGAGACCAGAAGGTAAAGATGATAAAGAGATGAAAAAAAAATTCTCACTGCTCCTAACAAAATTGGGTATAAAGCTTATATTTGTGTGTATAATTACAGACTATATTAAAAAAAAAAGCAGGAGAGACAATATATAAAAGGGACTAGGGCAGGTTAAATTCAAGCACAGTTTAAGTTTCGCAGGTAAAGTAAGTTTGGCTATGGTGGCCTCAAATCTTCAGGTCCCATCGCTTGACCTGATTTAGAATCTTATCCAAGCTGGTAGAGCCAGTCAAAATCTCCTTTAGAACCTGTCCAGTATGGTAACCTCTGCTGAATATTCTTCATAGTGCTGTTGGCTCCTTAAATCCCCAGACCCTGATCTGCTAGAAACTTTGCTCAACACCTTTTCTACTCACATTTATTGAATGCTTACTGTCCCAGGCCTGGTAGCATGGTGACCAGGTTCAGAACAGTGCCTTACACACATATACACTGGTTACTCAAGAAACTTTCTGTTGACTGACTAGAGAAATCTGCCTCCCATGACGGCTGACGGTTCAGTGAATCTTGCACATATTTGAAATTCTACTGTTGTTCTAAGTTCTTTGTACTCACCAGGCGAACTTTCTCACAAATATTTGCACAACTGTTATTTGTAGATTTTGACAACAGGGTAGTGGAGGACCATCAGATAGGCAATTTTACAAACACTGACATAGACCAGATGAAATTAAATCAAGATCATTAAAAACAACAACAACAAAAATCAAGATCATCAATGTTTCCCATACTGAGGATAGTGATAACTCTAAGTATCGCTAATTCCTAACCATGTAGCATTTTGCTGTTGACATTGTCTTTGAATGAAAAAAAAAAAAAAAGAAGTCTGTTTATCTGGAAGTCTGCTAAGGATCTCAGGCAAAATAGAACAAATCATAAAATCAAATGTTTTGGGTATTTGTCTTTAAGATTTAACTTTTTATGAAGTGTATGTTTTAAAAAGATTTAAAGAAAAGCAATAAAAACCCCTTTGTAGAACAAGGGAATTTTTAAAATAATAACTTGCATGCAGTCAGATAAACTCAATATGAATGAGTTACAAATTCAAATAAAAGTATTTGATCTTTGCCTTTCCTCCTCTACAAAGATTAGCACTTACAATATAATGTCCACTTAAAAATTTTTTTTAACAATCCATAGTATAGAATTCAGAACCCCTTTAAAAGCACATATCTATAAAAGGACTCATACTTGAATGTTCATATGAGCTTTTGTAATAGCCCCAATTCAGATGTCCATCAATTAGTGACTAGATAAATAAGTTGAATATCAATCCAGTGGAACATCACTCAGCAATACTGATAATTAATATACAACACCATGGACAAATCATAAAAGCTCTATATTATCAGTAGAAGATGTTACATACTTTTAGTATAATATGAAATTTTAGGAAAAGTAAAACTATAGTGACAGAAAGTAGATGCCTGAGACCAGGAATAATGGAGGAGACTGATTATACAGGGGCACATGGCAAAGTCCTGGAATCATGGTGATGCTATGTAACCGCAAATATTGTCAAAACTCAGTGACTTGTATACTTACATTTTATTGTATATAAATTACACCTATTAATTTAAAAGAGCAGAGGGAAATCTTTCAAAGCAGTGGTATGAACAACCCCATTAAAAATGTCGGGGTCCTTGGTGGCTTAGTCAGTTAAATGTCTGACTCTTGATTTTGGCTCAGGTTGTAATTTCAGGGTCATGACATCGAGCCCCACATCAGACTCCACGCTCGGCAGAGAGTCTGCTTCAGATTCTTTCTCTCTCCCTCTTCCTCTGCCCCTCCCTCAAATAAATAAATAAATCTTAAAAAATAAAAAAAATTTAAAAGACACTTTAAAATATGGCTTCAGTCTGTTTTCATCTTCATGTCCTATTAATCCCATTTGTCTAGCCACTGAGCTATTTCTTAGAATATACTATGTCTGTCTTTCCCTCTATGCTTTTCCAGATACTGTTCTTTCTACCTGAAATGCTCATCACTATGGAATACAGTCACTCAATAATCACTTTTGAATGAATTTCAAAGACCATCGTCATGTACTAGAGTTTCTTTGTCAGCTTGTAGGCAGATCTCTGACATAGGGACCTTTCAGTTAGGAAATCTATCCAGAATTTTTTCCTTTGGTGGAAAATTTACATATAGTGGAATGTACAAATCTTAAGTGCACATTTACTGAATTTTGACAAATGCCTAGAGCTATGTAACCCCAAACCTTTTCAAGATATAGAATATTACCATCATCCCAGAAAGATCCTTTTCCAGTGGATTCTTAACTATCATCCCCCCAGAGGCTAACACTGTTCCAATTTTTAAAAATATTATAACTTTTACTTTTTGAATTTCCAGTTAGTTTTTAAGAATTATTTACATTTCTCTGCTTAGACAGCCGATTTTTGCATTGATTGTTGAGTATATTTTCTTGTACATAGTTATAACAGATACTCTTAAAGTCCTCGTACCAGCATCTAGATCTTCGGGGACTTGACCTCTGTTCTTTGTCTTTTCTCTTGAAAAAAAAAAAAAAAAACACGACTTTTTCCTGTTTGTTTTTACATTGGGTAACTTTGATTTATGTTTAATAAATTATGAAAGTTATATTGTGGAAACTATAAATTCTCCTATATTACTCTGAAGAGTGTTGTTTGGACCAAGCTATAAGATCTATCTCTCGGGCAATGGCTCAAATCTCAGTTCAATTTTTTTTTTTTTGCTTAAGCTGGGCTATTGCAATGGTCCCTGAACTTATATAGCATGGGTTCAGCCAGAGACTTGGGCCAAGGTTATTCACAGAATTTGAAGTTCCTTACACCTGGCTGTCTCCTCTCTGGGCTTTCCCCTTCACTTTCTAGTAGTAACAGTTGCCCCAAACTTCATATTCTAGTTCCATAGTCTATAAAGACTATAGGTTATCAGACTTTTACTGCCGTATGGGTCCTGCTAATAATAAGGCTTGTAGTAAGATGAGGCAAGCGAGGTGTCCAGGGTGCAAAATTTAACTCTCTGGCTTGCAAAGTGCTGTGTCAGCATGCAACAGTGATGCACCTAGGGTGCCTTGCTTGCCTTACCCTAGTCCCAGCCCTGGGTCCTATATCCTCACCCTGAAAGTGGAACAAATGAAAAACTTACCCCATGTTGGTTTCTTCTTCCAAGTTTTGACTAATCCCTGGAATCTGCCTGATTTTATTTACTCTCCAGAGACTTTAGGTGGTTGGTTTTTGTTTTTGCCCAGGGTTTATAATTTGGGTTGGGCAGGATGGTTAGTCATCTAGGAGCCTACCTGGCCATAGTGGAAGCAAAACTAACAGAATTTTTGAATAGAAAGAGAGCTCAGGAATCCTCTATTCAATTGTCTGATGTTACAAATGGGAAACTGACACCAAAATAGGTTGAAGAGCTTTGTCATGGAGTCAATTATAGAGAAAGACAGTAATGTAACTTCTAATCTAGTGATCATCCACTATGACATTCTGTGACAATGCTTTTTGAACAATTTCTATGCTGAATGTAAAAATGTACTCAGACCTCTTTTTCAAATGTAAATAGTGTATTAGCTCTCAATTATTCATTACTGCCTGCTTAACAGTTTGCTATTGTTATGAACTAAATGTATCCCCATAAAATTTGTATGTTGAAGCCTGAACCCCCAGTGTCCTTGTACTAGCAGACAGGGGCACTTAAGGAAATAATTAACATTGAATGAGGTCAGGGGTGTCTGGGTGGCTCAGTTAGTTAAGCCTCTGCCTTCTGCTCAGGTCATGATCTCAGGGCCCTGGGATCTGTCCCTCATCTCTGGGTTTCCTGCTCAGTGGGAGTCTGCTTCTCCTTCTCCCTCTCCCCCTAACCCCTGCCCCTGCTCGTGTTCTCTCTCAAATAAATAAAATCTTTAAAAAAGAAGTTAAATGAGATCTTAAGGGTGAGGGCTCTGATCCAACAGGATTACTGTCCTCATAAGAGACACCTTCCCCATGTATGCACAAAGGAGAGGTCATGTGGGGACACAGAGAGGTGGTGGCTGCTCATACGCCAAGAGAAGAGGTCTCAGAATGAAACCCACAGTCTATTCTGTAAATGCCTTTGTTTCTGGACTTCCCTACCTCCAGAACTGTGAGAAATAAATTTCTGTTATTTAATTCACCCATCTCCAGTATTTTGTTATGGAAGCTTGAGCTAACTAACACAGCTATATAAAATGGATCCAAATTTGCACACTGGTAAATCAGCTTACTTGACAGAATTACTTAAGCTTGACTACATAAAGGTAAATTCGTACTCTTTAAAGCACTTGAACTCAGAAATATAAAATCTGCCAATCGGTACAACAAAAATAAAGTTGTCTTAAGGGCTTAAATCCAGTACTTTGAGAAAATCTGTTGTGAGGCTGGAGACAAATGACGTTTCTAAACCAATTTCATCCTATTATTTTTCCTACTTATTTTTTAAATGCTTACATATAAAAATATTAATAGAAATCAGAGTTGGGGGCACTTGGGTGGCTTCGTGATCCTGGGGTCCTGGGACTGAGTCCTGCATCGGGCTCCCCACAGGGAGCCTGCTTCTTTCTCTGCCCATGTCTCTACTTCTCTCTGTGTGTCTCTCATGAATAAATTAAAAAAAAATTCTATAAATCCCTTAAATCATATCTTCCCAAATAGCATGTAAACAGGCGCCATGTAAGTGAAGGTCAGGCCCAAACACATACATCTTATTTGCAGACTCAGAAACTCAGCACCCTGATGCATGATGGACCTCTGCTCCTGCTGCCTTGCTTTCCATACCTTCTGGCCTCATGGTCTATTCTGTCATTTGGACTTCCATCTTACTCCTCAGATTCTCCAAAGAAAGCTGTTACTACCATCTCTTCTCATGGTATCATGGGGGCCACACTTCTCTTTTTACCCAAATATTTTTGATAATGTGTCCGTGGTGACCTAGCCTGTCATCTTGTCACATCTTTAGGTTAACCCAACCCGGCACAGCCTAGACATGCAGCAGTAACCAATCATCAAATAGAAGGTATTTTAGTGAATACAAATTACGAAGTACTGAGTATAATTAGGAGTGCATTATCTCCTAGGATTTCAAATCATATTTTCTTTATACAATATTCTTTTATTTCTTCCCCTTCTCTTTCTTTTGTTCATTGCTACTTGATGTTGTAATCAGGTGGTCTGTTATGGTAACATTAGGTCACACTATATCATTTCTTACTCCAATTTTCTTTTATCCTACCTCTCTGTCTGGCAGTACTTAGTAAAGATCATCCATATCATAAGAAGCTAAGAAATATGAGAGTTATCTCTCATTTGATCAGTGATGATTATAATTTCGGACAATTCAGGATGAAAACACAATTTTAGCCAATTTTTATTTTTATATATTGACATGGTTTGATGGATATAAACAAGCATTCCAAGTAAGTTAGGAGCCAATTTGGCCAACTCTCCCCTTAACTTTATACTGTTCTACTCAGCTATAGTAAGACCCCAATGCATTTCTTTTCCCCTTCATTGAATTAGTTTAATAAATTACTGACAAAAAGAAAAGTTGTTATATTTGGGGATCCTGATAACAAAATACTGTGGCAGAAGGTTATCCAACTACTTTGCTGGTTCACTAATTTAAAAATGTAGTTTCCTACTTTCAAGTGCACCTTGATTTGAGATAATGATCTTTATTTAAGGATATATATATATATATATATATATATACACACACACACACACACACACATATATATATACACACACACACACACCATATATATGGTAATACATATATGTTATATATATGATAATATATAAAGATTTTATTCATTTGTGTGTGTATGCGTGTGTGCATGAGAGACAGAGAGAGAGAGGGAGAGAGAGAAAAAACACATAAGCAGGGGGAGAGGCAGAAGCAGAGGCAGAAAGAGAATCTCAAACAGACTTTCCGCTGAGCATGCTGCCCAATGCAGGGCTTAATCCCACAATCCTGAGATTGACTTGAGCCGAAATCAAGAATTGGACACTTAACCCACTGAGCCACCTATTTAAGGATGTATTTTATTGATTGGATAAATACCTATAACTAAGGACTTTAAGTACTTATTATTAAAGAAATGCTTCAAAAGTTCTTAAAGGTTTCTTGTTTTAAAGCAATTCTCTTTTAATTTTAATATTTTTATTTGCTTAAGAAATCAAACATAAATACACATATCTAAATATGAAAGATTACAATCTAGAGAGAAACTTCTGATTGGTTCTTGTATTGACTTCTTAAACTCATTTAGATGGAGTTTAAATTAACTGCCTTCTATGAATGATATCAATCACTGCATAGAATAAAATCGATCTTCCTTCTTCTTTTTTTTTTTCATTCTTAAATATAGTCATACCAGAAAAAAAAGTAAAAATGCTCCAACTACCCTGAACTTTTGCTTTTCCCAACGGAGGTCATGCTCCTTCACTCATCTCTGCATTTGTACAGGCTATTAATTCTGCCTACAGTCACTGACTCCTTTTCTTCTCTGCTTTGTAAGCTTCTGCTCTTCAATCCGGAACCAGCTTAGATGGTACTTTCTGTGTGCATCCTCACCCAGTTTCCTTGGCAGAGTCCAATCTCCCTCCTTTATGGTACTTCCATGGTTTGTACCAGGTTCTATCACAGCACTTACTACTCTTTCATGTAAAACATGAGTTCCTTGAGGGCAAGGACCATGTTTATCTATATTTGTATCACTTTCTGGTATGTGATATATAGTCTTTGGTGCACAATAAGTGCTAACAATGGCTTGATGAGTTCTCACACCTCAAGAACTAAGACTTATCCTCAGATCTTTAAAAAAAAAAAAAAAAAAAGCAACACTGCCTGGAGAGATTTAGAAAAATTTGGCATTTTCACAAGGAATGCTTTCAGGTGAAAGTGACAAACTACCCAATTAGATGGACATATAGGGGTTTACTTTTTAGGAGCCGGGGAGGTTTCTCAACAATAACACCAAGGTCCCAGGCTCTTTCTACTGTAGCATCCTTCGTGTATAGGCAGTTCATCCTCACTCCTTTCACCTTGTGGTTGAAGAGGGTCTCCAAAACTACAGGCATTATATCCACATTGAAGGCAGAAAGGAAAAAGCGGTGGTCCAGCTCTGGCTGTCCTTGTCTGTTAATCGAATGCCTCTCCAGAAATTTCTAAGCAGACTCTTGTCGGTATCTCATTGGCCAGAATTGAGTTGTGGTGCTACCCCCAGATGTAGGAGGCTGAGAAAGCAAGTACCTGATTTTATAGTTTCAAATATGATTGACAGAGTCAGGCAAACATTGAACTAGCCATAGGTGATAATAAAACAAAACAACAGGAGAGTGGTTTAAGGTTAAGATATTAAGGTACCAGGTTTGTCAGAATAAGTAGGCCTGAAACTTTGGGGGACCCTCAGGTATCAGTGCAAATGGGCATATAGTTAATTATTCATGTTGAGATATTTTCTCAACTGTGGTTGCTTCTAATGGCATAAATAATGAGATATCCATTTCAATCTTGCATCTTATAATTCTTCCAGTGCTTTTAAATTACGACGTGTTTCCTGTCTCCCATTCACTTCAACTTCCTTTTGGTTCCATCACTGCCATTCAAAATTTCTCTGAGCCAAATCTTAAATGTTTCATTCTCTATAAATGTTTTACTGATTTTAAAACAATTTCCCTACTTATTCTTCTGAGCTATTAGCACTTTGTATCATTCATAAAATACTTAGTGTCTTCGACTTTGCATTATGATAATTTGCACAAATATTTTATTTCCCTCCTTCCATAGACTGCTAACTCCTGGAGGGTACTGAGTCTTCTTCCTCAGACATACTTGGTTCCAAATGTATTATCTTGTGAATTGAATATTTAATCCATCTCCTCTCATTTGCTTACAGAGACTCTTAGTGTTGGAATGAAAAAAATGGGAGGCAAGACCCACATGCATGAAAATAGCCATGGCTAACCTGTGACATGAATAAAACATTTCTATTCTGTGTTGAAAATGGTACTCCCTCCTTGTGCAACGGCTAGAATATAGCACCTCCTCTGAGCCAATGCAACTCTGAGGGTATGGAGCCTGCAATGGTACTGAACTTCCTGTGAGAATTATAAAAAGGTGGTCCTTCCTCTAGGAGATGAAGTCCTGTACCAGAGCATCCAGTTGGTTGTATTTCATCTCCCATGAACTCACATGCCCTTTGCTTAAGGCACAAAATGCTCAATGCCCTACAGCAGCTATACAGAAGGGGTTTCAGAAGAAAAGATTCATTTTCATCCAATATATCTACAAGTCTTTTGGGACTTCTCCAGGCTTTGTAGTGATGGGAAAAACATAGAACTTCACATTTTTGGATATGTCTAATTGTCCAAATTTCCTGCTACAAAATTTGTCTTTCTGTTTTTCCTATCTGATGGCCCAAAGACTTAACTTCTGATGCTATATATAATAATGTCTCAAAGCATTACATTGGCATTGAAGCTGCCTCCTGAGCAACACACAAGCACAAGCATGCTACTCTTTATCGGCAGAAACCATGAACATTGTATTTGATTATCAGACATGTGTGTGTACCTGTAAACACTTCTATTTAAAATCCAGTAAGTCAAGTCTACTTTAGGAATCTAATTTATAAACCCTGGGAATCTTAAACTTTATTTTTTCCCCACTGGATCACTGTCTTCTATTTCACGACCTACCTAATCACAATCACTTGCCATCCCACATTGATCACTGACCATCTAACAGTTAAGTATGGAGTTTTAAGGGACGCTGGGTGGCTCAGCGGTTGAGTATCTGCCTTCGGCTCAGGGAGTGATCCTGGAGTCCTGGGATCATGTCCCACATTGGGCTCCCTGCATGGAGCCTGCTTCTCCCTCTGCCTCTCTCTCTCTCTCTCTCTCTCTCTGTCTCTCATGAATAAATAAAATACTTAAAAAAGTATTGAGTTTTAATTTGAAAATATTACTACTGATAAAAAGTTAAATGCTTGCAGTTAAATCTGTAGAAATATTTAAGATGAAGCAGTATTAAAAATTATTCTTTCTCATGTCCTCTAAGTAGCTTGGGAAAGGTCTGAAATTAATTAAAAAGAGAATTCCAGAAAATAAGGGGGTAGGAGGTAGAATCCTTTTAATGTATAATATTTTCTACTTGAGAGGTGTGATTTGGTAACCTTAATTGTGGTTATGTGTTAAGAATAAAAGTGAGATTATAAAATGTTGGTTTGATTTGATGACTAATCAAATACATTCTTAAAAATTATCAGTATAACAAATACAAAGGCTGAGGGCAGAAACACAATATGCATATGCTTAGGAAATTCAAAGTATCTAAAGATTAATTTTCTTTGTTTGAGGTACTTAACCAGGAAAGAAAAGGAATGAATTTATATTGCAAGGTTCCGTTTATTCAATAATTTATTAATACATTTTGCTAATATCATAGGCTGAGTTAAAGTTTATCTTTGTATCATTTGACATATGATAGAATTGGATACAAAGGGCAGCCCGGGTGGCTCAGCAGTTTAGCTCCGCCGTCAGCCCAGGGCATGATCCTGGAGACCCGGGATCGAGTCCCACATCGGGCTCCCTGCATGGAGCCTGCTTCTCCTCTGCCTGTGTCTCTGTCTCTCTCTCTCTCTCTCTGTGTCTCTCATAAATAAATAAAATCTTAAAAAAAATAAAAAAAAAAGAACTGGATACAAAGATTTTGGCTACAGTAGAAGATTAACCATCAGTTAAAGAATCACATATATGAAGATATATTTTTATTTTATATACTTAGATATTTTATTTTGAATCAAAACTTATAAGTATACATTCATTTGTCAATCTTTATAGGCGAAAGTTTTTTCTATGTTGATTAGTCCTCTGATTAGGGTTCTGTATTGTTATTTTTTTTTTCAGAAACCACACTCAAAATGTATCAGCTATCATTTCCAGTTTCAGTTTCTTTAAAGTTGATTGAGAACAAAAAACAGTTATGAAACAATCCAAGAGCAGAACTCATCTAGACTTTTATAATTTCCCCCCAATCTTTTATAGATGACTCCTTCACATCTAATCAATAGCATTATAAGCTCACCTTTATCAAATCTTTCTAAAGCATTTAACTTAATTTTTTAAAAATAACTATTTCCATATTCATATTTCATTAAATTACAAATTATACAATTAATTTATAGTAGCAAGTATACCTGGCATTAATCCTTTTGGAAACAAACACAACCAACTCTGTAATACATTTTAACTGGCACCAGTTTAAGTTCAGGGTAGTACTGGAAAGAAGCCTATCAGATAGGAGCAGATATCACCCATGGGGATCAATCAGTATGCTTTATGGAGAGAAGGGATAGGCTGGTTAACCTGATTAAAATATTTTCTAACTTTTTGGAGAAAGTGGTTCTAAAAACACATACACACTATTAATGACTGTGGGGTATTTTATAATTTACTGAGAGTAATATTTTAAAATTTTACTATTTACCAGGATAATTACTTAACTATTCAAAATTATATACTTTAAAATCACTCAGCTTTTCTTGGGGTGCCTCGCTCAGTCACTTACATGGCCAACTCTTGATTTTGGCTCAGGTGATGATCTCAGGGTCCTGGGACTCAGCCCTATGTTGTGCTCCATGTTCAGCAGGGAGTATGCTTGAGGATTCTCACTCTCTTCTCCCTCTGCCACTCCCCCCTCCCCATGCACCCTCTCTCTAAAATAAATGAATGAATGAATGAATAAATAAATACATTAAAAAAAAAGTGTTTAAACCACTCATTTTTGGTTTCCACAATACTATACTTGCCTTATTTTCCATCTATCTTTCTGACCACTACTTTTTTTTTGTCTAGCTTATTCTTTCTCTATAGACCTCTAAATTTTGTTCTTAGTATTCAGTCTTGGATCCCCTTCTTTTCTCAACTTAAATTCCTAATCTTCGGTGATCTCATAACTTCTGTCACTTTAAAAACCCTACACGTGCTGATGACTCTCAAATTTGGCCAGCACAGCCCTTTCTTCTGATTCCAGACTAATATAAGCAATACCCCAATAAAGTCTCCACCTAGATGTCTCATAGGCAAATTAGACATAATTTTTCCAAAATTAATTTGTTTCTCAAAAGCAGATCCTCCCTGAAATCTTCCCCATCTCACTAAGTGAATCTATTCTGGCCTCCATTCATCTCTTGAAGTGGGTAGCTAGCTCTTTCCCTTGGGATGAGCATCTTCTGGGATGCTCTCTACTTAGCTCATTAGATGGTTGACTCCTAGTCATCTTGCAAGTCACCACTTGAAAGCTTATCATGCAGACCAATCATCCCTGTCCTCCTCTCATTTCTATTAGGGCAACATGTACACTACAGCCACTGCACTTTCTCAGTCTGAATGACATTTATTGGTCTTCCTGTTTATTATTCGTTTTCCTCAACCCTACATAAGCTCAGCAAGGCTAGGGATGATGTTGTTTCATTCATCCCGGTTTACCATGAATCTAACAAAATGCCTGACATACAGTAGGCCCTCAAAAATCTTTGCTGGAAAATAAATAGCACCTTACTTTTTTCTTTAGAACACTTGTAAGTATATAATAAAAGTTTTACAAGATGTGCAATTACTCCCTATCAAATGTATGCTCTGGGGAGGCCATGTCTGTTTTATACCCTTACTCAACATACAGTGTCTGACACATAGTAGGTACTCAATCAATATTTGTTGAAGAAAGGAAGAGAGGGAAGGAAGAAATAGAAGCAGTGAGATGACTGCAGGAGGGAACAAATCCTTTTATAGAAGTTCTTGGAGACTATGGTAATAATTGAAATACAAGCTAAAAGCATTCAATCCATCATTCAGTTGTTCTGCTCATATAATGTAAATATCTGTACCTTTGGAAACAGCTAGAGTCAGCATTTCACTCAACACAGATGTTTGACCTTATATCTATATAGCTGAAACTATTTTTTAAAAAATTTTCTGACTATTAGTGTAGCCAATTTGAATAGGTCTGCGTTTCTTTAAGAGACATACTTCTTGAATGAGTGCTGTGCTATTTAGTCAAGGCCAGAGTGTTGGGAAGCTCTGACCATGAGCTGCATGTTCATTGAAGTAACCTGGAATCTGTCCAGTTTCCTGACAGTAATGTTATAGCATAATGGTTGCCTAAGAACTTTGGTTATCGTCAACATCTGAATGGATCACAAAGGGAAAATTTCGCAACCCAGTCTTTTTTACATAAAGGGTGGCAACAAGAGGAAAGGTCATAGTATGGCTGAAATCTGCTATATCACTTGACATGACAGAGCTGGAGGGTGCTTTGCTTTCCAGAGTATACATACTCATTAAAAAAAAAAAAAAAGCCCAAAACCATGAGATTGTAACAGTAGATTATAATAACAAGAAAGATTCTTTGAAGAGAATAGCACAAAAAATATTTGTTTACTACAGTATCAAATTAAAGAGTCCAAGTTTCTGCCTACCAAGAATTCTAAGGTGACATCAGATATAAAAATAAAAAATATGTTTAAGTAGACAGAAAAAGCACATTTTATTTTTTATTTTTTTTTTAATTTTTTTTAATTTATTTATGATAGTCACAGAGAGAGAGAGAGAGAGAGAGAGAGAGAGGCAGAGACTCAGGCAGAGGGAGAAGCAGGCTCCATGCACCGGGAGCCCGATGTGGGATTCAATCCCGGGTCTCCAGGATCGCGCCCTGGGCCAAAGGCAGGCGCCAAACCGCTGCGCCACCCAGGGATCCCGAAAAAGCACATTTTAAAAAAAATTTAAAAGTGAATCTTTAAATATTTACCTCCTGAGAAATTTCCCTCTAGAAAGATTCTTAATTATACTTCATGAGCTCATCTGCATTATAATAGCACTATGTACTTGTTTTTCATTAACAAAAGATTTTGATTAAAAACTTTACATAGGTAGTGTTTCTATGTAGCTGACTCACATTTTATTAGTAGTGGTAGGTGTGCAGAAAGGGAATACACTGGTTTTGTACAGGAAATACTACAGAGATTTGGAAATCTAGGTCACATAACTGAGCACTGCTATAAAAGAAGAACACAAAGGCTCAATGCTTTTTTGTTTTTGTTCTTTTGCCTTCTGCTCAAATAAGAAAATCATGTTTAAAGAAAAGTTAACAACTAAATGCTTTGTAATTACATTTGGTTAAGTTACATGATAATTAGTTATAGCCATAATTATCCTTTTTGACCTCCACACAGTCTTATTAACATGTTACCTTCATATTTGTGGAGGTTATATTCAATGTGTACTAAGAGCAACCACTAGACAGAAAGCCAGATAATAAAATTTGTGCTTCTGTGAAATCTTTATCTGGAAATCTCAAAAACTGTTTTAAATACCAATTAAGTTTCTGTAGCATCATTAGGCACTAGAATTAAGAGAAGTTAAGAGAAGTTCCCCAAGTTAAGGGAAACTAGGCATGTCACAGGGCAAGCCAACAACTAAACAGGAAAGAGAGCATGCTCACTGCCCTGTACATTCCAACAGATTTGATGCTTCCATGGCTTTCTGAATGTGATGTCACAGTAAACACATATCTGCGTGATGTAATTTAGGGGCTAAAGGTGTCTGAAAATAACACAAGCACCACAAAATATTTTGACAGTAAAATATCTAAACTATATTCTCGAATGCAAATACACTCCACAGCAATGTTTTGAATGCATTGATGAGGTCTTTGGGAAATGGTACTATCTCCTTTGAGCATTTAAAAAAATGTTTACAAATGTGCATTTCTCATGAAACTTTTTAGTTCTTGAGAAATTGAGAACACAGCTCAGATGCTTTAGTCTACATATAAACTATCAAACAAGGACATTATTTCCTGGAATTTGTCTATACTCCTCTATTGGACTATTAATACTAAGGTAGGAGACCTGAGCTATATCGTCACTAACAATTCAGAAAAAGAACCGAAATCTTCCTCTATTATTTCCCACGATGGTTAAACCTAGTGCATGGATCATTTCTGATTAGTCAATTTTAGTTCAGATTTGACTCCTGAACTGTTTGTTAAAGAATAATGCTAGGTGCTGGGAGATGATGTCTCAGTCTCCTAACAAATGACACTGTTTAGATTGGCTTTACTCTGCAATTGCTTTATAACTCTGAACTTCAGGTTCGTTACTGGCAGAACCCTGCTGAGGAATTACTATTATGAACTATGACTGGGCCAGAGCCTCAAATACTCTGGTAAACAGCTTATTTAAAAATAATTATGTCATTGCATTTCATTAAAGAGAAAACAAATGACGGTTTCTACTTCAAAGGGCAACAACAACAACAAAGAGAATGTAGCTAAAAAAAATTCAGAAAATGAACAAAATTTGCTCTTCTCTTTGGGAAGATGTATATAATTCACCATTCTTTAGAAGAAAACTTCAAGGTCTGAGAGGACACAAGCGGCCACGTAAATGTGACCTTCCTCCTTCCCAACCCCTAACGAATGAAGACACACAAAGAACTATGAAGCCCACAGCTCAGTGGGATGCAGCCAGCACACCCGTGCTTTCTATTGTTCAACTCTCTAGGAAGTCATATTATGTACTGGTATATTTTTCTTGCCTTCAGATTAGAAAAAAGAGCTCCATGATTTAAGAACTTTGTTTAACGTATTTATATTTTTAAAAAGAGCCAATGTGTTTCCGAAGGAAGTCTTTGAAGGTTGATTTACTGCGAGATACTTAGAAAAACCTGCCGCTGTCTGTTTCCTTAAGTTAATGTCAATTCACCATCTTCTCCAGCAATAAAAGCATTTTTTCTGCTCACAAAAACTCTCCAACCTGAAGCATAGCCATGCATCTGACAGAACTTTGTCAGTATCTTACTAATAAAGACAGACCCGCCTCTGGGTTACAACCTACATCATAAGACTAGGACAGCACCAAGATGCTTTTAGGAAAGGCTCAAATTGACAAAAGCTTTGCTCACAAAGAAAGGACATTACAGATACTTCAACTCTTTTTTTTTTTTCATAGCCCCAAATCAGAACCGTAATTAAAAGGGTGCCAAAATACTCAAAGTTGGCTCTGGAAAATGGATCCATGATTGCCATACCCAGGGGACCTGTCCAGTCTGATGGGGGAGAACTCAGGGCTTAGTTTTGTTTTCAATCATGAAGCCATTAGAGAGGTGTTCTGCCTTGATGGTATTTGACCAATTATTTTCCTGAAGTAAACAGGATAAAGGGTAATTTGATCAATTACCCTTCTTGAAGTAAAAAAAATAAAAAAAAAGAAAATTTCCCTTGAGTTCTCTATTACTTAAATAGTTCACAGTTAGCCTAGTCTTACAGACATTTCTGTCACAAAGTCTGCACACAGCACACACAGTAGTGATGTGCTGCCTTAAGGGACATATTACTGTTAACGGCCCATCCAGTCATTTGATTATCATTGTTTGGTTAATGGCTTTTTAGGATAATAACTCTGATACAGACAATCAAATGCTTTAATTAGTTTATTACCCTTTTGTTTTTTTATTTCAGAACAGACCCAGGCCATATTTGACTTGAATGTGAGGGTACAGGGCGATACAACTTTATGGCTATGATAGACAAGTATAATCCTCAACTGGGTTCCTCAGTTTCTCAGTTTAGCTCGGTCTCCAGGAGTAGAGGGGGCTCCTAATCCATATTTTATTTATAAACAACATTTGCCTTTCAAGACAATATGACAAAAGTACAGAACATGAGGGGAAAGAGAGAGGCAAATGACAAAAAGGATGAGAAGTTTTTCTAAATGACTGTCAGCAGAGGGGAAAATGGAACAAATAAGATTGGAAAGGTGGGAAGGATATGGGATCCACTCTGTTTTGTACCCCAGATATCAGAACAAATGAGCTTATAAGAGAATTAATGGTTCCTACATTTTACAGGTGAGGAGACTGAGGCACAGGGAGGTTATGAGATTCATCAAGGTTATACTGCTCATAAGAGGCTGATGTGGAACTTGAACCCAGGAGACCTGGTTCTCGAGTCCACGCTGTTAGCCACTGTACTCTTTCTGCTATTATATAAAAATAACATAACAGTGTTAGAAGTTTTAAAAAGGCGAGGGGCGGGGTGGGAAACACCAAACGTAAGAAGGCTAAATGTAAATAATGATCACCTCCAGGTAGTGGATTATGGGCAATTTTTCCTGCTTATTCATTCTTTTTCAGATCTTTGCAAAATAACAAAAATAAAGCTTAACACTTTTTTTTTATGTCAGTAGACAATAAAATAAAAATATTGCTGGCCTAACTAACATTCTCCCTCTTATCTTAGCACTTCTCAATTTAGAAAAACGAGGCACACGCTGAAATGACACGTTGCTGACAGCTATCAGAGCACATGGCATCCCTCCCTAGAAAAATCACAGAAACCTGGGCCCAGGCAGGGACACGTTCAGACTATAACTTCCAACACATGCTGTAGGATCAGCATAAGTTCAGTTCAATTCCCTGTACCTTTTTTCCCTTAACCCTACACCTTTTAAACCAGAGTTACATAACTGACATTTATAATATGACCAGGAGGTCCTAAGAGATATTGAAATGCCTCATGAATCATAGAAGAAAGATTAAACTGACATTCAAGACAGTGTTGGTGTAAAATGTATTTCTGCCCTCACAAATCTACTGGAGCTTCCCGCTGTAGGTCACAAATGCTTACAATCACTACCAGTCCATTTCCCACATATTGTCCTCTTGTTATCAGCATTGAGCATTGCTTACCACTCCTCCTTGAAATTCTCTTTTCCTAGGCTTTTTTTTTTTTTTTTTTAACCTCTCAATATTCTACTCTTCATTTCTACTTCTATCATCCTGACTGTTCCCCATCTGGCCCCTCTTCCTCCTCTGAGCTGTCCCTAAAAGACTTTTCCTTCTTCCTGTGTTACAATCTTTCTCTCTACTATTAGGACTTCAACCATCAGAACTACAAGAATAATCCCTGGAGCAACATCTCTAGTCCTGTGGTCTCTTCCAATCTCCCTCTAGATGTCTACCAGCATTTCTAATATCTAATACTGAACTCGTCTTTCTTCTCTCCCAAAACTGTTTTCCCCTCTGGGTTGCTTGCAACTTTTAATGCTTCTACCACCCTTCAATAATCTGGACTTAAAAATTCAGTGCCATTTTGACTTCTCTTGTTTCTCTCTTCAGTTGTTGTATAGTAGTCCTATACAACCTACCTCCATGATCTTATTTACTTAATTAGTTGACTCACACCTACTGAGTAACTGCTGTAATGACGGATACTGGGGCTGCGGTGAACATCACAAGTGAGGACCCTGCCTTTCTGAAGTTTACATTCTCATAGGGCAGACACAATTTCAGGCGGCAATTAGTGCTATGAGAAAAACAAATAATGTAGAGGGATCATGAATGATTGATAGTGGTAACAGGGGCTACTATTTTAGATAGATTGGCTAGGAAAAACCTCTTCAAAAAATGACATTAGAGCACCCAGAACATGAAAGTGAACCTTGTGAAGATCTGAAGGAAGACCATTCCAGGGAAGTGGAACAGCAAGTACAAAGGCACTGGGGTGGAAAAGAGTTTGGCTGAAGAACTATAGACCAGTATGGCTGGTAGAGTGTGAGCAGGGAAGGGTGGTAAACAATGAGATCAGACAGCTAGGGCAAAAAAGAAGGACCTTGTAAGCCATGGTAAGGAGTGTGGATCTTATTCTAAGTGTAATGTGAAATGTTTGGGGAGTTTTGACTTGGGGAGTGATGGGGTCTGATTTATGCATTAAAGACACTAGAGAATAGACTATAAGGGAGAATATAGCACTTGTTAGATAAATAAAAAACAAAAACAAACCACATTCGTAGGCAACATACATGGCCACTGAGCTACTTCTTGAATTTTTAAAAAGTAATCTCTACACCTAACATGGGATTTGAACTTACAACCCCAATATCAAGAGGCACATGCTCACTGACTGAGCCAGCTGGGTACCTTGAGCCACTTTTTATAAGTGAAAGTTCCAATTCAACAGATATGTAACTTCTTCACTCATAAATAACAATGTTATGAGTTGAAATACTTCCATTTCCTTTAAATTAAAACAATATCATGTTTCTGAAATGGACAGCAAGCAATGAAGCATATAGTTTTGCTCATTTTCCACGTATATGTTATGTAAATGAAACCAAATCTTTTGGGCATTTTGTCATCAGTAATGTCCAACAGCACAATTAGGAATGAATTAACAAAAATATTTATAAAAAATTCACAGATTGCTTGTAATGAGGTACAATGGACAAGGCATTCAGTGTATTAAACAGGAATGAATGATGCTAAAATTATATTTCCACTAGAGGTCTACAAAGAAGGAAGCTGAAAATAAAATGAATAAAAGATAAAGGCATTTCAATTATTGTCAGGTTATAAAAGGTTTGTACTTTTATGTGATGTGAAGATAAGAGAATGGAAGCATAGCAAATGAGTCTATTATGTCAGTATCATTTGGAGTCAGACAATTAAGCTTTTGGCATCTACCAACACTGACTATGTCTCTCCCATAAAACTGAATACAACTTGGTAGATTGAAAAGAAAAAAAGACAATTATGAAATAATCAGTATTCATATTAGGTTTTTAAGGTTCCTTTTATTTACAAAAAGCAATTCACTCATCTCCGTATTCTCTGAGTTTATTCATTTGCTTCCTTGCACATAAATAAATATCATGCTTGCCTTTTCCTGCCCAAAGGTCTGAGAAGAGCACCACAGTAGGGAATGATGACTTTCTTTCTTATTGTGTTTATGGGTGAGGTATAACTTAAGGAATTCATTCACCAAACAGGCATGGAGAATCAACCATGTGTCAGGCATTGTAATATAGGCAGTGGGAGTGCTAAGGTGAAAGAGATTGTATCACATGATGAGGAGGGAGAGCTGCTTCTCTAAGGAAGACTCATGACAGCATTTCTAACACAATAGCACCTGTTTCTAGAGGTTGGTGTCTTAATTGGGATTGTAAAAAAAGTATACCTTCTATTATTCCTCCAAATTTCCTTTGATTGGATAGAAGAGTCAAAGAGTTGAAGGGGATAGAGGAGTCATCTCATGGGGAGTGTGAAGGTTGACTCAAATCTCTAAATGTAATTTGTATCTCTTATTCTAATAGGACAGAATGTTTTATTTCCAAGGAAAATTCTAGCCATGGCACTCTAAAAGGTTATATTCACAACTGGGAATATAGATGCAGATGGCAGTAGTTTATGATATAATTTTTCTACTGCTGTGTAACAAATGACCACACATTTGGCAGCTTAGCATAACACACTTATATTTTATTGCCTCATAGTTTCAGTAGGTCAGGAGTCTGGGCATGGCATAGCCAAGGCCTCTGCTTAGGGTCTCACAAGGCTGCAGTCTCATCTGAGACTTGACTGGGGAAGGTTTTGCTATTGTCAACAGAATTCAATTCCTTGTGGCTATAGAACTAAAGGCCTCTGTTTCCCTGGCTATCTGCCTGAAGCTGCTTTCAGCTTCTTGCAAGTGGGTCTCCCAACATAGTAGCTCACTTCTTTGAAGCCAGGAATGAGTGGGTGACTCCAGCAAGATGGGCACTAAAATCTTGTTCAATATTATCATATACATCCAATCTTTGCTGTGCTCTATTGGTTAGAAGTAAATTACAGGTCCTGTACATCCTCCAGGGGACAGGATCACACAAAGGTATGAACACTGGGAAGGAGGGATCGTAAGGACCCTCACTCAAAGAGGATCTACCACATTACTTAGACTTTCCCCCTCTATGTTAACTTAATATACCAAATCTTCTTTCTCTTTATTATTGCTTCAAATATAACTCTTTTCACCTTTAAAGTTTTTTAAAGCTGAAGTTAATCCTGGCTTGTATGTTCCTGCCACTATTCTTAAGAAAGTTCCTCTTGCTAGTTCTAGGTTCTTTGTTCAGCTTTTGTACATTTGTTTGAACATTTAAGCTCATCACAGAACTCTGGGACATCTCCCTCAATTTATATGTACATCTCTGTCCTTTCCATTTGCTGAGACTGTAAGTGAAGTTCTGAGTGGAGTTCATCTTCTAGGATTTATTACGCCACAAGCCACATTCCCATCCATGGTCTCTAAATGTGAGAACAAACCCATTTAACCCAAGTTTATTTATTTATTTTTAAAGATTTTATTTATTTATTCATGAGAGACATAGAGTGAGAGAGAGAGAGAGAGAGAGGCAGAGACACAGGCAGAGGAAGAAGCAGGCTCCATGCAGGGAGCCTGACGTGGGACTCGATCCCGGGACCCCAGGGTCAGGCCCTGGACCGAAGGCGGTGCTAAACCACTGAGCCACCCGGGGCTGCCCAACCCAAGTTTAAAATGAAAACAAAACAAAACAAAACAAAACAAAAAACAAAACCACAAACAAAACCTGGAATCTGGAATATGTCCAGATAAGTACCTAATTCCTGGAATCTGTGCTATATGTACATAATTAAACAATTGCATCCTTGTTAGATTCTTTTGGTAGAACTACAATCCCAGCAGGTGTTTTGGTAGTTGAAGTGCTTCTCTATTACAACAGTTTGACACACACCAGTTAATGATCCACATTAATGAAAGGATCATTCATATTCTTTTTCTGCCTGGGTTGTTTAAAGTCCACTTTTACAGATTTACTTTGGTTTCTTTCTTTTTTTCAGCTCTAATGCTCTTTCTGGAGCAGCATCCTCATTCACATTCATGGATTTCTGACAGGAAAATGCCTGTAGTCTTACTCCCCTTCTTCCAGATCTGGTCATTCATGGAAATATTTTGTTTTTTTTTGTTTTTGTTTTTTTTTTGTTTTTTCATGGAAATATTTTGGTCATAAAGCTCCAGGTGATGGTGTGTGGCACCCACCTAGGGTCCATACATACAAGAAAAAAGAGTTAATTCTGTTCTTTTACAAGTCTCTCCTACCTCATGACTGAGCTTTAGCTGCTTTCTTTCTACTACAGGGGCATCCTCAACATTTGCAGAGTCTGATCTCAGTGTCTCATATGTAGGTACTCATAAATATTTGTGGAGAGAATTGGCTGATGTCTATTTGTATATATAAGTGGATATTGCTATATATTAGATTCATTCATATGGATGGGTATTTCTTTCTAGTTAATAAATTCCTAGAAATGAAATTGAAGGGTCAAAAAAATGTATGTTTTAGACTCTCAGAGACACAGACTGCTGTCTACGAGAACTGAGTTGAGTAATATCTGTCGACAGTGTGTGTGTTGGTTTCCTTATGTATTCGCTAACAATCATTGTTAATATGTGGCCCTCTGGTGAATAAAAATGATGCTTCATTATTTTAAACTCACTCCTTAGTAAATGACATCAAGACATATATATTAAACATTCATATATATTAAATATCTTATTAAACAAATATTGATTACAATTTTAAAATAGAACTATCTCATGAACACCTACCATGTGCCAGGTACTATTCTAAATTATAATGAACAATATATTCAAGATCCCTGTTCTCAAGGAGCTCATAGAGGAGCTCAGATAGGAGGAGGAGACAGATAGTAAGCAACTAAACAAACAAAAAATAGTGTGAAGTCCTATGAAGAGAATAAAATATGGGAATGAAATAGAGATCTGGAGGTAAAGAGGAGGCCAACATTAAATAGACTGTTGAGGTGCCCTGGCTGGCTGAGTAGGAAGAGCATGTGACTCTTGATCTCAGGGCTGTGAGCTCTAGGCCCACGTTGGATGTAGAGATTACTTAAATAAATAAAACTCTGAAAAAGAAATAGATCGTTATGAAAGCAAACAGGCTGAGAATTAAATGATACCATGAACTAGACCTCTTCATCCATAATGTCCTATTTTCTCAAGCATAGCAGGCACTGTTCTGCCTCAGGGTTTTTGTACTTACTCTCTGGAGCATTCTTCTGTCAGGTATCTATAAGGCTTACTCCTTCCTTGGATGGGTGAAATGCCTGTACAAGTGTAGTTTGAGGGTTTGCAGTGAATTGGTGGCTAGCTGTACCCATTCCTAGGCAGTTTCAGTACTGCTATCTTCTAGACAAGTTCAGCAAGGCTTCCCTCTCCATAAAAAGACTATGACATTTGGAGAACCCTTGACGTTTCCAGTTAGACATAAACTTTATTGTTTCAAACTTCACAGACATTAAATAAATGTGAGCTAAAGCTGGGCTTCTTTATTGCTCATTTAAAGAATGAAATGTTACTTGGCAATTGTTTTTAGCAGTTGGTTTCTTACAACCGTTGGAGTAATTTAATAATGATAGATTACATAAATTGACATGAGTAGAAATCTTTTGCCACCTTCTAAGGTTTCCAGCTCTTAAAAAAAAAAAAAAAGAAAGAAAGAAAAGAAAAGAAAAGAAAAGAAAAAAAGGAAAGGATAAAAGAAAAGAAAAAGGTGGGGTGGGGAGAGAATAGTTTATATTGGACTAGGCTGCCACGACAAAATTCTCTTCTTATACACTGACAATGAATGATGAAGGTGATAATGATGATATATATTGAGCACCTACCAGATGGGAGCCACTTTATAAACATTATCTTTAATCAGCTAGCCTCTTCAGATATATTACTTTTAATCCTCTAAACAACCCTATGAGCTGGTGACATCTCCAATTTCAGAGATGAAGAAAATGAGACTCAGAGAGATTACAGAACCCCAAAGGCATAAATCTATTAGGTAGTAGGGCTGAAATTTGAACCCTGTAGGATACGATCTCTTAAAATACTATTCTGCTTCTCTACAAGTAAAAACGAATCTATCTTTTTGATAAAGATATCATTTAGGGTGCAAACAACTGTTTTTTATGTAAAAACCAAAGACAATTTCACAAATGATACTTCATTTTATCCTGTGATATAATGAGCTGTAATGCTCCTTCTTTCCATTTCATAAATGGAGCAAAAGTGAGGTTGAGGAATTTACCTAAGGTTTAAAAAATCTTGCCCTAGAAGCAGGTTTTCACACTCTCAATGCTCTATTCTACTTGAACTTTAACTTTCATTAGCATTTTGTAGTTATTATAAAAGAAATGAGAAACACAAATAGCACTGTAGAGTCCCAAGACCTAATCATTTTTTAGTCTAATTGGTAATGTTGGCTGAATAAGTTCATAAAGTCAGATGTTTTCAAAAAATACTATTAAAGATTCAGTTCTTAACTCTGTATCTTCAGGTTTAAGATCTTTATCAAGGCACAGTTATTATTCCTTCTATATGCATCATTTTGTAAATGGTTTCAAAGACAGCTTTTATTTTTTACTTTAAGTAAAAAATTAAGTTTTCGATGATGCTTAAAAATTTTTACTTTTAAAAAGCATGCTTTAAATTTTAGAATTGAATGTTCACTCTAAAAAAAAGAAAAAATCAAACAATATAAAGGTTTCTAATAAAAAAGAAAATACAGGTATTCTCCCAATACGACCTCCTTAGAAAAACATTGCTGTCAATGAGTTAGGTTGGAATCTAGACTTGATTGGAAGTTATTCAAGTTCCTTAAGCCTTGTTGTTTTATGCTGAATATCTGTAAATCATAAAAATTATTTAAGCTGAGGTAAATTTTGGTCAATGATTCTAACTAAGATAAAAAAACTCTAAAACAACCTTTATTTATACAGTGCTTTATATTTACAAAGCACTTTTACACTAGTTCACTCAATCCTTGAGACAATCTTGGGAAGATTGTATCCCTACTTTCCAGATAGGAAACCAAGACTCCAAGAGGTCATCATAGCTTATCAAATCTAAGCTACCACTGAGAATACCTCTCCATTTTCTATGCTCAAAAAACCAAAAAATAAAAAACCCCAAGTCAATTGTGATATGATGACTTAACTAGACCTCTGTGAGACTCACAAGACTTTATAATAAAGACCTGAGTCAGGGGTCTTGGGTTGCCCTTTCCAAGCATGTGACTGAGGTAAATCATTTAAGTTCTCTGAGCCTTGATTTTTTCATATCTTTCAAATTAGAAACAATAATGCCTGTCTCATAGGGTTGCTGTGAAAACATATAGATGAAAAATAGTACTTACAAACTATCTATGGCATTATTATCTTTAAATATGTTTATCTGTAGTAGTAATACTAATACTCTACTGTTAAAGGCAGAAACTTCTAGATCTATTCTGAACTGGTATATCATATTAAATAATTAGTAAAGCTGTTACAACACATGACGGCTACTGCCACTGTCTCCTCTGAGATGAGCTGTTAATACTCTGTCCTCATATGAACCTGGAGAACACCTATTTCATTAACCTGAAAGAATGTATTCCACTTGGATAAGGACATTTTCAGGTCTTGAGGGAAAATACTTCTTTCTGGCATCATTCATATTTTGCTTGTCAGGTTATAGGTTGAAACATGAGTCCCATGGTAGACACTCTATTACTGCAGTCAGTTCTAATGGTGAAGGAATTGAGAGTTCCATTTTTTGGAAGAGAGAAAATACACTATACTTATACATCAATGCCTTCTGGAAGTTTGAGGCAGTCCTTGTATTTTTTTCCCCCCTGCTTCTGTGTTGGAAATCATTCTACATTCCCATGTTAGTACTAAGGTATATATAGACTTCTACCTTGTACATCCTGTAATCCCCTTGACAACTATATTCTTGTCTGGTGGGAGGAATTAAGTCTATTTGTCTGGACATGCCTTCATAGTTTCTAGCTAATGGTAGTATATGTGATTAAAGTATGTATCTGAAATATTTCCCTGGAAATGGTCTTCTATGAGGACACTTATCATGTGGTAGTTCTGAGACTGATTCACACTAGATATTTTTTGTGTATGCTAAATACTGGAAATATGGTGCCTTTCTGATTTTTATGACCGACAAACTGTATTTTGCTTTCTTCCTATGTACCAACAGAAAATAATAATTTATATAGATTTGGCATTACTAAGTAACTTTAGCACTTCAATTCTCAGGAATTTATTTAATGAAAAAGGCAAATACCTAAGAGTTAATTAATGTGCAGAAGAAGCAACAGGAAAACATGAGATAGTCGAAGATCCAGGAGGACAACAGATCATTGCTTTGTGCATCTGGACTTCTGGGTACTCACTGACCCAGAATGCACATGAATATCAAGTTTAAACATTAATACTGAGTTTCAGGTGTTCCAAACTCTGACATACACTGATGAACTACTAATCTCTTTTTATTTTATTTTTTTTAAGATTTTATTTAAGAGAGAGGTAGAGAGAGTGTGCATGCACAAGCAGGGGGTAGGGGCAGAGGGAGAAGTGGACTCCCCGCTGAGCAGGGAGCTGGAGGAGGCAGGGCTCAATCCCAGGACTTTGAGATCATGACCTGAGAGGAAGGCAAATGCTTAACCGACTGAGCCACCCAGGGGCCCCATGAAATATTAGTCTCTTTTTAAAAATGAATATTTGTTCATTTGCTACTCAAACCTAGCCCAAGCTACTATCCTGTTTCATGTCAATCACATCTTCCTGCTTTCTTCACTCTTGCCACACCTATAGCCCAGTTTCAAACAAACGCCTGGATGATCTTTTAAAATATGGATCAGAGTTTTCTCCTGCTTAAAACCATGGATGGCTCCTATGACACTCAAAATAAAATCCATACTCCTTAGAATGGTGTTCAAAGCCCTGTATGGTCTCTCTCTTCTCTACATCTCCACCCTTATCGCATGCTTATTCATCTGTTCGTTCCTATGTATCAGAAACCCAGGCTTTCTTCTGTCCCTCCAATATGTCAGATTGTTCCTACTTCAAGGCTTTTGTACTTGGCCAGAAAAACTCCTCCCATAGATTTTCTCCTAGATGAATCTTGACTCAAATTCACCTCTTCAAAGAGGGTTAACATTTCCACTTATAATATCAGGTGGATTTATTGTATGCATAACAGTCATTGCTGCCTGGAATCACTTATTGCTAATTTGCTTGTCCATTTCTACCTAAGCAGCTTGACAGCAAGGGCTTTGTAAGCTAGTACCCCACTGCCTAGGTCAGGGTCTGGTTGATTGCAGATACTCAATAAATAGTTCATGAAGGAATGAAGTAATAAACCTAAATGGTTACCTTTTTTTGTGACATATTTTTCTGTCACTTTTTTTTTCCTGGAAAAAAATTGTACCAGGAAAGAAATTACTTATTGTTCTTGAAGCTAACAATAATTTGCTCATGTAAAGCAAAATTAAATAACCCAAGCACAGTTTCCTTTCCAGAGATCACCCGAGATTACATTTGATATATTTTCTTAATGGAACATCACAGCAGTGACCTACTTTCAAATTGCAACAATACGAGAGAATATGTGAGTTAATGGTTTTCCCTGAATGGTGTGACAACACCAGTATTTACAATGGGTATTATCTAGCTCTGAATGATCAAGCCACTAGAGAACAGGTCTACCCTACAATAAAAACAGGTGAAATAACATCAGAGTCACTAAACTATCCCCTTATGCTTGGAACAATTTGCCCCAATTCTAGGAGAGAAAAAAAATATAAATAGCAACGATAACTTTATGAAGAAGTGAATACTATAGTGCCCATTCTAAACAGGATAGCTGACTTTCACCAAAAATATAAAGCTTTTCCTTTGATAAATTCATGTCAACTAATAAAAATATGTGCGGGAGGTAATTAGAAAAGCAGTAATGATAGTTTGAGACCTAGAATAAGTACAATGAGAAGATGCTGTATTGAATCTGACTTCTGGATCTAAAAAAAATTATTATAAAGTCCTTCAAATGTTGCAGTACAGCATTTCCCCTTTTTCTCATAAGAACCTTTTGCCATCTGCCTAAATAACTTCTAAGCAGCTTCTGAATATAAAGACAAAAAAGCAGCTATCACTGACATTCTAATTTTAAAAGTTAAAATATTGCTAGTTTCAGACAGGGACACCTGAATGGATGCAGGAAGCTCACATAGACAAATATATGTAATCACATGGTTATAGTGGGGGTAAAGTTCACCTTTGTTTTCAACTAGTCAAGTGAAAATTACAGGTTTATTTGACAATTTGTAACAGTTGAACATCCATATTTCTGCTGTTATAAGACATGCTGTGATGCAGATAATTACATATGCATATCTATGCACACTGCTCAATATTTTCTTTGCAAAATACCAACAGGTGTATTACTAGGTTAATATATGATCACTAAAATATTATTTTAACTTTCAAAAACATTTTTCAAATAGATATTTTAAAATCTCTTGATATATGTAGCAAAATTGATTCCCAGGAACATTGTGCCAAATTATATTCCCACCTGTAGTGGATGAGAATATTTACTTTCAACTTTAATTAGTGGTAGGCCCAGATGGCTCCTAAATTCGATGGATTTTTTTTTTTTTTGTCTAATATATAACTTAAGAAAAGAAAGTATATTCTCCACAGGAAGATTCCTGCTCCCTGCTTCCTTTGCTCAGGCATCATTTGGGTCTTCGTGGGTGTAGAAACCTTGGCTCCAGCTGCTCATCTCAATCCCATGAATCTCTGAAGCTTAAGAGCTCACTTATCATTACAATTTTACCCTCTGTTCTTCTTGGTGCAGAGAGACATGCATTCCTTGGTTTTCATTTTTTAAATACACAAACATAATTTTAAATGTCATTTCTAAGTGTAGGAGCAGAATGGGGAGGGTTTGGCATGAGATCACTCTGCCATCTTGGTAGATGGTAGTTTATTCTGAATCTTGACAGCTCTATTTTCTTGCTTTAGTACTGTAGACGTTTTCATGATCATATACTGGTATGCTTATATATATATATATATATATATATATATATATATTTGTTTAAAAGACGTTGAATGAAATATATATATATTTGTTTAAAAGACGTTGAATGAAATATGTGTTTGGGTAAATATGTATATATACACACACACATACATATAATATATACATGTGTTATGTATTTCTCTTTATAAAAAAGAGAACTTTCTGAATTTTTAAAAGATTTTATTAAACTTTTTTTTTAAAGATTTTATTTATTTATTAATGAGAGACACACACACACACACAGAGGCAGAGACACAGGCAGAGGGAGAAGCAGGCTCCATGCAGGGAGACTGACATGGGATGCGATCCTGGGTCTCCAGGATCATGCCCTGGGCTGTAGGTGGCCCTAAACTGCTGAGCCCCCTGGGCTGCCCAAGATTTTATTTATTTATTCATGAAAGACACAGAGAAAGAGAGAGAGAGAGAGAGAGAGAGAGAGAGAGGCAGAGACACAGGCAGAGGGAGAAGCAGGTTCCCCACAGGGAGCCCGATTCAGGACTTGATCCCAGGACCCCGGGATCATGACCTGAGCCAAAGGCAGATGCTCAACCACTGAACCACCCAAGAATTCCTCTGAATTGGCTTTTGACCTTTGAAAGATGTGTAAATCCCCCGGTTGCACTGATATTCAACCAAGTTGTTGTTGGTGTTACCCTCTCAAAGCTCTGGCTGCGAGCTGGCCAGTGTGCACTTGTGTTATAAGGTTGATCTAACAGTCTGAGGGGAGTAAGAAAGGAGCCAGGACCAGAGGTGGCTGTAAAGAGCACATGGCATTTGGGGCAGAAGCCACTAACCTGGGTGAAGTGCTCCAGTGCATGTCAGATGTAACTGACATGCTGTCTATGCTGTCTAAAGAACCAAGCCCCAGTTGGCTTTCTGCTTGACACAGAATCTGTGAATCCCGAGGATTTCAAAAATGCCATTGACTCACCAAGATAAAAGAAGAAAAAGAGTCCATTTACCTCCTAATTCATTGGCTTAATTCATTACCCCTTCAAATTAGAATGCATTAAGAGCTACTGTCCTGCCATAGTGACTTCCAATTATTCCCATAATCTCCACCATTGTTCAGCAGGAGTAACAGGTTGGCTGTTCTTGCTCTCACTGTATTTGGATCCTACCTGCCCTATTGAAAACTTTTTGGGATTTGCCTGTAACTGCCAGTGCTCTTGAAGATTTTTACTCCATTTTTATATTCCATTTATCATTTTCATGGGAATTTTGAAGGAGGGTAGATGCCTGTGTTTGTGCTGCCAATCTACCAGGAAATCAGGAAATCAGTAAGTTCTTACTAAAGACCTCCTATAGAATATCTGCCCAGATATTATTTTATTATGCATTTAAAAAACTGCTTCTTACTGCTTTTATTACAGAACTATTTTTTTCGTCAATCTAGGTGTCAATCAACACTGCAGTTCAAACTAAGTAGTTATTTCAAATAAAGAGCATACTAAAACATTATGGTATTGACCATGTAAATATTGATGGAGATTGATACAAGCACCTTTAAGGGTTCCAAAACTAATCAAAAATGCCTATTTGTCTACGTAACATTTCAGTGGAGGCAGGATAACGGAACATACCAAAGTTTTGTTATAGTTAGCAAAAAACAACTGAAAGATAAGATGCTGATTCAGACATTTAACCACAGTTTCCTGTGATGGTTACACTCTAACTCAAAATCGAAAATAACATTATTATATACTAAGAAAAGCTCTCATCTACCATATTTTCAAATGGATCTAAATTCAAAGAAGATTTAGACAATAATTACTTAATACTTAGTACAGAGAAAACGTATATTTAAATTAGCTGCTTTAAAATAGTAATAATGCAGTACCAGCATTATTAGCACAAGCAGTAGTAATCCATTTATGGAACATCTTATACTACCAGGTGCTTGGTTAGCTAGTCTCCATGTATTTCACTTGATCCTCCAATCCTGCTACTTCAGATATTACGAACTCCACCTTTTATATGGCAAAAGAAAACCAGAGATTAAGTATTTTGCCCAGCGAAGTTGGATGGCTAATTGGGGTGCTCCCTGGGGCACCTCTAGGGATCATCAGAGGTTCTGCAGAGCACTGTTTACACG
Source organism: Canis lupus baileyi (assembly GCF_048164855.1). Classification (NCBI taxonomy): domain Eukaryota; kingdom Metazoa; phylum Chordata; class Mammalia; order Carnivora; family Canidae; genus Canis; species Canis lupus. The sequence goes on from NC_132853.1 coordinate 30,961,317, forward strand.
GGTTCAAACTGCTCCTCCAGGCTGCCTCTAAGATTCATGTACTTCTTCATTGCTAGAGGCATCCTGATGAGAGCTGGCTGGCCACGTAGAAAGCATTCATGTTCTCTGTGATCCTATGTCTAGGTTCTTAAGTTGGGGTTTATGAACACACTGAAGATGGATGCAAATGTGTATAACTGCACATATCTGGTATAGGGCTTTTACCAGACTTCAGTGGAGGCCACCATCCAAAAAAGGTTCAGAATTATCTTCTAGATATTCCCCAGAGACTGATTTTAAGTGATAACACCCAAGAAATCTGATTCTCATTTCTGAGGAAATCCCCTAGTATAACATCCCAGAGTGTACTTTTGTTAAGAAGCAAGTTGAGGCAATTACCCAAGAGAAAATTCAAAATTGTTACTTGAAATATGCAGAGTCACACCAAAGGAAATGAGGTTAGAGACTGCAGCTGAATTATCTACCTCATGGTAGTGATTTTCTGTGTTTCATTACATATAGAAAAAAGCTACTGCATAAAGAGAAAAAAAATGAGCTGAGTTCATCTGAATTATCAAACATAAAAAGACAAGTCAGAAAAATTATAAAATTATTGGGAATATAGCCAATATTAGCAATTATATTTCTAAATAAAAAGACAACGTAGAAACTATTTGCTAGTTTAAATAGGAGGCTAGGTACAATCTTATGACAGATAAAAAGTGCAGATGGAATTTTTCTCTTTTCTTCCAAAGAAGTTCTGCTGAATTTCAAATATTTTCTTTGAATAATCATGTTTGACAAATGTAAAGGTTAATGTTAGCAAGGTAATTAAAATTAATGATGGCAATGTCCGCTGGGTTATGCATGTGTGTTGCAGGTGTTTCCCTCTACTGTTCCCACCCTAACTTAAAAATGTCTAATATAGAAAATTCTGAGTATACACATAATACATTAGGAGTGATTATTTTCATCTACCCTGAAATCTATATAATTTCTTTACATAAAGAGCTCTTATAGTGTTTTTGAAATATAATTTGATTTTTTTTAATGTAATAGTTATACAAAATTAAGAAAAAAGAAAACCTCACTGTAGAGATTGAGCATATACTGTTAGAGGCATGGTTTCCAATCTTCTTTCTATAATATAGTTTGGAAGTTAAAAGTTACCCCAAAGAGTCTTTGAATATTATCCTCTACAAAGCCAAACCATTTACTACCCAGGACTTTACTCAAAACTTACTTGGATACTTTTTTAACAAGAATTGTATCGTATTCCTACATTTATAGTTATACGTATTTGATATCTGGTCCTCAGCAGAGGGGAGATTGAGAATGGCAAACAGGGATAGTAGAGTGGTAGAGGTCAACATCAAGACAACCCACAGACAGACTGACATCAAGGGAAGAGACAAAAGAACAAACAGGTAAAAAGGGAGTCCAAATCTGTGAAGAAGCACAAGTGCTGGGAGACAGGAGGGGAGGATGGAAATGTCCAATGGTTTAAGCTCTCCCCAAGGACTGCCCGTCTGCTGGGACATTGCAAGTTAGTCAGCCAGTTGCCTTGCTTCTCTTTCTTGCTCAGTGCTGACTCTGGGGGCATCCATTGACAGTTCTTTTAAGAGAGGTATTCTGTTGGCCCTGGCTTAGGAGTAAATGCTTGAGCTAGCAGCTCTGATGAGCAGGGAACTGGTTCAGCTATTCCATAGCTCTTTAATTAATTATCCTGCCGGGTGCCCAAAGGTCTGTTCCTAGTTTTCCCTGCCTGCGATCCTGGAAGTTTTCTCATGGTTCTACTTAACTCACTGTTTCAGCAGTTTTGTCTTTCATCTTTATTGTATTTGGGGGTCTTTTGCTCAGCTGGGCTGTACCTTCAGTTTTATTCCATCTGTTGTATATTATTCAAAAATTCTTCAATGTTGGTTCTAATCTTTCAGGTTTCCAGCACTGCCGTGGATTTATTTTTGTATTTATTCTTCCATTTCAAAGAGACTTTGGATGGAAGTAGAGGTAAAAACATGTCTTAATCAGCTATCTTCTCTTGGAAGCCATTTCAGGCACGTTAAATAAAGTAAATATTCTCCTCCTACAATAGGTGTTTTAAGATTTTAACGATTAGCTATTAATTTTACTGTAGGCAAGCCAACACATTTAACAAAATTAAACTGTCAAGCTTGAAATTTCCTTTTGGTTTTGTTAAATGAATTACTAAAAAAAATACAAAAGTGAAAAAAGTGCAGAAAACTTACAATCCATATCAAGTATGGCCCGAACAGATTTAACAAGTTCCTTAGATTCAAGTGCCAGTGTTGCTGGGATATTACGTCCATTCCTTCTTAGTGGTGTGAGGGAAGTCTGAGAAGCTAGCATAGGTCTTCTTTCACTGTGAAGGGCAACAATATAAAGTTGAACTTATTGTACAAATAATAAAATCTGCTTGGTTAAATAATCTGAATTCTTAGGTACAAAAATATTTGTATTTCTGGGAATATTGTATTCTTATAACCATAAAATGAAGTAATCACAAAACGTTTGTTTTCAGTTCTTTATTATGTAACAAAGACATGTATAAGAACTAGGTTGACCTCATAATAGGAGGAATAAATCATTTGTTGGACTTATTTTGTGCTTATGTCATGCTAACACAATGTAGCCCTTTAGTTTGCAAAAATTCAAATGAAGCACTTAAACATAAATTTATTAAATGGACATTTACTATCACTTCCTATAATATTAAATATAAATTCTATGTTTATTTGCTCCTGAACGTATCTTTATTTTTGAAATTTTTTGAACTGAAATTATATAAAATCTAAAACATCACAGAGCATTTATATCACTTTTTGAAGATGTAAATGTCACCTGAAATGAATATGCTCTGGTGTAATTTAAAATGCAAGGTTTTACTGCAAAAAACCATTATGTTGAGACTTTTACTTGAAAAGAGATCATTTTAAACTGGTAATGAAACCATTATTATTTATTTATTATTACTATTTATAATCCATCTTCAATAAGCATGATGGATTAATTCACAAGAAGCAATTAAAGCATCAATTCTCAAATTCAAATACAGAGCCTTTATTCTGTGTTGAAAGACAAAGGCCAAAATTTATTACAGAAGTTATAGTATATTAAAAAGCTTGAATCATATTTTCGTAGAGTTTAAATTTCCAAGATATGGTGAAAAGTTGCTTAATATTTTTTAAGGTTACCATGAACCTGTTTAAGGCAAGGGCAGGCTCTGGCTTTTAAATGATCATTCTTAACACCAAAACTTTTGAATTATTATTCAAGGTCACAAGGAGATTCTGAGGGTGGTGATGGGGGACACATCTATCCACACAGGGGAATCTGATTGAGTATTTTAACATTCTTATTGAAAATAATTAACTGAAATTCACATAATTATCTTACATTATAAGCAGCACAGATAGCAATAAAATGTCAGATCTTTCATTAGAATAAAGCATTACAATAAAATGAGCTTAAAAGTGTACTGATATCACATAACATTTAGAATAATCCAATTACAATGTTGTACACCTGAAACTAACATAACATTGTGTGTCAACTACATTTCAATAATAAAATTTTTTTTAAAGCATACTACTGTAGACATTTTTCTAAAGTAAAAAAAAATGCTATGTGGAACGTTAAAATATAATAAGAATATGATGAATCATCTTCATTTATTAAACTGTTGTTTTCATAGTAAAGGGCATAGTTTTCCTGTTTCTTCAAGCATGCATTGCTAGAAGTAGAAGTACATTGCTGGTGGCAGCTATTATAAGATGAGGAGAAAAAAACTGCTTTGAAAATATATATAAACAGGAAACTTCCTTTTGTTTATCTTTCATTATGTATCAAAATGACCATAAACTTGCAGTTTGAAATACATGAATCTTATTAGTATGTTTGTAGCTCTTAGTAGGAAACTTTAAATTAGAAACAAACTGTGAATAACAAAATCAAGGTGTATTCTCCAAATATATTTCTTTTATTTGTGTCTACTAAATGTTGAAAATGAAAGAACTGATTGCATGAACCTGTTTTATAAAATTCTCTTTGCCATAACAACTCATCTGCTCGGTTGAGACTGATCTTTAAGGTAATTTTTACTCATATACAGATGCTTAGAGAACTTTAGGGTAATCCCATCTTTATAGAATTCCTAACAAAAACAAGATAGGTGATTCCTACCTCAATTTTAGAGTACTTGGTTACAGTGACTGGCTAAATACCTCCAGGAATTTCTCTTACAGAGATGGAGTCAAAAACAACATGTCCTTGTATCTATTTCCACAAGACATTAAAAAACAGCATCCAATAGGAGTTATGTAGCATCTTAAGGCTATTTAAAAGATTTTAGTATTTTAGTCACAATTACAAAATGAAAAATGTAATCATATTCTACAGGAAACAATTAAATATTCTTACCTTAAACTTGATAAAGGAGAAGAATTATCAGAAAATAATTCTTGAATAGTCTAGAGAAAACATGACAGTAAAGGAGATATGTAAGTTTGATATCTGTAAGATGTCTTAACTAAAATTTATAACCTCCCCCCATCTCCCACTCCCAGTTGATTAAAAGGTACTTCTGTTACATGGAGGGAAAAATCAATTACACTGACATGGAACTCTACTCAGACATGTAATAGTTATGAAAATATTTATTTATAGAGCAAATATTTATCAAATAATGTTTAAACAATAGTATTAAGAGTTTTGAGAAAGTGTTCATTAAAACATAGCATATATTTAGGATCATTTAACCCTATCTCAATTATTTCTCTTAACAATCTATTGGTGCTGGTCTTTCCATTATCTATGCCATTTTAAACCTGATTATAGGTTAGCATTGCTGTTTTGAGCCAGAGAATGTTTCACTAGTCACCAAACACCAGAACATTTAAATATATGTCAGTCATTTACAGATTTTTTAAAATGGACATAAAGTAATATAATGGGAAAATTTACCTCTACAAAATGAAGAAGCTTTTCAGTGGATGCCTCAAAAGTTTTTCGAGCCATTTCTGATTTTCGCAATTGGCAATCAAGCACTGTGATTCTCTTTCTTAACTCCTGAACACTTTCCTGGACAGAAGTATCAAAAGGAAGGTCTTACACATTTCTTTGATTTTTATATCAGTGGCTCCTATTTTCAGTTTATATTAACCAATATCCAACATTATCATATTACTTATTTTCTCTTACTGTACATATCTTCTGACTTGGAGAGGGCATTTTACTAATTGCATATTTAAAGGTTAAACTGCACAGGGATGCTGCAAATTTTGAGATAAACTATATATGAGTTTGTTGATTCTTATAGTAAAATACATTTAAATATACACTTAAATCCAGTTTATTATGGCTTTTCTCTCTCTCTCTCTCTCTCTCTCTCTCTCTCTCTCTTTTTTGGACAATACAGCTTGCCAGCTGTTGGCATAAACTGTTGCCAACGTGGCACAACAAAAATTGCTGAAGATATGCATATATATTTAATGTAATCTGATCCAATGTAAAGCTCAGCTGGCAGGGAAGTAAAGGAATCTCATGGACAGTAAAGGAATTCCATGAAGACAAGCAACAACAATGCTGGGTAAACCCTTTCATAGGAATATGCATGCACTGCAGCATAATTTGCTCTGATAGTACATCTTTGGGCACAGTTGGCAAATGAGAGAACTTTAATAGGTGAATTAGAAAGAAAAAAACCTTATAGAAATAAATATATGATTTCGATTTTGGTTCTGGCAAGTGGGTTAAAAAAAGCCTATAAAAAAAAAAAAGCCTATAATTTCTAATCACAAGCCCCTACTCATGAAAGTTGGAGGTCATAATTTGTATTACCCATGTGTCCTATAAATTTATAAGCTGAAATTTTAGTTTAAAACAGTTCCAAACTGGTAGACGCAAACACAAAACTTCTGTGGAGGGATATTTTCTAAATCCAGATCTCAAAGAATTCCTACATATTATGTGCCAAAAGAACATGACCTCAGGAAATAAGCTACCATGAATAAAATCAGCTGAAGGAAACAAATTATAGGATCAGACCTATAAAGACAGCAGATATTGGAGTGATCAGATACAAACTATAAAGTAATGTTTAGTAGGTTTCAAAAATTAGGAATTTAAAGCATAACAAAGGGAAAAGAAACTATAAAAATAGATCCATATAACATAAAATAATAAATCTTAAAAATAAAAATATAATAAAAATTAAATTAGAAGCTCATTTATGGGTTTAATATCCATTAGATACAGTTGAAAAGAGAATGGATAAACTGGAAGGCAGAGGTAAAGAAGGCTTTCATAATGCAGCAGAAAAATAAAAATGGAAAATATAACAGAAGGAGAAAAGGTAAGGAGAATATAACTAGATGAAGATCTAGCATACACCCAATCTGAATTACACATGAGGGTTCAGAAAGAATGAAAGAGAAATTGCTCAGGATAACAATTTGGGGTTTTTCAGAAATAACAACAGACATTATTCCTTAGATGAGGAAGCTCAGTGAATCTCAAGCAATGTAAATAAAAATAAGTCAACACATGACTCATCACAGTCAAACTGCGGAACACTGAAGATAAAAAGATCTTGAAATCATCTAGAAAAAAACAACAGATTGCAAACAAATACCAGATTGAGTACTGATATCACAACCATGGAATAAAAACACTGAAAGAAATTGAATGCCAACTTACTTTAAATGTAGCAAAAATGTATTTCAAGAGCAAAAGTTCAATAAAGATGTTTTCAGACAAACACAACTGAAGAGAATTTGTTACCAACATATCCTCATTAAATACATTTCTAAAACATGTACTTCATGAGGGAAATAATTTTAGCAAGGTCTGAGATGCAAAAAGAATGCTGAACACAGAAAATGGTAAACATGAGGATCTATTTAAACAAAGGTTGACAGCACAAAATGAACTGTATAGTGTCTAATTTATGGTGTTAAAAGTCAAGAAGGAACTAAAATACTGACAAAAATAGAAACTGAGTAGGAAGGGATGATAGGATTTATGTTCTAAATCCTATCTTTTATATTCTAAAGTGCTTATAATATTTAGAAGAAGGGGAAAGCTAGTGATTTGTGTTATAATTTAAAATAAAATGTTAAAATTTCTAAGATAATCATTAAAAATTAGAAATGGAGTATATACTTTCTAAACTAGCAGAAGGAAATAAATGGAATGAGAGCTGGGGAACACAGGAAAAATCTAAACCAATTAAAAAAAAAAACAACAACAACAGGCAAGAAATAACAACTAAAAAAACAGCCAAAAAACACAGTACACATAAAATGCATAAATTAAAAGAGGGTGAAAACGAAGCCAAGTACATTAGCAAATAAGAGTAAATGGAAAGATCTTTCTAATTAAAGGTCAAAAATCAGTAAGATGAAGAAAAAATTCAGCTATATGTTATTTACCACATATACAATTAAAACACTACATATAAACTAAGGACACTGCATATAAAACAATCCATCAAAAAACTGCAGAATTCTTTTCAAGCTCACTCTGAACATTGTGAACACTGGCCATATAGTAAGCCACAAAGCAACCATCAAAAATTTTGGAGTTGTTATGCTATAGACTAGATTCTCTGGACACAATGCAGTTAAACTTTTTGTGCCTCACTGGTAAGTTTATTAATAAAGATTCAATCATAAATATGTAAATTCTTCACTAAGTAATCTATATATTTAATGCATTTCCAGTAAAAGTTCCAACAGCTTTTTTTCCCCCTTTTGCTTGAATTTATAAGCCAAGTCTAAAATTCATATAAAAGATCAAAGGGTCATGTAGTTAATATGTAGTTATATACTTTTTAAAAATATGTAGTTAATATACTTTTAAAGAAAAAGTACTAGGCAGGGTGATCAGATATCAAGACTTACTGTAAAAGATACAGTAACAGTGTGTAATTGGCATAAGAACATACAAATAGACCAGTGAAAGAGAATAGAGAGGCTTCAGGAAGATAGGCACACATGAAATCTTGATATATGACAGAACTGATTTTATAGATCAATTAGGAAAGAAGAGACTTTTGAATAAATGGTACTGGGATAGTTGGTCATTCATTCAGAATAAAGAAAGAATAAAATGGATCCCCACCTCCATATAATGCCACAAAACCAATTATAGAGGATCAAAACTTTAAAACTTTAACATTTTAAAAAATATTTTATTTATTTGAGAGAAAGAGAGTGCACACAAGCAGGGAGAAGAGCAGAGGAAGAAGGAGTGAAAGAAGCAGATTCCGTGCTGAGCAGGAAGCCGGCCAGGTGTGGGACTCAATCCCAGGACCCTGAGATCATGATCTGAGCCCAAGGCAGACACTTAACTGACTGAGCCACCCAGGTGCCCCCAAAACTTTAAAATTTTTAGAGGCAAATATCAAAGAATACTTTTGGGAATGGAATAAATTCTAAAAAGACATGAGGGAAAAGACTGATAAGTTTGACTATATGAAAATCAATGTTTATTTTACCATTGGGTGAAAGGCGAACCATAAATTGAAGACTTTAATAACATATAACTTAATACAGGAATAGCAACTGAACATATGAACAATCACTACATATCAATATGAAAAGAAGAACCCAATGGAAAATATAATGAAGAGGCATTTCACAGAGAAACACAAATGCCTAACAAGTACATAAATATATACTCAACTGGGTATCTGGGCCAGGGGTTAAAGCCCTGGTTTATAGCATAGGGGAGTATAAATAACTTTACTATGGCTGATTTTAAGCTACCAACCTGATGTCACTGAATATGCAGTTAAGAAGAGATGCACACAATCACCTATTGTGAGCCAGTGCCAGCTGGTCCCAACATACCAGTGGCTCAAAGTCGTTAGTAACCAGGGAAATCCAAATTAAACCACAATGAGATTTACTTATCACACCTACCAGATTGATATAAATTAAAAGTAAGTGAAAACAAAGTGTCAGCAAGGGTGTGGGGTAAACAATATCTCTCATTCACTACTGATGGGAGTAAAAATTGGTTTAAGAGTTTTTAAATGCAATTAGGCATTAAAGAAAAAGTAAAGTAAAGTTGATGGATCATCATTCAACCTAGCAGTTCCACTCCAAGATATGAACTCAAGAAAAACTGTTATGTATGTGGAGCAGGATATATGCACAAAAATTTTTTTTAGCAACGTTGTTCATAATAAAGACAATTGGACTGTTCATCAAATACAGAATGGACAAATATACTGTAGTATATCCATTTAAAGGAGTACAGAAAAGCCATGACAATACATGAACTGGCTATAAATTTCAAATAGATGAATTGGAAAAATAAAAGGTTGAGTGAAAAGAGCAAGTAAGAATAATACATGTAGGATATTTCTATTAATGTAAAGTTGATAAACAGGCAAGACTCAACAACATTTATTGTTAAGAGGTATATAAACATATGTGGTAAAATTATCAAGAAAATGGTTAATACTAAATCTAAGAGAGTGGTTACTTCTGAGGGCAGGGGAGGGAAATGCAACTAGGGACAGACACTGGATCTTCAAAGGTGCTGGCAATGTTTTTTTCCTAAGCTGGGGTAAACAAAAGAAACAAAAATAAAAAAGGTGAGTATAGAGATAACATAAGGGAAAGCTTACAGTGAAAAATAAAAACACTGTTACAAAAAGAATCTGTGTCTTAAAAATGAATGTTTGAATCTGAGTCCTGTTAATATCTTGGTCAATGTCTCTTGAAGCAATCTCAAATAATTAAAAAGAAGTTTCCTTCTCTTTCTCCACTGGCATTGAGTTTGGGAAATGTTGAGATGCTTGTGTCTAGTATTCTTTCTTTGAAAAGGAAACAAAAGATCATTCTTTCAGAGACACGTTAAGGGCTAAGCTTAGAACCTTGTTACGAGGAATGGCATGAGACCCCATTATGCTAAAAAAGAGAAAAACTGAATAATTTTATTGCTAGACGACTTAGGACAAAAATGTGTATCAGCTAGGAGCTAGGACAGAGAATTACAAATAACTTATGCTTAAAAAAAAAGAATAATTCCATAAGAACTCTGAATATTACTGAGAAAGTATTTTTAAAGACTGTTGATTATCCCTCTAAAAGTACACAGTTTTATAAAACAGTACTTTTGATATTCTGATAATTCCCAATATTTTCAGAATCATACTACACTTACATGACATTAAGCATGTATTTCAGAATATAAACACCGGGCCAAAAATAATAAATGTATGTAATATTTCTAAGTCTTGCCGCCTTTTCAAGTAATATGATTTTCCCTTGGCCTTGTATATTATCAAGGGGTGACAAGAATATCAGCTTTCTTTTAGAATTGGTTTAAATGGGCAGATGTGAGAAAAGTAAAAGAGCTGACCAAAGAAAATTTCAGATTTTCTTATGTATTTTGCTTTTCTAAAACTGGTTTCATTTCCACTTGGTATAATTAAGGAATTTAACTATTTTATATATATATAAAGAAACAAACTATTCAAATTTGCCTTATGTTTTCTTAAAAAGTTGAGTGCGTTAGAGATATAAGTACCTATTCTAAGTGAACTCATTAAAAGTTATAAAATATGTATTTCAATTTACTTAATTTTCTACCTTGGTGAAATAAAAATGTGTATGTCTATTATAGCTTTTGAAGGCCTTTCAATGAATATAGTATGTAGTATGTTAAAAATAATCACAAAGGGAAAAAAAAAAACCACATAGGAAAAAGCCACCTTGATTTCTGAGTAGTATTTGGTATTTTGCTATTGAAATTGAAGCCTATTAAATTCAAACTGAGTTTCTTTTTATTAATTACCTTAGGCCCTGGGCAAAAAATATTTAACATTCATACTTCCTTGAATGCTCTAATCAAAGAGCAAAACCCATCCCTAGACTCTCCTCCTTTCATCCCCACCAGGCAAATTAGCAAGTTTAGGAACAAAAGGAGAAAACCAATGTAATCAATTATATGTTGAATAGTTCCAGGTCTTAATGCCTGAGCTGTACAATGCTGACCAATGACCCAAATAAATCTGGGGCACATGCTTTTCCACCCCAAAGCTATGTGGATAAAGGGAGGCACAACCTTCACATGACCCCCCCCCCATCCCATTGTGACACATCATCCTATCATTGAATAATAGAAGACAAACACTGACCTAGTTTAGAAGTACAGATGAAAAGGAAATGAAAACAGGATACATGACAACAGCAAGGAAACCATGGTAACTAAAAGAGAGGATGGTTTTGCTTACTTTATTTTGGTCTGAACAATCAGCAAGCTGAGCCTTTAGATCTGTGATCTCGGTCTCTAACAGATGGATCACCTCTTCGTAGTCCATTTCCATCCCATGTGCCTGGCGCTGTGCGGCTTCAGCAAGGTGGATCCGACTTCGCAGGGCTCTGGTTTCTTCCACCACGGCTTTGGCTTCCTGAGGATTTCAAAATTCATGCCATTGGAAAAAAAATGCCATGTTAAAAAACAGTTTGGTGGTTGAAACAAAACATTTTCCTTCCTCTGGAAGTTATGATTCCCAAACTGAATAGAAGACATGTCAATTTAAAACTTATGATTCATGTTATTTTATTATGTAGAACAAATGCTTGATCTTACTTTTCCTCTGTTGATTTCTTGGATAATTTTCAGTATGGAATCCCCAACTTCACACATCTCGCATAACATTTTGGAAATAAGGGAAGTAGAAGGGGGTTGAAAATTGAAGAACAGAATTAAAGAACTGGTTCAAAAGATAGAAAGAGTAGGCTTCTGCAGAACTCAGGTAGGTGGTAGGACTCATGTTCTAGGATGAGAGATTTGCAGGGTTGTGGATTTCCCTGTGGTCCAAGCCCAGGATCCAAAGCTTATTTTTAGACATCATTCTAACTGCTGATTTAAGTCAAAGGTGAAGTTCAGTAGCAAAACATATAGCTATTTCTCTAGGGTGCAATGTTCACAAATACATAACATGTATTTATTAAACATGCTATGTCTTAGACGATTCACATGCCTCCTTTCACTTAACCTCCAGAACATCAAGAGAAAGGTATTATTAAAAACCATTTTATAAATGATTAAACAGAGGCTCAGAAATGTTCCATATCCTGTCCAAGGACACATAGTAGTGCCAGAGTTTAAATCCAGGTCTGCCAAACTCCAACATTAATGCTCTTTGCACCATTTTACTCTGCTACTAAATGACAAAACAAACCCAACAAAACAAAACTATGTACTAGCTACACTCTCCACTTTAGGAGGAGGATAGGGTAACCAAAACCACTTGCTCTTTCAAAATGTGCTTTGGTGCTAGGTCAACGACAGTCTTCTAAGGACACCAATATAATTTAATATGGCAGTTATTATACTGTAAACAATTTTTTTTCTTTACTTGATACAGAAATCTCTTTTCTCTGCAATGGAACTTTCTGCTCCAATTACCATGGCTAATATTCAACTACGGCTATTTTAATTTTCTCAGAGCTATTATAGGATGCTTGCTTTTGTTTGAGTCTAAATGCATTTGAAATGAAGGGAGAGTTAGGAATATGGACATATTATTAAAGATCAACTTTTCATTCATACATTCAATAAATGTTTATGTCAGATTCTGTTTCAGGTAGAGGACAGAGCACCTAACAAAACAGACAAAAAGTCCTCCCTCAAACCCTTCCCCATCCCAAATTTACACAATAGCTGGGGAAGATAGACAGTAAATAAGGGATTATCAGTGAAGATCTCACTGAGAAGACATTTAATCAGAGAACTGAGGAAGCATGGAGCCATAAAGATTTCCCAAGGAGTTTTTGGGGCAAAGGGAATAGTTTATGCAAAGGTCCAGAGATGGAATTGTTCCTTGCATCTTTAGAGAACAGCAAGGAAGCCAGTGTGGCCTAAATGGAGAGTGGTAAGGGACAGGAAAAGGGAGTAGAAAGACACAAGGAATGAGGGCAGGGATAGGGCTGGAGTGGAGTGGCAGATCTTAAAAGGCTTTGTAGGCCATCATAAAACTTTGGTTTTACTCAGGGTGAGATGGGAAGTTATTGGAAGGTCTGGAGAAGAGAAATGATTGTGATCTGACTTAAATTATAAGTGGATTACTTTTGCTCTTGGGTTGAGAGTAAACTGCAGGGGGTGGGCAAGGGTGGAGCAGGGAGGACAGGCATAAAGTAACTGTGGCATGAACAAGGCTGACAGTGTTGGAGATGGTATAAAGTGTAAAACTGTAACATTTAGATTCTAAATGTAGTTTGAAAGGACAGCTAATGGAAGACTTCATTATTGTTAACATTTACTTAGCAACTAGTGCATCTAGATCATCATATTATTCGCTAAAAAATACAAAGGGGATAAAAGATGCCTTTCCTTTCCTGACTCAGTTCAGGGCATGAAGTATGTCTTAGATAAGTGGAAGAACAGAGTAGGGCATGATAGACAAAAAGGACAATGTGAACAAAGGAAGAGGGACAAGGAATGTGGTACGTTTGAGAAACGGCACTAGATCAATTTTTGACTGGAGTAGATGCTTCCTGGGAGAACAATGGATAAAAAAAGGTTGAAGAGAGACAGGAAAAGAGCCAGGGATTGGCAGAAATGGCATGACAGGCAAAAGGGCTTATAGCAGGTAAATCATCAGGCCTTTTGAGCAGAAATTGATTTGAGAACAGAGTGCTTTAGAAAGCTAAATCTGGCAGCAGGGTTCAGGATGGAGATGTGGCCAATCAGCTGCCTAATATACCTCTGGTTCAAAGAACTTGATTTCAGTCACAGGAACAAAAGGTATAGCATGGGGAATAGAGTCAATGGTATCACAACAGTGTTGCGTGTGACAGACGGGAACGACACAACAGTTGTTGAATCACTATGTTGCACACCTGAAACTAAGGTAACATTGCACATCAACTATACTCAAATAAAAACAAGAAACCCAAAGAACTTGATTTCCTTATTTTTAAAACTTGTGGTCTTATCATTAAAGGGTACTGTGAGAAAGAAAGGTCTGGGGAAATAAAAGAATATTTATTAAGCCACATTGATTGGTTCAGGCCAGGTGACCATGTCATCAGTGTCACTGCTTGATCAACTTCACATCAGACTGCTACTGTGCACACAGGATGTAAATGCTGGCACTACTTTAAATGTTTAACACGGACCAGCTCAGTTACTCCACACTCTGTGAGGTCTATTATTATACTCAGTTAATAGGTAGAAAACTGAAGCGAAGAAAGGTCAAGTAACTTGCTCAGAATCACAGACCCAAAAAGTGGCTGAGCTAGGATTTGAACCCAGGCAGTATAGTCACAAAGTCCATGCTCTTAGCTACAACACCATACTGTCTCTCCAACTACATAAAATGATTAAAAAAAAAAAATCACTCATGGATGGTAATATCATCAGTGTCCAAACCCCCATGAGCTTAGGATGTGGCCATTATAATATACTAAAATATCTTTGAGGCTGATACACCGTTCCTCGTTTTCCATTCACTCAAGCTAGAAGAAAAATACATTGCTGCTGAAGAGAAAGAGGAGGGCAGAGAATTCACGATAGCTGCAATGAATAATAACTAATTTGATGATTTGTCTCCTTCACACTCACTTCATGCAGCTTTTATTCCTCTATAAAAACAGCACTTTTATTTTTGTTCAAAGAATGCTGGTTAATTAAATGAAGAATCTGGATGGAATTTATATAGCTATGATAGTTCACTGATGGTAATACAGTGTGAAATGCGGCTGGGTGGTAAAAGATGCTGAGGTTTTGATGCTGAATAAATTCAAGCTATTTCTTTTGTCAATATATAACTGTCAGGTTGGTAAATGTGACCCCTTAGCAAAGTTCTAGCCCAATTCCCACTGAATGGCTGCTTAAAAGATTAGTGCATTGAAATGATGACTTTTAGAGGAAGCAGTAAAAAAAGAGACAGCAGCAGTGTGCTGTATTTAGCAATGCAGGATCACATAAATCCATTTTTTTTTTTCCTTTTCCTCCCGGGTTGTCTTCTAATAAATAACTGTAAAGCCTCCCATGTCAGTAACAATTGAGCCAGAATTTTTTGAGTACCTCACCATGAGCCCGAAATCCCGTTGGGGGTAAATGCTGCAGCCAGTTCACTGAATTACTTTGTATTCAGTAGAGATGAATTCAGTTTAGAAAGTTAGAAAAGAGAAACCAAGATGTAATAGCAATCAGAAAAAAATCAACAGAAGCATTCTGCTTTTTAATACCGAGCAGTATGAGCACAGAGCCTGGAAAGGAATCTTGAAATATCTGAATTGGCTTTTTTTTTTTTTTTTTTGTGATGACACTGAGGAAATACCTGTGACTTGTACTGCCCCATTGTAAAATGAGGATTTTTTTTTCACCTTACAATTTCACAATGAATTTTGGGAAAGATGAGACCAAATTCTCCTTTGACAAAGGAGACAGAGGGTGTCATAAACTCATACAAAGGGCAGTACAAGCTCAGACAAAAGACAATGTGCTATGTGTTTTTCCACACCCAGCACTTCTTTCCCACAAGGAACATGATATAGAAGAAAAGACATGAATGTTAGAATGAGCTATAGCTAGGTCAGATTCTTTAATCTGTGACTTTTTTTTTTTCCTGGCTGTGTAATTCTCTAATTCTCTACCAAACTCAGTGTGTTCAGTTGTATAATGGGAAATAACAATGCCTACTTTATAACATCAAAACAACTCTCACAGGAAGGTTAAAGAAATAATTACAGTTCTTGGAACAGTTCCCTCTTTATTGCTTCTGAAAGATATACATAATCTCCCATGCAATTAGAGAGCTAGACTAGACAATTTATTAAGGGCTTTCCTGAGGCAATCAATTAGTAATATCAGTTACTGAACTTTAGAGAAGTTGTTTGGGAACATAATAATATAATGTGCATAGGTCTTTTTAATGTTAGCGACAATTATGTAAAACCTTTCCTTCACTAGTTACAAGTTGTAAGGGCTCCCTAAAGTAGAAGGAAAAAACATTAACAGCAGTTGCACATTTTAATTAGGCTAGCACATTCATATCAGTAAACTTTGAAAATCTGTAATTTTTAAGCTAATCAGTAAATCTTCCAAAATGTCAATGGCCGACAGGAGAAAAAAAGAGACTGCAAAGAGATATATGTCGTGGTGTAATATAACTTTTGCTACCAAACCCGAAAGAATACTTCTCTTATCAGCTTCCAACATTCACTCATTGGAGAATGCTTGTTGGTCTCAGTCCCACTACAGCTTGTGAAAAAGATTAAGGGTTATTGCAGGAAGAAGGCTGTTGAAGGAAAAGTGTTTAAAAAAGCAAGTTATATATAGGTTCCTTAACTTGTATATCAGATTTATTAAAACATGTAAACTATTTCTCTCAAAGTGGGATCTCAAAGTAATTTGCAGGTATTTACGAATGAATCTACAACTTGTTCTGTAAACATGGATGCACTTAGGGGAGAGAATGAATTCACACAACTTTCTACGTGCCTCTGATATGTGCTTTCTCCTTTCTCTTTCCGTACTCCTCCTCCATGCATATGTCCAGCCCACCACCCCACCTTCATACCTAACCAGTTATTAAGCACTGTGAAATCTTCATTCATGATGCATTTACAGCCATTCCTTAATCTGAATTCTTGCCACTATATTACTGATTCATGTTTTCATCACCTCGTTAGGTACTATGAGAATCACATAAATGATCACCTTGCCTACTGTGTTCTTCACTCTCATGTATTCTGCATACTTCTGAAGGATCAATTTTCCTAAAATACTGCTCAGGTAACAAATCTAAGATAACCTTAGGTAGTATGATAAAACACATTCTCAATCTTCATACTTCAAGGCTCTCTACTTGTTCCAAATCTATCTTTCCAGCTTTAGCACTCTCTTACATGATTACTATATCCAAGTATATTACTTACCAAATTTCCCTACACTGAACTCTCCTGACTCCAAGATGATTGTTCCTTCCACTATGTATACATTTTCCCTCTTTTTCTTTTTTTTTAAATTTATTTTTTATTGGTGTTCAATTTACTAATTTACAGAATAACCCCCAGTGCCCGTCACCCATTCATTCCCACCCCACCCCTCTCCTCCCCTTCTACCACCCCTTCTACCGCAGTCTTTACGTTCTGTCTCCCTTTCTGATATTTCCCACACATTTCTTCTCCCTTCCCTTATATTCCCTTTCACTATTATTTATATTCCCCAAATGAATGAGAACATATAATGTTTGTCCTTCTCCGACTGACTCTTTTTCCATCATTCAGTTCTTGGCTATCATTCAAAATCTACTTTAGATTTTACCTTCTCTGGGATTTTACCTTCTCTGGGAAGTCAGACTACTTCAGCTTACATTGATTTGATTTTTCCTTCCTTTTATCTTTTATAATATTTGTTATTTGTAATTAATCATATGCTACTTAGTATCTCCTACTGCTATCTCGAACTGTCATTAAAATATTAAGTATTTCACTGCCTAACTTTCCAAAGCCAAAGAGTCTTGACTGAGAGTAAAACTCTAATATGAACAAGTGCTCCACTTACCATAAATGAGATATAGCTGAGTTGACTGTAAAAATGACAACTTTGTTTTGCATATATAGTAACTGCCTTAGAGAATTTTATCAGGTAAGAAGCTTTCTTAGAAAAGTTCTTCATAAGACGTTTCAATTTTATGGGACTATTAGTAGAACCATATTTCATTTAAATAATTACAATAACCATAAACCATGCTATGAAAATGATTTAATGAAAAGCAAATCATTTCATTATATGCTCTTTATATATAAATTTTTATAAAGCAAATGAGATTATATCAAAACTGCGTGAGATGGAGGACAGTTATACTTCATTGTGTTTGACAATTGTATTTCTTGATTTTTCATTACATAGATTTAAAAGTTATGCACACTAGTTTATATTTCCCTAAAAAGTACATTTTTCAACATGAGCTAATATAACATATGTCTCAAGGACTATATAATCGTGATGGTCCTTTCCCACCCCACCCATATCCCTTCTTCCACAAATTATGTGGTGACACTTCTTGTAAAGTGTGTAAAATGATAGACATTTGCAAATCCAAGAAACAAATATTTTCTTTAGTTTGTCTGAAAAAGCAAAGTCCTCATTTTGCAAAGGAAGATTTGGTTAAGCTTTCTGGAAGAAAAGCAGGTCAATCAAATTATAATTAGCTCTAATTAACCCTCCCAAGAGCTGTCAGCTTTTCTACCTGCACCTGCCTCATTCTCCAAAAGGTGCAAAATTGAGCTCTGACTCTGAACATCAAAGAAAACCAAAGAAACAATCTTCAATCTCTGTCTATAAACAGAAGTCTCTAATCAAAGACAGACACACTGGGACAGCTATCTGATAAATTTTACCATGTAACTTGTTCACAATATAAATATTAATAAATTAAAATCCAGTTAAATGGGACGCCTGGGTGGCTGAGCTGTTAAGTGTCTGCCTTTGGCTCAGGCCGTGATCCTGGAGACCCGGGATCGAGTCCCACGTCGGGCTCCCTGGGTGGAGCCTGCTTCTCCCTCTGCCTGTGTCTCTGCCTCTTTCTCTCTCTCTCTTTCTCTCTCTGGGTCTCCCATAAATGAATAAATAAAATCTTAGAAAAAAAAATCCAGTTAAATGTATTTAACCCTAACCTTGCATTTTACTGGTTTAGTAGAGGTTGACATAAAAGAAAAACTATTTTCTTACTTCTTCAATTCTGATTACAAATGTACTGAAGGAAACATTTATAGTATCCGAAATTTCCTTTCCTGAACAGAATGTAAACTCTGCTCACTGAAACTTGCTACAACTCAAAGGCTACTTTTTAGTAGCTATTAAACATTTAGAATTTATCTGAAGTTTGGGGTTTAAGAGAGATGGCTTCAAAACAAATATATTCCTTCCAATTTATTTTTTAGAGTTTTAATTCAATTGGAATCACAGTTTTACTAAATTGTGTTTTGTTTTGTAGGAACTTGACCAAGAGTTCTAAGTTGTAAGCTAGATAGTAAGATAATAATATTCTTAAATTCATTTGGAAGAAAAAGAAATTAGAACTGGTATGCAAATTTTGAAAAACAGTAACAAGAAAGAAAAAAACAGGGTGAGATATGGCTCAAAGATTTAAGGCATAAATAAAGCTACACAATAGTTGGTATTGGCCAAAGAAGAGTTATATAAAACTCTCATTCACCCAATAAATATTTATTGACAAAGCAATTGAAAGATCAGAAAGCCCCAAACAGACCCTAGATTATATATAGTTTAATCTATGGTAATAAAGATACCACAACACATTGAGTAGTTGCCACAACAAATTATTTGGGAAAACAAAAGTAGAAAGTGTAGTCCCTCATCTCATTCCATATACCAAACAAAATAATTTCAAAGATGGGTTAAATAAAGACAGAATGGGGGCAGGGGAGTGGAAAATTAGGTTATGTGTACCTGAAATCTGGCAAGGAATGCACTTTTAAAAATTATTAAAAGGAGAAGCACAAAGAAAAAGATTTGACAACACAAAAACACCTGTATTAAAAAGTCTTTGAGAAAATTAGAAAGGCAATTTGTATATAGGGGAACATATTTACAAAATATTTGGTAGAAAGAGGGTTAATAACTACAATGTCAGGAGATCTTATAAAATGATGTAGGAAAGAGGGAAAACAGTTTTTAAGAATATGAGAAGCCAAGTAGCAAAAAGAATGGGAGGGGATACAGATAACATGAAGGGCATATGGTCAGGAGTAGCAGAATGTCACCAGCAATCAGATCAGGGAATCAGCTACCTTCAATATTAAAGAATTGTGATGGAATTCACAATTTGATTTGAAACTCCCGGTCACAGACAATCCTTGGTATCTAACATGGATATCAATAAATCAAAGTACAGTATTTTCAAAAAGGGTGATTTATTTATGTAGGGTTAAGGTATGACTAGAGAAGTCTTGGTTTTAATTCTGAAATAATTTGTGAATAAATCACTTAACACAATGTCAGGAGTCCCACACTGAAGTAAGAGTACTGAAAGTGTTTCTCACATAGTAAAATAAACTGCCAAGATAAGAGTTTTATAGTGTCAACCGCCTTATCACTACTTCCTCCATGGGTAAAATTTACTAGTTTGTCAGCAAATTAATATATATTGCTCTCACATCAAGAAACATAAAATGTTTGCCATTTACATAGATGTTTAAAACATACCCTGAAAGGTGTGCTTTAGCAACTATTGAAATATTAGAAAGTTGTACCTTTTTAAGTTAAATAAGAAAATTTAAAGGGAGTAATGCCTATTTTGGTAGACAAACATGCCTCTGACAACTTACCAGCTAGAAGGCACCTATTCTGCAATGCTTTCTAGGAAGTAATGGTTTTGCCCTATTTTACTGTCTTCTCACTGGATTAAGAGTTCCTCATAAAGAGTACATTTAACTTTCCCAGTGCATCCATAGAAAAGAGCATTTAATAAATGTTTCTTAAATTCCTTTGCCAAGTCTCCTTTGTAAGGCTTACAAGGCATGTGTGAAACAATTGATGACAGAGTGCTGAACTGGTCCCTGAACAGCCAGAAAATAAGTGGCTCACAGCAGAGAACCCAGAACCCCAACATCAGTTCTATCTAAGCCAAACAACTACAGAAAATACTGTCATCAAATGAACTGGAAGGTTTCTATGAAGATTAAGATCACTTCCCTTCCAAATTCCTCTAACTTTGAAAATTCTGTGATTCTAATTGATCTGCATTCAAATGGGTTCTGTACTATCAACAGGATAAAATTTCTCTCAGATTTTCTTAAAATGGTAAGACCTTTCTACATAAAAAGAAAACTATTTGGGAATGGGGATTCTGAAACAGACATCTTTGTTTGCCAATGCTTGATCAAAATGTCATGTTCACGTCCAGTGAATCACTGGATACGGCTGGTGTCTGGGCAAACAGGGATGCCAACTGGGCTGTTCTTGTGTTCCTTTTCCAAGCAAGCTGTCTTAAACTTAGGCAGTTTCTTGGGCAAAGTCTAATATTGGAAAGTACATGGGTCATATTTTGATTCACAAAAAGGGAATTAATGTTGGAAAATAAATTTGACCAAGTTTTTTTTAAGTAAGTTTCTCTACTCAGATTGCTATCATTTTAAGAGCTTTATAATTCCTTTTCTTAAAAAGGCTTAGGTTTTGGCTTATAATAAATTATTTAAAGATAACTGTAGGGGCAGCCTGGGTGGCTCAGTGGTTTAGTGCCACCTTCGGCCCGGGGTGTGATCCTAGAGACCCGGGATTGAGTCCCACGTTGGGCTCCCTGCATGGAGTCTGCTTCTCCCTCTGCCTGTGTCTCTGCCTCTCTCTCTCTCTCTCTCTCTCTCCCCCCCCCGTGTCTCTCATGAATAAATAAATAAAATCTTAAAAAAAAATAACTGTAGATTATACACAGCTGTAAGAAATAATACAGAGGTTCCCCGTATTCAATAAGCCTCCTCCAGTGGTTATAATTTGCATGACTGTAATAGAGTATCACAATCAGAAAACTTCATTGATACAATCCACCAAACATAATCAGATTTCACCAGTTTTATAAGCACTTGGCAATAAAAAAGAAAAACCTATGGATACATGCAACAACCTGGATGTGTCCCAAGGGAATTTTGCTGAGTGAAAAAAGCCAATGCTCAAAAGTGACATACTGTATGATCACATTTACATAACATTCTTGAAATGACAAAATTATAGAGATAGAGAACAGATTACTGGTTGCAAGGCGTTAGTGGAGGAAGAACGGAAGGAGGTGGCTGTGGCTATAAAAGAGTAGCATGAG
Organism: Canis lupus baileyi; assembly: GCF_048164855.1. Taxonomy (NCBI): domain Eukaryota; kingdom Metazoa; phylum Chordata; class Mammalia; order Carnivora; family Canidae; genus Canis; species Canis lupus. The sequence continues at coordinate 30,983,125 of NC_132853.1, forward strand.
GGATGCTTGTAAAGAGGGTTTTTAACAGAAAACAAAAGTTGACATTTTGAGGTCACAAGTGACCATCTGAAATGGAAACATAGGAATATTTTACTATAGTACCCTTTTAGAACAGAAAAGACTGACACATCATATAAATGTATTTTTCTTCTTTTCCTTTCTAAAGATGAGACAGCATCTTAGAATATCTACTAGTGCTATATTGAAATACTATAAAAAGTTCAGATCACTAAAAAATAAATAAATAAATAAATAAATAAATAAATAAATAAATAAATAAATAAAGTGTGTGAACTGATATCGTTTCTAAAAATTAAAGTCTTTACTATTTCTTTAATAAAGGCACTAAGAACACAATCTTCAAAAGCATGAAAACACGAATATTTTTTTAGTAATCACATTGTAGTGTTGTTACTTTTAGAGATATATTTAATCTGTTGTTAGGTTCCTCTGTTGTTCATCCATCAACCAAAACAGCTCACAAGACACCTCAACTGTCCATAGAGACTCCTGTGTTGATCTGACCTTATGTTTCTGCCTCGGGGCTTCATGCTCCTGTCAAGCATTCAAACCAATCTTTCCACAGGTGAGGCCGACTGCAACTGGGCTTATCTGAAACCTAAAGAAGTTGCCAAACGCAATTTCCCATGGTTTCTTTAAGGCAAAGGCTGGTTCAGACAAGCCGAATACTTTGGCTTTGCACTGTTCACCACTTCACTGCTGCCTTAGGTCATAACACACTGCTGAAAGGAACTTGAAACAACTTAAGCATGAGAGTACGTTTTAGAAAGCTGTTGATCAAAGGAAGTTGTTAGAAGAACGGCCCATGCCTGTTAAAAGTTGTTAGGACTTGAAAAAAAAAAAATAACGAGAAGTCTAATTTCGTGGGAAATTGTGGCTCATGATTTTAAACAGTAAGGTGAGGCTATTCTGTAAGGCATAAAAACTCATCAAAAATACTGAGATTTTAGAGAACAGTGCAGCCAATTCCTTATAAAACGGTGAGTACGCCAGCCCTGGTTGAAAAAAGCAATGCACCTGATCCTTCCAATGAGAAAGGGTCTCTTCATAGTGCGTCCTTTCCTTTTTACTGATTTCTTTCCTCCTCCTCCCTTCATTTTCCCCTCTCTTTCAGTTCTTCATTGCTTTCTTTTTGCGCCACTACACTAAGTAAAGGTAAACAAATTTCCATAATTTAAAATAACTAATTGACCTTCAAATGGAGAGATTATTCTGTTTTTAGGATCAGGCCACTGTCTCACAATAATGCAATTAAAAGTTTATAAGTGAGTGAACAAAGGATATTCAATTGTCTTCTCTCCTCCCTTTTTAAGCAACTGGTAACCATCATTGTAAAAAAAAAATTGAAAATCAATTGAGTCGTATTTTAATAATCAGGTTACCCATGTATTTAAAGGATTTACACAGTGTAGTTATTAGTACTGAGCTAACTTCATGTCAAGACCTACAAAAGGGTACCAAACAAAGGGAAAAGAACATTGCCAAATTTCATACAACTCAAGTTTCTGGGTTTTAAATATTTTAAAGAGAGTTACAGACATTCTCTATTTGTCATTTTTAAAGACTGTTTTGTTAATTGTGAAAAAAGAAATTCTTGAGAAGTTAGAATTTTAACATTTTCAACAAAGCACAGGAACTCTTTCATTAACAATTCATTTGTATCGCTGCAATCTTCTTAAACAGAATAATAGGGCAGCCCTGGTGGCCCAGTGGTTCAGTGGTTCAGCCCAGGGCATGATCTTGGAGACCCGGGATCAAGTCCCACATCAGGCTCCCTGCATGGAACCTGCTTCTCCCTCTGCCTGTGTCTCTGCCTCTCTCTCTTGCTGTGTCTCTCATGAATAAATAAATAAAATCTTAAAAAAAACCCAAACAGAATAATATCATTCTATATACATTAAAGAAGCTGAATGGTATGCATAGTCAATATATTTAAAAAATGAAGTTTTATGGTTGATTTTGGGTAGTATATTTTTTTATTGTGTGTAATTCTGAAATGAATATTTGTGCCAGTATGTATGCGTTTGTATATACAAACACACGCATATTTTAAATTATTTGTATTAAAACTAGAAAATATACATTAAATAATACTATGAATACTATGAATCATTACAGTCTCTCAATCACTAAGTTACAGAGCCTTGACTGCTCTATTACTGTACATTCTAGCACTGCTAAGTCTGGTTGACTCTATTCTCATGGCATCTTTCACACAGACCTTATTGGTGTACTTCCATTGCTACTAACGGGTTAAACCTTCTACTGCTTATTATCTGGACAAGTGCTTCTCAAATATTCAGGTGTCTACAAATCACCTCAGGACTTGTTATATATGGATACTGATTCAGTAGGTCTGGGGTGGCATGTGAGACTCTGCATTTCTAAGTTCTAGGTGTTATTGACACTAGTGGTCCTGGACCACCTTTGGCCAGCTATAAGATGGCTTGGATTGTTGCACAAAAGAGTAAATTATTTTTAGGTCAAGATGGTAATTTCACTTATAATAAAAGGCTAGAAGAGATATTTTACCAAAAATGAAAGCTTTAATTAAGTTATAAACAAATGTCTCTACAACATAAGAACTTTCTAACAATATCAGTGATCCATTGATTCAAAATTTGAAACACTACAAGTACCTGTCTTCAGCTTTAGGTGAGCCATGTGATATAGGAGACACTAATTCAAGCTTCACACGATATTATCTTAAAGGACTTCCAAATTTATGACAAAAAGCTGTCAATTTGCAGCATAAACATCAAACTTATGATCTATTTTTAACTTTTATACCTTTCAAAGAAGAGATTAAGCTGCACAATGAATAAAACTGATTATCATAATGGATGGTGCTCCAGCTATGTTGGATCAAAAATTCAAATTTATTGGCGCACCTGGGTGGCTCAGTTGGTTTAGCATCTGCCTTCAGCTCAAGTCATGATCCTGGAGTCCCAGGATGTCCCTGGAGTCCTGCATAGTAGGGAGTCTGCTTCTCCCTCTCCCTATGCTCCCCCCACTCCTGCATGTACTATCTCTCTCAAATAAACTCTTAAAAAAAATTCAAATTTATTGACATTTTCAAACAAGAGATTATTTTCTTTATTGCTGCATTCCACTGTACAATACATGTGTAATGTATATGTGCAAAGTTCTTTGCAGCTGAATGTGTGAAAAATGTCATATACCAAACAGTTAACTTTATTTGGTATATATGTGCAAATTCTGTAACTTTTCATTAAGTTTAGATGACAATGAATTTAATGATCCTATGTTCTTTGCTAATGCTCCTTGGCTGAGTTGTAGAAGAGTTTTACAAAGATTTACCATATATTTTTTTTAAGATTTTATTTATTTATTCACGAGAGACAGAGAGAGAGAGGCAAGACACATAGGCAGAGGGAAAAGCAGGCTGCATGCAGGAAGCCCGATGTGGGACTCAATCCTAGGACCCCGGGATCACACCCTGAGCCAAAGGCAGACGCTCAACCCCTAAGCCACCCAGGCATCCCCAGATTTACCATATTTTTAACATCAATTCAAAATTTTCTTAAAACAAAAGGAAAGCTTGCCTAATATTCAATCAACAAAGACAAAAAAAAAAAAAAAAAACCATCACACTGCACATAAATGAGCTAAACTTAAAGATCCAAGAAAAGGAAAACCTTATTTGTGAAGCTGAACAAGTATAAGAATTCAAACTGACATTAAAACTTTTAATACTACACATCAACAATGATTTTATGTATTTTTCTACCATAAATCAATATGCAGATTTTAATTATTAATAGTGTTAGGTAAATTAGTTATAAAAACTAAGAAAAATTTGAGGTATGCTACGGAGATACTAAGTTTAGAGTTGCTTTCAATATGTAAAATACTCCTTCGAATTTGACATTAATAGTAATAAGAATTAGTGATATACTTAATTTGAAAAGATACGTTTGCTTGAAAGATGAAGTCTTCTAGAAAAAAATGAAATAGTTTTATCCATATGGATGCAAATATTAAAAGAAAAAGATTTTGGCATTCAGTTAGTAGAAAATTTTTAAGTGTGTTTGGAACATTTGGGTATATGAATTTTTTTTCAATAATAAATCTTATTAAATCGAAACACAGATCCAGTATTTCCACTGAAAATTTAGTGTACAAAATAAGATATATTCTCAATGTAACACTGGACGTCAAAGATACAGTACGGAAAAAGAATGTAAAAATCTCTCATCAGGGCAGCCCGGGTGGCTCAGCGGTTTAGTGCTGCCTTCAGCCCAGGGCCTGATCCTGGAGACCTGGGATCGAGTCCCATGTAGGGCTCCCTGCATAGAGCCTGCTTCTCCCTCTGCCTGTGTCTCTGCCCCGCCCCCCTCTCTCTCATGAATAAATAAATAAAATCTTAAAAAAAAAAAAAAAACTCTCATCAATGAATTTTTAACATTGCACATTCAATGATATTTTACACATATTATACTAAATAAAATCTATTTAAAATAATTTCTCCTGGGCAGCCCGGGTGGCTCAGCGGTTTAGCACTGCCTTCAGCCCAGGGCCTGATCCTGGGGACCCGGGATCGAGTCCTGCATCCAGCTCCCTGCATGGAGCCTGCTTCTTCCTCTGCCTGTCTCTGCCTCTCTCTCTCTCTGTTTCTCATGAATAAATAAAAAATAAAATAAAATCTTAAAAAAAAAATTCTCCTATTTATTACTGTTTTAAAAAGGTGGCTACCAGAAAATTAACAGTATGGCTTTCTTTATATCTCTCCTGGACAGTGCTGGTCTACACTATCACAAAAGTCTCTTCTCTGATCTTCAGTTACTTCCCAACTTACTGTTAATATTTTTAAGTATTGACAGTCTTCATTCATCCTTTATCTATTAATCAAATATTTACTGAGTACCTAATCAATGTCAGATATTATTCTAATATAAATCAGAGAACACATCAAAGATAGCTGCCCTCTGAAACTTACCCTCCAGTTGAGAGATATAAAGGACAAAAATATGACAAGCATATAACATGTAAGAAAGCAATTAATAATACCACAAAACAACTCCACACATAGTAAGGGCTGGAGGTCAGTGGAGTGGATGGTGTAGGGAGGGGAGGGGCTAGAGTGATAAGAGATGAGGTCACTGAGGTAAGAGAAACATGGAGAAGGCAGATCAGGTAGGCTCTCACATTTACTTGTAGGCTACTACTTGTAGGATTTTGGTTTTTACTCTGAGATGGAAACCCCTAGAGAGTCCTAACTTAAGTTTTCAAAAAATATTTTTTAAAGATTTTAAGATTTATTTATTTGAGAGAGAGAGAGAGAGGGAGAGAGAGAGAGAGAAACATAAGTGGAAGCGGCAGAAGGAAAGGGAAAAAGAATCTCAAGCGGATTGCACTGAGCACGGAACCTGATGCAGGTCTCAATCCCAGGACCCTGAAATCATGACCTGAGCTGAAATCAAGAGGCAGGTGGTAACCAACAGAGCCCCCCAGGTAGCCCCTCACTTTAAGTTTTAAAAGGATCCTTCTGGGTGCTCTGTTCAGATTAGACTGTATGGCGGTGAGGCAAGAGTAAGAGCAGGGTGTTTGGGTAGGAAGCTGTCATTACAACACAGGCAGCAGATGATGGTGTCTTAGATTAGTGATGGAAATGGTGAAAAGTGGTAAAATTCTGCAATTTTTAAAAATTAGGGCTAACAGGTTAGATACAGAATGTGTAGGAAAGAAAGGGGTCAGATTATAGGTAAAGCAAGTTGATCATTTTTTCCCTTGTCAAATATCTTCAGAGGCAGTCTGTGGTCTAAAATCTTAGGTTGGTATCCAAATGCCTATGTGCTTTGGTCCCAACACACCCAACTCAAATTTCACTTTTTAACACTTTTCTTCTGTCCATAGCTCCCTTATATTCCTGGGCCTTTGATGATGATGATGATGATGATGATAAAAGAATATACATCAAAGCTATTATTTTTGAGGAACCTACTATATTCCTGACAGTTTTAAGCTCTGAAACTCTAAATTCCTATGAACAAGTTATAAGACAGATATCATTATATTTTTAGACACAAACATACTAACAAATAGCAGTACAGTTAGTGTGCAAAAGGCCTATTCTGACTCTCAAGACTTTTTTTTTTAGAGACAGAGAGGGTATGGGGAGAGGGAGAGGGAGAGAATCTCAGGCAGGCTCCACACCCGTGCAGAGCCTGATGTGGGACTCAATCTCATGACCCTAAGGTCATGACCTGAGCTGAAATCAAGAGTTGAACAGTTAACTGAGTCATCCAGGCATCCCAAAACAAGACTTTTTCTTTTGTAGCATGATTTGCATGCTGTGCTGTCTGTCTGGAATGCTCTTTCCTTTCTATGTCTGGCCCAGTTCAAGTATGTGTCACCCTTTCTATAAAAAGTACCATTATTCTCACACCCAGATTAGATTTTCCTCCTCTAAATTAAATGGTTAAAACAAATCATTCCCACATCTTTTTTCAGCACCTAATATTTCTTTTTCTATTATTTATAATAATGACGATGATAGTTTATATTTGTTGAATGCTTACTATGAGCTGTTCACATTTATATTATTTATCTTAATACTTCTGACAGTTTTTTGAGGGATTCTGTTATCAAACTCTTTTTAGAAATGATAAAACTGAGGCTTGGCAAGATGAAGTAGTTTGCCCAAGGTCAAAAGCAAAGAAAGAGGTAGGATCCAGATAAACCTGTGTGGTCTATCTCCAAAGTCCGTTATCTCCCACATTACTCCTCATGCTAATTCACCATTCTTCATATAAGATTCCTTTTCCTGTTTATTTTTTCATTTATGTCCCATTTTTTCCTATTGAATCTTGTAAAGTTCTGATACAGATTTGTCGTAGATAATTTATTCATGAAGACCTGACCTTCCCTAAAACCAGAAACTAATCCAATTCAGAGAAATAAATACAGGAGGGCCTCAAGTGGAAGAAATAGGTATTGCGAGGAAAAAAACCCCCAAAATTTAATATTTCTTTACATTCATTTCTTAATTAGCCCTTAATGGAATTATTTTGTCAAGCATGCTTGATATCCTAAAGCGTTTAAGCGCTAAACATTTAGGAGAAAAGAAAATTTAAATTAAACATAGAAAAACACCCCACCCTCTAATTTGTTCTAAATGTAAAAAATAACAAAGATGTATAAATGTCTACTTTCAAGATGCAAACAAACACTAAAATGTAAAAAAGGCTGGCCATATAAACTGATGCAAATATTGAAGACACAGAATTAAAATAACCAAAAAAGAGGAGCCTGGGTGGCTTAGTTGATTAAGTGCCTGCCTTCAGCTCCAGTCATGATCCCAGAGTCCTGGGATCAAGCCCCATATTAGGCCCCTGTTTGGGGATGTCTGCTTCTCTCTCTCCCTCTTCCCCTGGTTATGTTCTTTCTCTCTCAAATAAATAAATAAATAAATAAATAAATAAATAAATAAATAAATAAATAAATAAAATCTTTAAAAATAAAATAACAAAAAAGGCATACCAAAGTATAAAAATACTTAATAAGAGTCTGAAAAGTGGCCAAAAAATAGAGGACTTTCAAAAACTTTTTATTTGGATTTTTTTTTTAAAAGATTTTATTTATTTATTCATGAGAGACACAGAGAAAGGCAGAGACACAGGCAGAGGAGAAACAGGCACCTGCATGGTATGCAGGGAGCCTGACGTGGGACTTGATCCCAGATCTCCAGGATCAGGCCCTGGGCTGAAGGTGGCACTAAACCGCTGAGTCACCTGGGCTTCAAAATTATTTGAAATAATTTCAAATGTACCCAAGGGTTGCAAGGATTAGGTATAATATGAAGAACATTCTCATACTCTTCAGATATACCTAATTCATCAGATTCATCCTTTTGCTAGCATGTTCATGAGTGAGAAATAAAGTAATCTTGTAAGCTGCTGATATTTCAAGGTTGCTGTTGCTGAGATTCTGAATATTCTCAATTTCTTTCATATATAAGTACACACATATATACATGCACACACATGAATACAGATGTATATACACAAAATACATATATATATATACACACACACACACACACACACACGATTTTTTTTCTTAGCCTTTTTTGAGGGTTACACATATCATGGCTCTTCACCCTTAAAAACTTCAGTATTTCTTAAGTATATTCTCACATAATCACAGTATAGTTGTCAAATTTAGGAAATTTAATACTGATTCAATACTTTTACTCAATCTACCATCTGTATTCCAATTTTGTCAATTGACTCAATAATATCCTTTAGAACATTTTTTCCCATTTCAGTGCAGGATCCAATCTACTATGGCCAGGTCTTATATTTCCCTATATTTAACTCTTTTTTTTTTTTTAAGACTTTATTTATTTATTCAGGGGACAGACACACACACACACACACAGAGGGCGGGGGTGGGGGGGCAGAGACACAGGCAGAGGGAGAAGCAGGCTCCATGCAGGGAGCCTGATGTGGGACTCCATCCCTGATCTCTGGGATCACGCCCTGGGCCGAAGGTGGTGCTAAACTGCTGAACCACCCGGGCTGCACTGCTTAGACTCTTTTCATCTGGGGCTTTTTATTGCCTTTCTTTCTTCTTTTTTTAATGACACTGATATTTTTTTAATACAACCCTTTTGCCTTTCTCTTGTGCTCCTTTTCCCTGTCTCTCTGTCTCTCTCTCTCTCAAACACACTCCTTTAAAAAAAAATAAAACTATCTCTGATCTTGGGTTTGTCTAATGTTTCCTCATGGCTAGATTCAGGTTACACATTCTCAGCCAGAATACTACATAGGTGATGTGTCCTTTTCAAGGTTTCACATTTGGAGTCACATTCTCCATCTGTTCTTCATTGGTGTTATCAATTTTTAGCACCAGTCAAGGTGTTGTTTTATTTCACTACTCTATAATTATTATTTTCCCCTAGCAATTAATAAGCAGTTTATAGAGAGCTACTTTAAAATCATGTAAATATGTAAATACTCTGCTCTTCATCAAAATTCCCCCCTAGATTTAGCATCTGATGACTCCAGCCTGATTCAGTCTATACTAACACAGATGCAAAATGCTGATTTCCCAGATCTGGCGGCCTCTCTGTAGTTACATCAGCATTCAACAGTAGTCTATAATGAACAAGAGCTCTCCTTTCTTCCCATTAATTAACTAATTAATCTATTCACTAATGGTATGGACTTAGGAATTACTACGAGTTTTTCAATGGTCTGCAATTCATACTGTATTTAATTATTTTGGTAATCAAGTTCTTCCAGATTTGGCCAGCGGGAGCCCTTTTCAAGCTTGTTCCTTGCGACATGACCCTATCATTTTGAGCACTTCCTTATTTTCTGGCTAGATGAAATATTCCAAGTTCATCTTGTACTTACCCTCCCCTAATACTTAAATTAGTCATTTCTTCAAGGAAACTGGGTTCCTTTAGTAGTGAATGATATCTGGGCACTTAGATATGCTTTGTGCTCATTGCTATTAGGGTGTCTGCTCCTTGGCTCTTATAGCTGACAGAGCCAGGGAATGAATATATATAGATTACTCATTCATATATATGCAGATATACAATTTGTATATGCATACATACACATACATATAGATACACCACATATATAGTCATATGCACATACACATATATATTTTAGCGTGAAATGACACGCTTACAATATCTCCAAATTGGAATCCGAACCACAGGATTGTTTTTTGACTTCCTTCCTTCTGTTTTATATGGCTATACTTTTTCATTGAGATTCTGGCTCTCAATGACAACACATTTGCTAAAACCTATATGCCACATGTAAAATGGTCTCAGAATTGCTTTGCCTGTACCATTAAAACAACAAAATACTAAAAAAAAGTTCAGGATTTGTTTGCAATTCTCTTCCAATTCAACCCCAACCTGTCAAAGTCTGAACACAAATACTGTGTTCATAAGTTACTTGAATTGGTTTTCTTTTGTTTTCCTTTAGTATGCATATGGTATTCATTTGAAATACGAATGGATTCATTTGTTTGCAGCGTTAAGTTCATTTTCTCTTATTTTTATTGCTTGTTTTATTTTTGAATGTATATAATATTAACATGCACCCCTAAGTAAAAATTGTATAAAGTTATTCTCAGATAGGTGTTAGTCCCTCCTATATCTTATCCACTGTGTGTCCACCAACATCATAGATAACCAGCTTCATCACTGTGTAGTTTACTCTTCCTTTGCTGTCTTTTGTAAAAGATAAATAGATATATAACTGCTCTTGTTTATTAAATACTGCATACTATATACACTCTTTTGAATTTTGTTTTTTTTACTTGGTAGTATTTTCTGGAAATCACATTACTCGAGAGAGATTAAGGCAGTTTCCAATATTTTCTAATTACAAATAATATTGCAATACTGTGTGCATATATTTTAATTCTATTAAAGGTGTATCGTCAGGGCAACTTCCTATACATGAGATTGTCAGGTAAAAGGGCAAGTGATATGTAGATTTGTTAGAACTACCAGTTCTTCACAGGAGTACCATTTTGCATTCCCAATGAAAATGCCTGTTTTGAAACACCCTCACCAACAGAGTTCTGTCAAGTTTTTTTTTTTTTTTTTTAACATTTTATTTATTTATTTATAGAGACACAGAGAGAGAGACATAGGCAGAGGGAGAAGCAGGCTCCATGCAGGGAGCCTGATGTGGGACTTGATCCCGGGTCTCCAGGATCACGCCCTGGGCTGGAGGCGGCGCTAAACCCGCTGAGCCACCAGGGCTGCCCTCTGTCAAGTTTTGAATTTTTGCTAATGTGATGGGTGAGAAATGGTATTGGTATGGTTTTTCTTAAAAAGACCAAAAGGAAAAACAAAAACAAAAACAACAACAACAACAACAAAAAACCAAAAACCAAAAAACACCAAACAGACAAACCTTTGTTGAGGCAGAATTTATCTATAGTAAATTTCAATATAGCAAAATTTACTGATTTTAGGTTACAGTTTAATAACATTACTTAACTCAGGATCACGAAAGTTTTTTTCTAGAATTTAATTATTTTAATGTTTTTATGTTTAGATCTCTAATCCATTCACAGTTTTTGAGTATGACATGAGGTAGGGGCTGAGATTCATTTCTTTTTCTCAAATATTCCCTTATTCTACTCTCATGTATTATAACGAGCATCTTTTCCCCAGTGAATGATCTGTGAACCTTTTGGAATATCAAATGACTCTAAGTGTAGGTCTATTTCCAACAGTGTCAGATTATGTTAGCTCCAGGCTTAAAGCCAGGTAGAGCAGTTTGTCTGATTATATTCACTCTCTAATTTCTTTGGTAATTGCCTATTGTATAACATCCAGGTTTTAAAGTTGTTTTCTGTTGGAAGATGTCTTCCTCCAGTGTTTCCCCTATGATTACTAAAAAATGGAAGTCATATCTTAGTATAGATTTAATTGGTATTTCTCTTATTATGAGAAAAATTATATTTTCATATAATTAAGGGGCATTTTAATAACATTTTTGGGGTGTCCATGTCTTTTGCCAATTTTTCTACATCATTTTTGGCTTCTCAACTGTTAAAACTTCTAACTGGTTATTATTTGTGTCTATGGATGAAATTGGGTTTTGCATATTTATATCTTGCTAGCTTGTGAATTTTTCATTGAGTTAGTTTTATCATTGACTGTCTACAGTTTTCTGGATTACTATTATGTCATCTGCAAGCAGATGGCTTTTTTTTTTTTTCCTAATTCATATGCCCCTAGTTGTTATTCTAGTCTAATTGCATTTTCTTTTTTTGTGTTTTTATCAGGTTTAGGCATCAATGTTACACTAGCTTCAAAAAAAGAATTTGGAAATTTTCTTTCAATTTTTTATTCTTTAGGACACTTATGTAGTTTTGGGATTGCCAAAGGTTTGTTTAAATTTCTCTGTGAAACATCTGGCCTGGTCCTTTTCTAGATATCTTATCTAGTTTCTTGATAACTTTATTTTTTAATGGAAATTGGTCTGTTAAGCTTTCTATCTCTATTGAGGTCAGTTTTGGTAAACTATATTTTTCTAGGACAAGTTTTTAATAGATGAGTTAATCCCATTGATGTTAATTGAAGTAACTATTATGTTTGGTCTCAATTTCATCATATTTTGTTGAAATTATCATATACATATATGTGTTTATTTTGTGTGTTCCTTTTGCTTTTTTTTTTCCTTTTTGTATTTAGGAGGATTTGTATTTTCATTCTATAGGTTACCTTTGTATTATTATTTTTTATAGTGCCTAAAATCTCCTCTATTTTAACCCAATCTTTTTTTTTATTTTAACTCAATCTTTTACTATTTGACATCAGTTTTAAATGATACCTTTACTTAAACAATGAAGCTGTTATATTCTATTTTCCTCTTTTTTTCCCCCTCCTTTATCCTTTCATTTTTTTTAAAGGTTTTTATTTATTCATAGAGACACAGAGAGAGAGGCGCAGACACACACAGGCAGAGGGAGAAGCAAGCTCCATGCAGAGAGCCCAATGTGGGACTCGATCCTGGGTCTCCAGGATCACGCCCTGGGCTGCAGGCGGCGCTAAACCGCTGCGCCACTGGGGCTGCCCTATCCTCTCATTTTTTAAAAAGAAATTGCATCTTTTAATTTTTTTTTTTTGTCAGACGTACTGTTAACGTGTTGTTCTTTTACCTGCAAACTCATTCTCATTTTAGTCTCAACTATAAAATAACATCTGTGAAATGCTCACTCTCTGGGAAACTCTGGGCAGTTATTCCAGTAATTATTTTGGCTAGGTGAAACTCAACCTTTCCTAGATTCCTCAGGAATACTACATGTGTGCAGTATTCCCTGAATATTGGCACATTCCAAATGGTTTTTCCAGGACCTTGATTATCTGAAAGTCAGCTTGGCTGTATACAATTTGGTTTATACTTTCTTTCCTTTAGTTTCTTGAAAATGTTACTCTACTATGGTCTTATTTTGTTGTTTTGAGAGGGCTGATGCTGGTCAAATTCTATTGCCTTTGTAAGTTGTCTGATCTTTTCCCTTGGAGGCACTGTGCATTTTCCTCTATATATCTCTAAAATCTAGTAAGTTTACTGGATATGTCCTAGAGTTGATCTTTCTATGGTCATATTTCTCTAGTATTCAATAATAGATTCAGGTCTTATTTCTGGAAGTTTTTATAGATTATAGTTCTAAATATTAGTGTTATTCAATTGTTTTACTTTAAGAAATTCTTTTACTTATTTCATTATCATTTTCTTGGCTATGATTTTTTTCCCAAATGCCTTTTAGTTTTTCTGTATATTTTCTTGGATAACTTATAAACTTAGTTTTCATTTCTGTTATGCTTTTGTTTTTTTCTTCTATTTCTTTCCTAAGTTTTACCAACTCGCATTTTATTTCTTTTTGCTTTTTAAAAATATCATTTCTATTCTAAGTTTATAAAAATTTCTGATTTAAGGTGTTTTTTTCTTAGTGCAAAATGCTTTGGGGATATCTAATTGAATTTTGAGTGTTGTGTTAGTTTTCTTCAGCTTTGTGGTTGAATTGTTTTGGAGAGTTTTCATCAGAAGGAAAGCTTTAATTTATATTTTCTAATTTTTCACAGTTTTTTTCTAATAAAGGGGACAGTTTTATTTTTTTTCCTATTCCTTTTTTTCCCCCATAGAAAGCGTTCTTAGTTCAACAGCACCCTCTTCTGTGCAGTTTCTTTCTGGATCATGTTGGTGGTGGTCATGGTGGGGGTAGACGGCAAGGATGGGTATGTGTTGTTTCTCTTTCATTCCTGCAAGATCTTTAATTTTCCCCTCTTATTTCCTTATTGCCTCATCTCCAAGGGATACCACTCTGTTTCTGGTCATTTGGTTATTCTCCAGAAACAATAATTTTCCAAGGCTGCCACTTCTGGTTGCACACTTTCTCAAGTCCTGAGAACCACCCAATACTGATCTATGTTTAGATTATGGCACTCACTGTTGGATTTTCTTTCTAGAGGGGATTGTGTTTGTACTTCATCTAATTGTTTTGTTTTTTCTTGTTCTTTTACAGAGTCATTGAAGGCTCTGTTCTTTGTATCCCAAAGTTTCAGTGGCAGGAAGGCTGCAGGACTTTGTTGGAAAATTTTTTACTCTATTTATATGTACTTTAAAGGATGTGGTATTTTATGTCACAGTCATATTGAAGGTATGAATCCTTTATGATTTTATTTGCTCTCTTTGTTGACTTTATGTTTTCTGTGGAGATAATGTTCAGGAAATTCAAAATCAGGTGATTACCACTGATCTCTCCCTATGTTCTTTAATCTTTCTATGCTTATCAATATTTTATTTGTATATCTATCTTATGATAGTACCATTGCATTTGTTTTGTTGCAAGCTACCTAAAATTCTGTAAAGAATGATGCAGAGTAAAAATAAATGTTTACTTTTTTAGTATTAAAAAATAAAAGTAAAAAATGCTTTGCCTTGGAGGGCTTCTCTTGCTTTGTATTTTAATAAAATGAGGTACGTGAAACAGAAGAAAAGAAAAAGGAAAAATAAAAGAAAAAATAGAAAAGCAATGTGACTGATTATTTACTTCAGATAACCATGGTTATCTGGTTTTGGAGGCAATTTCTTTGAGCAATAGTAGCAAGACTTCAGTGCAGATACAGCCTCTGAAAGTGCTTTTAAAACTTATGCTACTTTATACTATATTATTCACATCTGTAAGGTCCAGGATATTATACAACGTCACTGCTGCATACCTCATATGTTTACCCACATTAACACAAAGCACATATATACAATACATGCACTTACTTGTTTCACATTCTGGAGTTCTTCTGTCAATTGTTTCTTTTGCCTTTCTGATTCAAATAACTTTTCCTGTATTTAAAAACCAAAGAGTTAAAAACAAGTTATGAAGTACCAATGAGTATCATTTTTAGGGCTTTATTTAAATATTTATAAATTCTCCAAACATCCAATTGCGACAATCTGAAAACGTAGCTCTCAGTCACTTTTCTGGCTTTACACATGCCATTTAAAAGTAATTAGTCATTTACAGCACAATTGTGATATAAATGCATTTTCTGTTAATTAGCCATTTTGTACAATCTCGAAATTTGAGCTCCAAAATAATTTAATCAGGATGAAAATGTGTAAATAATACATTTTGGGCAATAGCAATTATTACCAAAAAGCTTTCAAATTGAAGAGCATTTTTATTACAGTTTAGAAGTAAAGGTCTATTGCTACACTAAAAAGGACATATGAAACTAGATAGACTATTGTTTTTCTAATTTACTTTGTGCTTGGAAGATTATCCATACAAATGAAGATAGGACTAGTGTAACCAAAATGTAAAATAATAGTTACAAAGATAGAATAAATGGCAATATGCATGCAAATTAAATATTACCTTCAAACTTAAAATTAACTTAAGCACATACCCTAAAACATTCAACTTTTTGAAAACATAACATAAATAAATCCCTATTTTATTGATCAAATCAGAAATACTAAAAGAAATTTAAGGACCATTTTACTATCAACTTGAACAGAGGAACTGCTTGAAGATTAAACTAAGTGGTAAATATTCATGGCAATACCACAATGTTTATAAGAAGCATTCTGTTTCCTGGTATATTTCAGCTCATTCTTATCTAAGATATGAAATGAAGGTATATGAAGACGAATATAATACAGCAATCTAATGAATCTGCCACAGACTAGGAGCCAAGAAACTGCTGGGTCTCATGCTTTTATGCTCTATAGCAAGTCACCTTCACTCTGTGTCCTAGTTTTTTGCATCTGTAAATGGAAAATACATCTATTTTCATTCAGCTTTGCAAAGCAGTAGCAATCTGAACTTTGCAGAAAGGCTTTAAGTTAAATAAAGCCCACAGTACTTTTAAAAAATCACTCTTGTCAAATAAAAATTAGCCACTGGCATCATGATCTTGGTTTCATTTTTATTTGTGCCTCAAATTATACATGAAGAATAGAGTTGTCGCAAGTGATGAGAGAACACCTACACACTCTATGAACTTCATTTAACAACCTCTATTATCTGTGTGTGTACAAGGCAGGTAGAAAAACTGAAGGTACACATGTTACCTTGAAGAAGTATTTATAGCTGTATATACTCTTTTACATGGCAAAGCAAGTGGTTCTCAGTCAACAGATAGGTTTTTGGGTAAAGGAAATTATAAAATACAGAATATGCTATATCTGGGATTTCAGGTGCTGTCAGATTAGGATATGTTTAGTTACAGGTCATAGACTTTAAATGTGAACCCCGATTTTTTGAAGAGCTCCTACGGGAAGTCCTGTTTAAATGTTACATAAATGCAATTTTAAGTTAAAATTCTAATAATTCATACTGGCATTTAAATAAAAACTGAAATATATCAGTAAATTTAACAATGATAAACATTAAGGAAATGAAAAGATCTGAGAGCCTCTGAAAGGTTTTTTGTTTTGAAAGAGAGAGGGAATCTTAAGCAGGCTTTACACCTAGCACATACTCCAACACAGATTTAATATTACAACCCTGAGATCACGACCTGAGCCAAAATCAAGAGTCCAATGTTTAACTGACTGAGCCACCCAGGCACCTTTGAAAGTTCTGATGAACCATAAAATTTAATGGCTTATACAGAGATGAATTATACATAATGCCATCTTATTAAGACAGCCATCATTGGAGATGTTTTCAAAGAGAATATGAGGAAATTACTGTCAATTTATTCTTAAAACTAAATTTATATTTTTCCATCTTTACTCTTAACTGTTATACCAAAAAATATAGAAGTGGTTTCAAGTTGTAAAAAAGTCTGTAAAATATTCCTTTAATAATGGAATGCTTGTACATACTTGGAAGGACCATAAATTGGTAAAGTCTTTTTCATAATATATAAAATTTAATATCTCCATATCCTTCCATAAAACAATTCCACTTTCAGAAATGTATTCAGTTTGTATTTTTCCAATTGTAGAAATTGCCCAAGACACATCTACAAAGCTATTTATGATGGACTTATTTTTAGTAGTGGAAAACTGGAAGTAGCCTAAATATTCATCAGTGAGGAACAGGCTAGGGGTGCCTGGGTGGCTCAATCAGTTAAGTGTTTGCCTTTGGATCAGGTCATAATCCCAGTGTCCTGGGATTGAGCTCTACTTCTGGCTTCCTGCTCAGCGAGGAGTCTGCTTGTCCCTCTCTTTCTGCCTCTCCCCACTGCTTGTGTGCTCTCTCTCTCTCTCTCTCTCTCTCAAATAAATAAATAAAATCTTATAAAAAAGAAAAAACAAGGAGCTGTCTAAATAACCTAGGACAGAACCACTGGATGATAGGAGAACCATTAAGAAGAATTTGGCAACTGTGGAAGGAGCCTCGGTGTCCATCGAAAGATGAATGGATAAAGAAGATGTGGTTTATGTATACAATGGAATATTACTCAGCCATTAGAAATGACAAATACCCACCATTTGCTTCAACGTGGATGGAACTGGAGGGTATTATGCTGAGTGAAGTAAGTCAATCGGAGAAGGAAAACAGTGTATGTTCTCATTCATTTGGGGAATATAAATAATAGTGAAAGGGAATATAAGGGAAGGGAGAAGAAATGTGTGGGAAATATCAGAAAGGGAGACAGAACATAAAGATTCCTAACTCTGGGAAACGAACTAGGGGTGGTGGAAGGGGAGGAGGGCGGGGGGGTGGAGGTGAGTGGGTGACGGGCACTGAGGGGGACACTTGACGGGATGAGCACTGGGTGTTATTATGTATGTTGGTAAATTGAACACCAATAAAAATTATTTTATTAAAAAAAAAAAGAATTTGGCAGATCTGTACATATTAACTTGAAAAGCAGCCCAAGATATAAAGCTAGCAAAGAGAAAAAAGAAAAAGAAGTTGTAAAAAAGTGTGCAGTATGAAGAGATTTACATAAAAGTTAAAATAAACACATATATTTATTTTTAGAAATTTAATTGAGAAAAATAATAGAGAACAAGTGTCTCAAAGGATAAAGTGTGTTTAACAATGGCTTCCTCTTGAAGTTGGAATTTAAAAAGGCAGAAAGGAAATTTCTTCCTTTTTTAGGGAGTTGCAAAGATTTTTCATTAAAGGGTACCCAGGTGGCTCAGTCAGTTAAGCATCTGCCTTTGGCTCAGGTCATGATCCCAGGGTTATGGAACTGAGCCCTACCTCTGCCTCTGTCCCTCCCATCCGCTCATGTTCTCTCTCTCATATAAATAAATAAAATCTAAAAAAAAAATAAAATGAACATTAAGTAAATAAACAGAATTTTACTTATTTCAGAAAATAACTTAAAATAATTGAAAAAATATATTCCTATAGTGAATTAAGAGTATATCAAGTAGTTATCTGCTTTTCTTGAAGATCTGGAAAATATAATGGATTTCTGTGAAAATTAGGGTATAATTTGAATTTAATATTCTATTAAATATAGAATGGAAATATATAAAAAGAATCAAAAACTTTTAAGATTTTATTTATTTATTTATGAGGTGAGGGGCAGAAACACAGGCAGAGGGAGAAGCAGGCTCTATGCAAGGAGCCAGACGTGGGACTCCATCCCGGGTCTCCAGGATCACGCCCTGGGATGAAGGCGGCACTAAACCGCTGAGCCACACAGGCTGCCCAAGAATTAAAATCTTAAAGTATATTTGGGCACGCTGCGTGTCTTTTTTCTCTTAATTATATTACCATAATTCTAAATTATGTTACCAAAATGAGAGGTCTCTGAAGCATGTTCATGAACATGGGAGAAAATGTATTTCCCAGTGAACATTTAAGAATCCAAAATTGTCATGGCTTGCTTTGTTGACTCATCTAATCAAGGTTTCTCATCCTTGCCACCAATATGAGAACAGAGGAGGTGAGAAATAGCCAGATCAGCAGGTATGTCTACACTGAATCTTACATGGGTATTAAGAAATATAAATAATAAGTTTGTAAACTAAAAAAATGACCTCTTTAAAGGCCTATTAAATAAATGAATTATCAAATATTTGACATTAATATGAACACAAATAATATCAAATATTTGATAACTTATAATAAATATAATAATATTCTTCTGCTTTTCTCTCAACAAAATGTAAAGGAGGCAAAACTGGAGATTACCTTGAGTGCATTCACTTCCTCCAAGGCGTCATTTCTTTCACGCTTAAGCCTTTCTATTTCATCTGTCTCTGAGGAATCACAGGGAAGAAGCTATCAACATTAAAATATAAGAAAAATGTTATGAATTAGATGCTAATGTTGACAACTAGTACAGAAATCCTTTTTGACGAGTGTTAAGTTTTTGCATTTTAATAACAAAATTTAGTTTCTTACTTTGGAGTCATCTGATTAGATGAAAGAGAATGTTAAAGATTCTGGAGTAACTTGATTTGAGCTTAACTTTGCATTGTTATTTATAATAGAATCTAGGTGATTATAAAGTATACATACCTGTTATCATCTTTATGATTACTTTAACAATATAATTTCCCTTAAAAGTCCACAAATTCTAAAATTGTATTTATAATGTCAAAAAGACTTTTGAGTCATCAACATAAACTATTCCCTAAAGATCCACCCCAAGTACATGGTATCTGAGGCTAACAAAATGCTGGACATCATCAACCAAGAAAGTTTATGAACCCAGTAAACCCAGTGAATCCAGTAAAGTTCATTACTCGATTATTCATTACTTGATTATACACCTTGTTTTAATGAAATGAAATGCAATGTTAACAGCCAGCCAGCTTAAAAAGATTCCTGCATAGGAACTATGGACTGAAGGTAATATTAATAATTCATGTACAAGTGAATAACCACCACCACAAAATACCAGAGATGGCAATTCCTCTTCTTTTACTGCTAGCACGATCTCTTTGACAGTTAATGACAAGGTAGAAAACAATCATAATCTAATCAGAGATAAAAATCCAAGTCTAATTACAGCCATCTTGCATGTATAAATTGTAACAAAACTAAAAAAAAAAAGGGTATAGAAAATATAATTTAAAGGACTATATGGAGAACACGATTGCTTTGTAAGTATGGGCTTAAGGCAGTCTTTCAGATAGGAGAAGTGAGGAACGCTTTGGTGGCTCAGTGGTTAAACATCTGTTTTTGGCTCAGGGCGTAATTCTGATATCCTTAAATGGGGCAAACCGTCCCCAAGTTTGCCCCTTTCTCCCTTTACAAACTCTCCCTGAATGATCATGTTCGCTGCCACGCTCTTACTATATATCACCCTCCAAATCATTCCCAGATCTCCCTTTGCGTCCAGTTACTTGTTTCCAATGGCCTCTTGGTTATTTACACCTCTAAGCATATTGAACTTACTCTCTAAAATCCAACCTATCCTCTTCTCCACATTTCTTATTTCTCTAGTTCTATTAATAGCACCACCCTATTATTAATCTTATCCTGATCAAAACTCTGCAGTTATCTTTAACTTATTCTCCCTTGATTCTTACACCCAAATGCAATTCTTAATGGTGATATACTTGTGGCTATTGGTAAATATTATATATCTGTCTCCCCATTCCTTCCCGTTATCCTCACCTTCACCATAGTTTAGTTTTTAATATTCTATATTCAGACTCTTTCCTTTGTCCACCATCTAAGCTACTTATGATCAGTTTCATTACCTTATAAGATAACGAAGACTATTATAAGATTACTATTTCTAAACTATTATTTTGATCATGTCAACACTATTCTCCCTAATGGCTCCTCACTAACTACTTGTAAAGTAGAAACTTCTAAGTGTAATATTACCCTTTAGCCCTAACTTCCTTCAGTCATCTGCATGTACCGACTTATCTTTTTTTTCTTTAAAGATTTATTTATTTATTCATGAGAGACAGAGAGAGAGAGAGAGAGAGGCAGAGACATAGGCAGAGGGAGAAGCAGGCTTCATGCAGGGAGCCTGATGCAGAACTCGATCCCAGAACTCTGGGATCCCGCCCTGAGCCAAAGGCAGACACTCAACCGCTGAGCCACCCAGGTATCCCCCAACTCACCTTTTTAAAAAACTAGATTACTCTGCTTTCCATCAAATTACATATTT
Source organism: Canis lupus baileyi (assembly GCF_048164855.1). Lineage (NCBI taxonomy): Eukaryota > Metazoa > Chordata > Mammalia > Carnivora > Canidae > Canis > Canis lupus. The sequence continues at coordinate 31,004,210 of NC_132853.1, forward strand.
TTATTCATGCTAATTCTCATTACTTTCTGTTTACCTTTTAGGCAGATAAAATCCTATATATAATTTAAAACTCACTCAAATGCTAACTGTTATGAATCTTCTCTAAATGTTCTGAGCTCTATCAGTACTATAGCTTTATCACACAATGCTACAGCTTTTTAAACAATTATTTGTGCACATGACTTTCCTTACACTATATCTTAAATTCCGAGAAATTAAACTCAGGCTTGAGTTTTATTTATTTTAATAATGTGCTAGAGCAGCTACCCAATGCCATGCACACTGTAGTTGTTCATTGTATATATTTAAAGTTTTATAGATGAGTACATAATGCTACACATAATGAGAAATACCTTTTATATAATGACTCCAGTATAAAGGAAAGATTACTCATTCATATACAATTCACTAGTATTTTCCATTCTATTCTCCTCCCTTCTAAAATAGGGGTTGCGATCCACTAAATTGATTTAGAAAGAAACTAAGTAAAAAAAAAAAAGAAAAAATAAAAAAGAAAAAAAAAGAAAGAAACTAAGTTGTGAAAAGTCTACTTTAGGGAATTTACAGTGTTCTCTCTGTGATTTTAAGATAATCCCTGTATGATATTTAATTAGTATGGTAAACCCATCATGTTATAATAGACTGTAGTCTGCTGTTGCTAAGTTCAGAATTCTGCTAAAACTAGACTCCAACCTTACTTTTGTGTGTAACCTTGCACCAGCCGCAGGTGTACAGTTCAGTACAGGATTTTTAAATATAGCAATGATGATTCTAATCACAGTAAGATAATTATATTTTTAGTTCTAAATGCCATATTATTCCAAAATAATAAGGTTTTTTTGGTCAACTAAACAAAAAATTGACTTAGACTGACTCAGCAATTCTTCCTTCTTGAAATATGGCATCTCAATAAATCTTATGAGTCAGATGAAAAGATGAGCAAAAGAAGCTCATTATAATAGAGTATATATTGTGTGATTCTATTGAATTTGATGTTCAAGAACAGGCCAAAGTTATCTATGCTAATATAAGTCAAAATAGTGGTTCCATTGTAAAGATGGGAATGGCGGCTAACTGGGTCAAAGTTGGTACAATGGAGCCTTTGAGTGGTGATTACACATGAGATACTAATAGAAATTCATCAAGTTGCACATTTGAGATTTTTATACTTTATAGGGTATCCATTATGCTTCAGCAAAAATATTCTTAAAAAATAAATTAAGGAGAAGACAAGCCAGAAGAAGGAAACACAAGTAAAAAACAACCATCCCTAACAGATAGATCATAAAATCTGACTGTTGTATGTGACGAGATGGTTGAGGGGATAACCACAGTGGAATTTCCCCACTTTCACAGACTGTCAGCATCCTCAACGAGATCAATTGATACTTCAGATAAAGCACCATAGTGACAACAAAAAACTTAGGAATACTACTACAAAATAATAAAATATTTTTCATTTGTTTCTGATGAACTTGACAAGCAGTGATTTTTATAGTATTTTTCAAACTGTGGTATATGACCCGTTAGTGTATTTTAAGCCCAAATAGTTAGAACTGAATATTAAATAAGAATTAAATACTATAGAAAACGTAAGTACTATTTTGAGATTTTTGTTTCAGTTATATATGTAAGTGTGGTGAAGTAAAAGGTATTATTATGGATTCAAGTGAAAAAAAAGTCAGCATTTTATGGGGATATCTTCTACATGTTGACAAGCAGAACACAACAAAGGAAGCCTTATAAACTGATATAATGACAACTGCACAACATTTTGATCTGAAGCCATGGACAGGAAATTATTGGCATGCAGAAGACCTTGCACAATTACCAGTGGCACTTTGTGTTTGTCATCAAAGTATTAAGACTGAACACACTCTTATCTGCCCTAAAATCATATTGGCTAGAAAGGAAGTAAATTACTAATTTGGAGCACCAGTATTTTTTGCAGCTGTTAAGCAAGCTTTGCATGCTCACCCAAAGTACTCTGAATTCCCCATTTCTCTTATGCCACTCAACCACTGTTGCCTTTCCTCATCAAAGGTGAGGATAGTAGCTTTGAGAACTGTTTGGCAATAACAATGCTCTGTTGTCAACATTGTTTCCACCCGAAACAATGGAAAAAAAACAGTGCTCTTACAGCTTCAGTTTTCCTACCTTAAATGTTACTGAATTGGTTCTGATAAATCAGTACCTCAATTCTAGGAGACTGGGTGATCTCTTGAAAGTTTCCAAACAACTAGATCATAGGAACTCTCATTCTCATTAATAGAAACTGATTTATTGCTATTGTGACTACAAAATGGCATAGCCACTTCGAAAGACAGTTCGATGGTTTCTTATAAAACTAAATACCGGGGATCCCTGGGTGGCACAGCAGTTTGGCGCCTGCCTTTGGCCCAGGGCACGATCCTGGAGACCCGGGATCGAATCCCACATCAGGCTCCCCGTGCATGGAGCCTGCTTCTCCCTCTGCCTATGTCTCTGCCTCTCTCTCTCTGTGTGACTATCATAAATAAATAAACATTTAAAAAAATAATAAAACTAAATACCTTTACCATATGATCCAGCAATTGTGCTCCTTGGTATTTACCCAAAGGAGTAAAAAACTTATGTTCACACAAAAACCTACAAATGGATGTTTACAGTAGCTTTATTCACAATTGCCAAAACTTGGAAGCAGCCAAGAAGTCCTTTAATAGATAAGTGGATAAACTGTGGTATATTCAGATAATGGAATTTTAATCAGCACTGAAAAAACATGGAAAGATATGGAGGAACCTTAAATGCGTATTACTAAGTGAAAGAAGCCAATCTGAAAAGACTACATATTGTATGACTTCCAACTATATGACATTATAGAAAGAGCAAAAAAACTATGAATACAGTAAGAGGATCAGTGAATGCCAGGGGTGAGGGGTGCAGATGTGGGAAGATGAATAGGCAAAGCACACAGGTAAAGATCAGAACAGTAAAAATACTATGTATGATACAACAATGATGGACACATGTTGTGATACATTTGTCCAAACTCACACAGAATGTACAGCACCCAGAGTGCAATGTAAATGTAATGGAAACTATGAACGACAGGTGACAATGATGTGTCAGTGTAGGTTCATCAGTTGTAATGAGTGTACCACACTCTGGTGCAGGATGCTGATAATGAGGGAGGTCATGCATGTGCTGGGGCAGGGAGCATGTGGGAAATCTCTGTACCTTCCCCTCAATTTTACTGTGAACCTAAAACTGCTCTAAAAAATGAAGTCTTAAAAACAAAACAAAAAAATACACCATTTATTATAAGGGCAAAAAAGTGAAAGGTAACTAGGAATAAATCTAACAAAAGACTAATAAAGCTTATATTGGGAAAAATATATCAAGTGTATTATTTGCCATTCAAGAAGATAAAATAAGAAGTCAAAACATGTTCACAGAGAAGACTGAAATTTATAAAGATCCTGATTGTTCCCAAAATAATCTAGAAATTCAGTACAGTAAGATTTTTGCTAGAACTTATTTGGACGAGAAAAGGGATTAGCCAAAGCAACATTTAAAAAGAACAACAGGGATCCCTGGGTGGCGCAGCGGTTTGGCACCTGCCTTTGGCCCAGGGTGCGATCCTGGAGACCCAGGATCGAATCCCACGTCAGGCTCCCGGTGTATGGAACCTGCTTCTCCCTCTGCCTGTGTCTCTGCCTCTCTCTCTCTCTCTGTGTGACTATCATAAATAAATAAAATTTTAAAAAATAAAATAAAAAAAAAAATAAAAAGAACAACAAAGTGGAAGAATGTGTTATCAGATACCAATACTTATGAAGCAAAGTAAACCATTAACGAAGAATCCAAAAATGCCCATGCAAATATGGAAATCTTATAAATGACACAGCTGGATTGTAAATAATCCATCCACTGAAATAATGAATTTATATTTTAAAAATTACCTTTATAAAAATAACTGATCAAAATTTATGTATTTATATTTTTGTATGCCAATAAGTAGACTTGTGTACCAATAAGTAGAATTAATACTCAATTCAAAAGAAAATTTTAATGTCAGATCTTATGAATACAGTGAATTAAAACAAATACATTTTAATCATCTATGTATTTTGTAACAGAATGATAAGGTGCTCAATGACTGATTTCTTTTTCCAATGACTAATTTTAAGTATATCTATTCTTGAAATTATAATTTATCAAGGTAACATTCTAGGGTAATATGGGATACAAATAAAAGCAGAAGAAAAGGAAAGATGGTAACTTTCTGAGAATAAGAATTCATGAATGAATTTTCTTTAACATAAAATGATTATGAGTATCAAAAACTATGGTATTTAGATTCTATTAGATACATTTAAAGGGTTATATAAAAGTTTTCTTTACTAAAGAGAAATACATGTAGTCATTGGAAACCTAATCAAAACACTAACCAAAAGAAAAGTGGTATCGCTTCATCATTAGATTGAGTTGACTTTAAGACAGGAAGCATTCTAGAGATAAAGATTCAATATCCTGTCAGGATATAACAATTCTAGGGGCAGCTGGGTGGCTCAGTGGTTGAGTATCTGCCTTTAGCTCAGGTCATGATCCCAGAGTTCTGGGATCAAGTACCACATCAGGCTCCCTGTGGGGAGCCTGCTTCTCCCTCTTCCTATGTCTCTCTGCCTCTCTCTATATATCTCTCATGAATAAATAAATAAAAATCTTTTAAAAAAAGGATATAACAATTCTAAAATTACATATGTCTAATACAGCTTATGATATCAAAGGCTGTATTATGAGTGAAGAACATTAGAAATCAGCAACCAGAAAGGAGCTATATAACTAGAAACTGTGCAAAATAAGGGTCAAAGAAGCGATGACAATGGAAATGTTACATACTGAATGATAATTAAAATATAGATATAAACTTGTGGATGTGATTTTGTAAAAATTGTGTAGTACCATCTATGAGATAAAAAGTAGTATTGTTAAAATGTATTAAAAACCTAAAAAAATTCTGTTTTTTTTAAATAAATTTTAGTATATCGATAAAAGGGGAAATTTTCTAGGAAGATGTCCATTAACAGAATTATTCAAGAAAAAGACTAAAACTTGAATAAAATAACCTTAGAAGACATTAAAAAAATAGAAAATATCTCCTCTTCCAAAAAGACCTAGGCCCTGACCATGTGATATGAAACATTTTCAAACTTTAAAGGAACCTATACAGTTTCTACTATATAAGCTATTGAAGAAAAATATAAATGGCATAAGTTTTATTCATAAATTTAAAAATTTTAAAATGATTTGTAAATAAGTAAATATAAAAAGATTATAAATCATATTTATTAAATAAGATAATGCTAGCTTCTTTGAAAAATTAAAAATGTGAAATGGCTCCAATATCATGAAAAAATTTTTTGTTCACTTTTGCAGCTTCTGTTCCAATGGTAATTCAGAAAAAATTAAAATTTTTTGGAAGAGACAAAAATATAATTAATTTAAAATGCCTACCTAGAAAACAGAAAACCCAAGACAACTGAAAAGCAGCTAGAATAAGGGAGTTCAATGAACTGGCATCACACAAAATAACCGTTCAAAAATTAATATCTTCAGGTGCCTGGCTGGCTCAGTTGGTGGAGCATGCAACTCTTGATCTCAGAGTTCTAAATTCCGGCCCTATGTTGAGTATAGAGATTACTTAAAAATAAAATCTTAAAAAAAAATTAATATTTTTACTAGTCATCAATTAGAAAATACAATGGTTAAAAAAAATCCCATTTCCAACAGCAACAAAAACTGCAGTATGCCTATTCAGACATAACAAGAAATATTCAAGACATATATGAAGCAAGATATAATTTCCTCTTTCTAAAATATCAACAAACACCAAAATGAATGGAGAAATAAACCATGTTCATCTCTCTCAAACCACTCTCTAAATTCAATGCAATTCCAATTTTTAAAAGTTCCAACTGAATTTTTATTACCACAGCAAAAATGATTCTAAAGATCATCTAGAAGATCAAAAATCAGTAAGTTAAAAAGAAAAAAATGAAGGACTTAGCTTACCACATAATAATGAACCTAGAAATACACTGTTGGAATAATTAAAATAGTAATGTACTGGCATAGAGAAATCAATCAATGCAACAGTGTGGTGGGTCCAGAAACAGATCTATGTATCTAGACAGAAATTTAGCATAGAATAAAGTTTGTATTTCAAGTTGGCAGCAAAAGTGGAGAAGGACAGTTATTAAGGAAATGATGGTGGAACAAGGGCAAGGGGTTGCCCATTTGCGGCCCTAACTTAAGCATAGACAAGAATAGATTTTGAAAAAAAAAATGAAAAAAAAAAAAAAAAGAATAGATTTTGAGTGAGTTAAATTGATAAATTGGGAAGACCTTCCTGAAGGATACAGTAACACATTCTGCAATGAAAAGGACTGAAAAATTTGACAATGTAAATGCCACAAATGTCAAAGTTCTTTTTTTTTTTTTTAAGGTTTATTTATTTATTTGAGAGGGAGAGAAGACAGAAGAAGGGGCGGGGGGAGAGAGAGAGAATCCTCAAGCTGACTCCCCACTAAGCGTGGAGCCCAACATGGAGCTCAACCACAGGACCCTGAGGTCATGACCTGAGCCAAAATCAAGAGTTGGCGGCTTAACTGATGAAGCCACCCAGGCACCCCCAAATGTCAAAGTTCTCTAGAGCAAATGACTTATGAAGTTAATGGGCTTCACAATTGTATTTTACATAAAGCACAAAAAAAGCAAAAGACTAGTTACTTGATTAAGGATGCAGAGAGAAAAACGGGAGTAATAGAAAAGGAACATGGGGGGTGGGAGAGCATCTGGGTCCTCATAATATATTTCCTTCCTGTTCTGTTTCTTTCTTTTTTTTTTCTTTTTAAGATTTTATTTATTTATTTTTGAGAGTGAGAGAGCAAGTGAGCAGGGGGAGGAGCAGAGTGGGAAGGAGAAAGCAACAGGGGGAAAGGATCTCAAGCAGACTCCTCACTGAGTGCAGAATCTGATGCAGGACTCAATCTCACAACCTTAAGATCATGGCCTGAGCCAAAACCAACAAACAGTTGGATGCTGAGCTGACTGAGCCACCCAGGTGCCCCATCCTTCATATTGTTTCTTAATCTAGATGCTGACACATGAGGATGGTTTAGATTGCAAAATTTCAGAGGGTATACACTTACGAGTACTTTTCTGTGATAAATTCAGGGAGGAGTAGCATAAAGAAATAGAGAGGAGGGACAGGAGAGATCAAGATAAAGTTTTACTTTTGATTTTAAATAAATCTGTGTTTTATATATTTACTAAGAAGCATACATTATTTGCATATTTTTTTAAAAGTGAAAAATGAAAAAGAAAAAGGCCACATATGTGACATACAGCAGTCAAGACTTATGATCCAAGAACAATCAAGACAATTCCATAGGGCACACTCTACCTGTGAATCTAACATGCTGGAAATTTCACGTGCTCTGACATTTACTTCGTCCAACTGCAAGCAAAACAAGTTTCTGGCAACCTGGACAAAATCTGAAATGGAATACACTTCAGTAGGAACATAGCATTTAACCTCATCTAAATACATCTTACCCTTTTCTAAATGAAGTTGAAGTTATGCATTATAATTAAGGCTTCAAACTTAACTTGCTTTTCAGTGGATTACCTTAAAGTAGTATTAGCTCAAGTGACAGATTAATTACAAACTCAAAAAGTGACAGATAAACTGGTTTTAACTTACCTTTGTTAACTTTGCTGAAGTTATAGATCAGTTAAGACAACAAGAAAGCATATACCTATCACAGGCATATCTATTTCTGCAACTCTTTTTACTGTGAGCAAGAACTTTCTCTGAAACATAGGACAATATTGTGACTTACAGCTTTTCTAGTTAGAGCTGGAGGTTTAATAATAATAGTAGCAGCTAATATTTTATATAACAGCCTGTGTGCTAGGCACAGTACTTTGCAATTTCATTCTCTAAACAATTTTCTGAGGTAGGTACTCCTATCCTCTCCCTTCTACATTGCAGCTAAGACAAGTTAACTGCCAAACTTCCCTTGGCCACATGGCAAGTAAGTAGCAGAGCAGAATTCCAAATTAAGATCTGACTCCAAGGCATATACTCTTAACACCTGTTAAGATTGCCCCATGCTGGCTAGCAAACTGTAAGCTTCTTCAGACATGTGGGGGACCCATTCATCTATGTATCTTCAAATGTTTTAATTTTAGCTATTGTATTTTTAACTTCCAAATATCCTGTTTGTACTCTCTGATGGTTTCTACTCTACAATATCCTACATTTTATTTCCTGGATGCTTTCTCTTTGTTTACCTTTTCAAAGATGTTCATTGTGTCTGAAGCTCTCTCCTGCTCTTGCATTATTCCTTTTTTCAGCGTTCTTGTTTTTCTCTTTGTCACATAGTTTTGGGCTCTTATATTTTATGTTGGAGAATTTCTCCAAATGTCCAATGACCCTTGGCTATGAGTTCATGTTTAAGAAGAATCATCACAATAACTCTGATTGGAAATTTTGTGTACAAAGCTTGACTTGTCATCTGGCCAGTTTCACTACAGAGCAATCAGGTAGCCAAATGACATTTTGGGGCAGTTTCTTTAGTAGAGAATCTTACAATCTCTTGCCTATAGAGTATAAACACGACTGCAAAGTTCACCAAGTAATCTGGGTGTGGTTGTGAGTGATAACTCATCATACACTCCTCTAAATTCCCTGACTGCTGGCAACTACAGGTTCAGGATCTCTCTGGTTTAATTCCTCAAGAGAATATACTTCTTTTCCTTTGCAGGTATAAGGGACTGTTTGATCCTGGGCTGCTTGAGAGGGGGCAGGTAATAGCATACATAAAAGCTTCTATACAGATTTCTAACAACCCTATTTGAAATGCCCTGCCTACACCTAGCCTTCAGAAGTACCTGATATTTTTAATTCCTAAGCCGTTTCAGGGATAGATCAGCTTGTTTCCCATTGTGGTTCTTCTATTGCTTTAGACATTTGGGCTTTATTGCTTCTACTCACTAATTCACTTACTTTCCTCATCCACATACTATCCTTACATATCATAGTTTTGGTTAATACATGCAATTCTGTTTTCTGTTCCCCTACCTATTTGGGGGTGATTTTCAAAAGGAGAGGAAAGCAAATGTATATTTTTTCCATTACCTTGAAACCAAAAAGTGAATTCTTTTTTAGCAATACAGATACTTTACAATGATACAATGTTGCATCTATTGAATAACAAAAAAAATTAAATACTGAATGCTGTCAAGGATATAAAATACTGTTACGTTCAAACATTACTAGTGGTAGAACAAATACATGTGTGAAATGTCTCTTGAAAACAACTTATTAATATCTATCAAAAGTTTGAACCACTTGTAGAAGTTTATCCTAAGAAAGATAAGGGGAAAAAAAAAACCTATGATATTAAATATAGGCATTTATATCAGCTATTGAGAAACCACCAAAATTCCCCAAAAGTAGAAAGGCTTAATATTATAGTACATCAACTAAGTATGTCAATATTATGCTAAATTTAATAAGAATAATTATACATCATAAAAATACTTATTCTGTTATATTAGCTGAAAAAAAGTATGAAATTCCACAGCAGTGGAATTAGAACTTCTATACTTTGTATTGTTTTTATTATTACCAAAGAAATGTTCATGCGATAAATAACAAACAAAAAAGGAGGATAGAATGATGATATTTTAGAGCTGGAAGATTCTAGGGTCTCCTTTCTGCTGACCCAGCCAGGCCAGTAATTCTAGACATTTTTAGGTACTGACTAAGGAACTTGAAATAGATGTGGTCTTATTTTTCTCTCTCCTTCTAAAGAAGATGCATTCCTAATGAAAATAGGTCACCATAACTCTCCTACCAAGTTTCTGTGATGACATAACATGATAAACCTAATATTACCTCCAAAAGACACTGTCCCCTTTGGGTCTATTTGCACTTGCTGTCTCAGGGCTTGCTGTTGTTCCTTTGTGGGCTGAATTCCAAGATAATCTAGAGCCTGGAAGGAAAAGGACTCAGGTAAAGTAATTTTTCAAATCTCCAAAGAATAAAACTTCATTACAACTTTATTTTACAACGCAGTGAGAAGAATCAGTATTGGGAACAGGAACCAGAATAACATGCCCAGAGAAAGTCTGTTGACTATTTATGGATTAATTTTCTATGAAATACAGTTTCCTGATTTCACCACCACTTCAGTATTTTGGTGTGTTTTTTTTTGTTTTTCTTTTGTTTTGCAAGACTAGCACTTTGGCTAATGCCAAATTAACAAGCATAGCCCTAAAACCAAAACTCAATTTCTTAATTGCAAATATGTGATATGGGAGAAGAAAAAATTATCAAGGAAATTCTATTAAATCAGATTAAGCATTAATTTCTAAAAGTAGCACTATAAAACTTGGATATTTTGTTAATAAACGAGATCAAAACTAAAGTTGATAGGAATTGGGTTAAATACAAAATATTCTAATTTTAGCTTATTTAGAGGCAAGCTTACAGACAGTAAAATAGAAAGCTTTCTCTGGAATCCACCTCTATCTTCCCTTGTTTTTCTTTTCTTTACCTTCTTTTAGTACCCATAGCAGATTAAAAATTCAGAGACTGTTGTATTCCAGTGTTCATTCTCTTTTTGTTCTTTAGTAACAGAACCATAGTTTTAATAAGAAATCCTGCCATCTGGCTAAAAGATGTTTCTCAGTCCACTTTTAGGCTTGAAACATGAGAGTATGTACTGGTCAAGGAAATGAAAGGTGAAGTATTGTGTGGTTCTTCTGGGAAGGCTTTCAAAAGTATATGTAAAGTATTCATGTCCCTTCTCTTTCTCTCTCTGGGATTAATTTAAAAAGGAAAGAAAGATAGAAGGAAAGAAAGATGGAAGAAAGGATCTATTCCAGCAGTCATTTTGGTTCATGAGCTACTTCAATAAAGATAATGGAGCAGAAGGATAGAGCATGTGTCCCTGACACTGTAGAACTTTACCAGCCCTGGATTATACACTTTAAGGCTTCTTGGTGTGAAAGAAATAAATTTGTAATGGAAACCACTTTTATTTTAGGTTCTCCAGTTATATATATAAGCAAAACCTAATCTTAACTAATACATAGAGCCTGACTACATGCCTTATTACTGGATTCTGGCAAGAATATATTTCATGTCAATCATATTAAACCTATAAAGTAGGTAGAGTGTAATATTGGTTAATTGTTCCTTATAAATTCCTCCCTCCTTTGGAATCTGCTCATTCATCATTTTGTTGACCAAATATTTACAAAGTGCTAGGTCAGGTACTACAGTATGCAAAAGGAACAAGAAGATACAGCTACCCACAAAGAGCTATAGTCTCTAGGGTGAGATAACGTGTAAATAAATGTAACTAGTGCAATATGTAATTTAATAGAAGTGTGTACAGGAAATACATACTGGTTAATGTATATAGGTGGCTGGGTACAGTGAGAGAAGGAGACAAGTGAGATGGATACTAGGAAAGATTCAGTCAAAAGTGATTCTAGGGGTCTGTGGGTGGTTAAATCTGTTGAACATCTGCCTTTGCTCAGGTCATGACCCTAGGACCCACATATGGCTCTCGGCTTACCGAGGAATCTGCTTCTCCCTCTCCCTCTGCCTGCCCCTCCACCTACTTGTGCACTCACTCCCTCTCTCTCTCTTAAATAAAAATAATATTAAAAAAAAAAAGTGATTGTAGAGCATAGCTAAGCATCATCTGCTTGCCTGTCTACAGAGTCATAAGTATTTGCCTTGTATAACATGGCAATATGGTTCTTGACTTTTGGTGTTCTTTCCCTAAAAATGTTCCAAACACACACAGAAAGAGAACATCCATGTATTCAAGTACTCACTAGTATTTGCTTGAAATCATATGTATTTTTAAGAAACAAACATAGACTTGGTTGAAAGCTCTCTATTGTTCCTCAGCAGAAATCATTATCCTAAGGCTGCTGTATCCTTCTTGTCCATGATTTGATACCATTACCACATATATTCCCTAATGTTATGAACTTTTGTGCACTTAAAATTTTACGTCAATAGTATACTATAAACATATTTATATTTTTATTTATACCTCAATATTATTGCTTAATATTCTTATCTGTGAAACTAGTTTAAATGGTATCCCATTGTATGAATACAAATTAAACATTCTCTGATTGATGAGCTTTTATAATTACTCCAATTTATTTTTTTATTACAAAACATCACACATATCTCCTTGCATGGATGTGTGAAAATTTCTCTACAGTATATCCCCAGAAGAGAAAATGCTGAGTCACATGCATTGTATATATATATGTATATATATTGTCAACTTTAGATATTGAAAAATTGCTCTCCTAACTAGTTGTAGCAATTTACACACACCACTAGTATAAGATCTCTTAGTTTTCTATATTAAGAGCATTTGCTGTTTTCACACTTTAAGTTTTGTCAATATGTTGAATATGAAACAGTACATTGTTAAATTCCCCTAGTTACAAGTGAGATTTAACTTCTTTTATATGTTTATTAGTGATGTTTTTGACTCATAAATCACTTAGCAATATGTTTTAAATTTTCATACACATTTTTGAAGTATTTTTTGCTAGTGATTCCTAATTTGGTGGCATTCTCCCAAATACGAAAACAAAAAATGTCTCTAGACATTGCCAAATGTCATCTAAAGAAAAAAAAAAAAAAAACCCACAAAAAACCCAAAAAACAAAGCACCCCCAACCTTGAGAACTACTGCTCCAGAAACAAACACTATTTAGCAGTTTGGTGTATAATTTTCTACATTTTTCTATGATTATAGCACCTATATATTAAATATACATAAATTATGTATTTATTACAATAATTAAATAATTATACTATATACAGTGTTGTATGCCTTTTAATTAGCAATAATCGCACCTTGGATAAACCTCATTGGCTATGATACTGCCACTGCACAAAGCTTGTAATGCCTTTTAAAATTATCAATATATTATAGCTTTCTATTTTGTACATTTTAACATCTTTTGTATGCTTTTTTAAAACTGCTGTAATAGTGCATTAGCATTCAAGTATATATACTTCAAATTTTGAATGTAACCAAACATTGTATAAGTAAGTCCCTTTTGAACTTCTCCCAAGAGGTAATACCTGTCATATATTTGGTTAATATTCCTAAGTATTTTATTATATAATATTTGATATAAACTAAAAACTAATATGTAAAGGAAGACAATAAAATAAAAATTCCATGAATCCATTTAAGAATTATAAAACTGCCAATAGTGCTGAATTCATGTCACTACATACTTCTGTCCTACTCTACAAGAGGTAACTACTACTGAACTGTGGGATTATCATTCCCACATGATTTATCTTAAAGTTGGTCACATACATAGGTACCTCTAACATGTTATTTTGTTTTGCTATGTTTCAGCTTAAAAATGCTGCAGATAGAATTCTGAAACTTGCTTTCTTCACCCTACAGTGTGGTTTCATCACTCATCCATGCTGTTATATGCTATTGTAACATCAGCACATTACTTTCAATGATAAATATCTGATTAGATGAATATGTCACAATTTATTCATCCATCCTCCAGTACATTGGGGTTTTTTGCTTACTGGCAATGCAACAATGAACATTCTTATACATATCTACTCTAGCATATGCATTCAACTTTCTTTATCGTGTATATTCAGGAAAAGTATTGGTAAGTCTTTTTTTGATTGATTGTAGGACTTTTAAAAATATTTTGGATAGCAATATTTTATGTTATGTGTGTAATAAATATTTTCTCACTGTTTTAGCATATTTAGCATTTTTACTTTTTTATATTCTCTTTACGGAGTTCTTTATGGACAGTTCCCAGGCATGTGTGCATACCATTATTTCATGTTTTTATAAATATATATGATGAGGTGCCTGGGTGGCTCAGTTGGTTAAGCATCCCACTCTTGATCTCAGCTTAGGTCTTGATCTCAAAAACAAATTCAAGCCCCTTGTTGGGCTCCATGCCCAGCATGGAGCCTACTTTAAATAAACAAACAAATTAATTAATATTAAAAAAATATATGATGAATATTTTAAAAATAGTTTGAGTTTTGTATAAATGGTACCATACTGTATATATCAATATGTGACTTTTTGTTTTAATAACAAGATTTCTTGAGATATAATTGGCATACCACAAGGCTCATCATTTTAGTGCATAGTTTTGAAGCTTTTACTATACTGACAAGTTGGGCATCATCACCACAAACTCTAGAAAATTTCCATCACCCTAAAAGGAAACCTTATACTCACTAGCAGTCACTTGCTATTCTCCCATACCCCTAGCTACAGGCAACCACTAATCTGTGTTCTATCTCTATGGATATGCCTATTCTGGGCATATCATATTAATAGACTCATATTTGCGGCTTTTTGTGTCTGGGGTCTTTCACTTAATGTTTCAAACTTTATCTATGTTCCAACATGTATTAGAACTTTATCCCTTTTATAGCCCAATACTAACCTATTATATGTATATACTACATTTTGTTTATCCTTTTTAAGTAAAAAAAAAAAAAAAAAAGAAAGAAAAAAGTGAATCAAGAATAAAAGTGAGAAACCAGATATTATTATAAAAATACTAGGTAGATCATAACAAATTAGAAGCTCAATAGTCAAGTAGCAGATGGCTGCAAAGACACAGTTAACTAAAGAAACAATGTCTCAACTCAAGTTAAAAGACTAGGCAATAATAAGCATTTAAGTTTGGAAGAGGCTTATTAGACTTAAAGTATCATAAAAGCATTGTATGTTCAAAAGAACTATGAAGATTTTGATTAACTTGCCACTGAGTTAAATATGCATGTTAAAATTTTAAGGTAATCACTAAAAAAAATAACAAAAGAAGGCATAATTTCTAAGTAAGTTAGGGGAAAAGAAGTAAAATTCAAACCCACCAACCAGATAGTCAAACATAATCAAACCAAAGAATACAACAAAGAGGGAGGGAGAAAGAAGTGGCAGTAAGAAGCACAAAAAATTTATTTTAATAAAATGGTAGAAATAAATCAAAATGCATTATAATTAAAATTAATTATAAAGTATATGGAGCAATGGGAACTCTTACTTAAGACTAGTGGGAATGAAAACGTGTAAAACTACTTTAGAAAACAATTCACCAATCCAACAATTATTTTCTGAACAGATACTAATGAGCCATGTGTTTTTTTAGGAACTGGAGAAAAAGAAATGAAAATTTTGGCAATACCTCAAGTACCACTGAAGGTAAACAAACACTGACTTCATAATGTTTTAGTAAATCAATTCCTAAAAAACCATATAATGAGGGGTGCCTGGTAGCTCAGTCAGTTAAGCATCCGACTCTTGATTTTGGCTCAGGTCGTAATCTCTGGGTCGGGAGATCGAGCCCTGCGTTGGGCTCTGTGTTGGGCATGGAGCCTGCTTAAGATTCTCTCTCCCTCTCTTCTGCCTCTCTTTCTTCTTCTCTCTTTCTCAAAAAACAAAAGCATATAAATGATAAACTTGAAATTTAGAGGAGAGGAGTATATGATCAAGAAGAAACACACAGGCAATATCACAAATTCTGACTCTTAGCTGGGTGTTGGGTACAGGTGTGTTTATTGTTCTTTATTTATTTTATTTTATTTTTTTTAATTTATTTATGGTAGTCACAGAGAGAGAGAGAGAGAGAGAGAGAGGCAGAGACATAGGCAGAGGGAGAAGTAGGCTCCATGCACCGGGAGCCCGACGTGGGATTCGATCCCGGGTCTCCAGGATTGCGCCCTGGGCCAAAGGCAGGCGCTAAACCGCTGCGCCACCCAGGGATCCCTGTTTATTGTTCTTTAAACTGTATATGTACAATATAATCATTCTGTGTTTGACTGATATTTTCATACAAAGAAATAAAAACAATTTTACAAAAGCAATGCAAACAAAACACCTATCACAGAAGGTACAAGATGTCATTATTATCATACTAAGTAATAATAAAATTACAAAATGCAATCAGCTACAATGGAAATGGATCTAGAGCCAAACTTTAAAGATTTATTCTAGATGAATACAGCATGTCAGTGAGGTAAGCTCATAAATTTAAATGGGAAACAATTTATTTTTGTCAAAAAACAGGTTCCAAAAATTTCTTGAATAAATAATGTCATCTTTTAACCTTAAACAAAATGCAAATTTTTTAATTGGACAAATAAATGCCTTAGCTCTTTCTAATGTCTGAATGATGAATTTTTAAAATGTCACTTCTTTACAATATTCGTCACATACTGCCCAATCTAATACAAAGAACATCTCATTAACTGTAATCAGACACTGGGTATGCCATCGCTCACTACAGCTTTCTTCAAATGTTACAGAAATGGCAAGAGGTAAAGTAAATATCAGCGAAATGGCATCTGTATTCCAAAGCATCCTTCTCAGGTACAAAAATACGGATAGCATAGAAGCACAATAATTCTTGGTTTTTAAGCCAGCTAATAAACTTATACCTATTTGCTGTATTTACCATGCCTACTTATAAGTTTAATATTAGGATTAATGAGACCCATAGTACTCATAAAAATGCTTTAAAAACTATAGCACTGAAAATAACTATGGTGAAATTATTTTAAAATATCTGTATATTAAATCATCCTCAGAGTATTTGTAGAAAGAGGCAATCCATTTTTCAGACAAGGAATTAAGTAGTTCAGTGTTAGAAATAACTTTTCAGTATATCCTGATACAAAATTGTCTACTTAGGCTAGTAAAACGGGATTTCCTGAAGACAATGCCATATATACATATATATTGACAGGTAATTTCCTTCAGTAAATTTTAACTTCTCTGTGTTTCTTAAAAATTGGTACCAAGTAGGCTAATTATTTAATAACCACATTATCAGTCAACACCTTTACCTTGTGAAATATTATAACACAAATTTCCTAGATGCTACATGTAATATATTTATAGAAGATAAAAGAAAAAGCGAATTTTATTTCATTACAAATATTTGATCACATTGGCCTTCTGTTACTGAATAGTAAAGTATGTTAAAAATATAATAGATAAGAAAATTGAATCTGTTTACAAAGATAGAAATATTTCAAATGGAATGATACAAATATTACTACATTATTATGTAACCAAACAAAAAAGGAAGAGTAGCTTAACAAGTATCTGGGTAAAGAGGAGCTAATTTGGATTTTGGAAAAAAATTCTTATTAAGATACCATTTCAAGCTCTGAAAACAAAGAATGCTCTACTAAATAAAGTCCCTAAATATACTCTGACTAAAAGCAAGAAGATGAATTGAATTAACACAGAATGTAGGTTGCCTTTGTTGTAAAACTACCATTTTATTTTTCCAGAAAAATAATTTATTTAGGCTAAAAGGAGGACCAAAACCTGGAAATTCTGAGTCAACAAACAATTCAAATTTCTCAGAATCAATACAAATGTAAATGATTTTCATATCTCTAAGACAATTAATTAGAAAAAAAATCACATGCTAGGAAAATTTAAACCAAATAAAGGAACAAAGGCTGCCAAGTGAAGTCATTAGCTGGATAACTTTCTTCTTACCTGGAGAAATAGTATTACATCTTGGATGTTTAGAAATGCGTATTAAAGCAACACCATTAAAAAACAATAACTTATTTTGTAGAAATTTATAGACATTTTTAAACCTCAAATACCCTTTTTTTTTTAAATGTTAATATTAACTAATTCTAAACCTTGGCACCATCCTGAACTTACATTTTAGCCACCAATAAAAAGAGAGTACAAGTTAGCAAAAGACATTCAGGATTTTGAAAACCTAAAAGGAGATATCTTAAGTATCTAATTAACTGGAAAGTTTAATGAGCTCAAGTCAAGTGTTTAAACAGTGGTAGGTATACTGGATATTGTTGTGAAGAAACTTTATCTTGTTGTCAAAACAAAATATAAAAAAGATAGTATAGTACCACAAAGTGATGTTAAGTGCTACAGATGTGCAAAATAAGGCAGTATTGGCCCAAATGATAATAGTCAGCAAAATCTGGACACAGGAATTGCAACTGAATTAGGATATGAATACTGGGTAAGATTCAGGTTGACTCTGGAAAGAGTATATTGTGTAGGATTGCAAAGGTACGAATATGGGAATAAATGCAATGTGTTATTTATTGTAGTTGTGCATTTTCAACTCTCTCTAAAATGTAAAAGAGATTATCCATGAAAACTGACAGGAAAGTAGAAACTATGG